>NC_092806.1:100768499-101085615 GCF_040954645.1 Diabrotica undecimpunctata
GCTTCAATAGTGGCTTCACCTAACGAGGACACAATGATCCTGTTTGTTAAGGTCGCCTTTGTCCACTCGCATATGAAGGCAGAAACTCCTCTTCTTTTAAGCGCGTCCGTTACAGACTCGAAGGAGACGTTATTAAACGCTCCCTCCACGTCCAGAAACGTCGCCACCGCTATCTCTTTGTCATCTAGCGACTTTGAGAGCAGTCTGTTAAGATCATCCAGCGCCAAGTCAGTTGACTTTCCTGGCTGGTATGCATATTGGCGATCGCTAAGTGGATTCTCCATCAGCACGTCGTCCCTAATATACCTGTCTATCAATCTTTCCAGCGTTTTTGCTAGGAAAGAGGATAGACTTATTGGTCTGTATGACTTGGGGGTCTGGTCCATTACCCTACCAACCTTGGGGATATATGTGACTTTCACCCTTCGCCATGCGGTTGGAATATATCTCCATGCCAAACTAGCTTTGAAAATCTTTGTTAGATGCGGGATGATCACATCCTGTCCCTTCTGTAGCAAGGCTGGATAAATCCCGTCCATTCCAGGTGATTTGTATGGCTGGAATTTATTGATGGCCCACCTGACTTTTTCCGGTCTCGTGATGTCGGTAGCTAATTTCCAGTCCGCCTTAGTAGGCCTTCTGGGATGAGCTACCTCTACCGAAGGATTATTGCCAATGGATGAGCTGGGAAAATGTATCTTGGTGAGCATTATTAAGCTTTCCTCCAGGGTTTCTACATAGGTTTCGTCCTCTTTCTTCAAGAGGCCGACCTGATTCGCAATACCATCCTTAGCCAGGACCTTGTGGATTCTGGAACATGCGGGAGCCTGTTCGACTTCCTCGCAGAACTTTCGCCACGAGTCTCTTTTGGCTTTTCGGATCTCCTTATTATATTGCGTCAGTTTTTCTCTATAAATGGCCCAGTCCTGGTTGAATTTGGCTTTATTGAATAGCCTTCTTACATCTGCCCTAAGCTTTTGTAAGTGTTCATTCCACCAGGGTGTGTTTTTCTTTCCTTTCTTTTCTCTCTCTGGACAATTCTCCTGGTAAGCGGCCAGAACAGCTCCCCTCACCGTTTCGACTGTCAGTTCGAGATCTTCCGTATCTTTTATGGTGCCGATTCCTCCCTCAAGAGACTTCTCGAGTGAGCCTCTATAGCCTTCCCAATCCGTCTCTCTCGGGTTCCTGAACCTTGCCACCATTCGAGTCGAAGTAATTAAATCAAATCGAATGTGCCTATGGTCGGAACATGAAGGTTCCTCTGACACATGCCAATTCTTTATAGTATCGTACGTTTTTTCACTGCAAAGTGTTACATCTAAGACTTCTTTGCGCGTGGCCGTAACGAAGGTAGGTTTATTTCCTATATTGGCTATTTCTAAACCCATGCTTAAGATGAACTGTAGTAAAGACTCACCTCGACTGTTGATGTTCGTACTCCCCCATGCCAGATAGTGGGCATTGGCATCACATCCCAGTATTAGATGAAGGTTCTCCCTTCGGCTGTAGGTTATAACGTCCTCTACTATGCCTGGGCGGAAGACCTTCTCTCCAGCGAAGTAGGCAGAACAGACCAACCATCTTTTACTACCTTCCTGGGTGGAAGCGGTTAAAATACCTGTAACAAAGTCTCTGGAGCAAAGATTCGGAATCAGTGTACAGTTTACTTCGTTACCATATACAATGCATGCTCGAGGTGTCTCTGCTTTCGCATCGTATAGTAACTTACCTTGTTGCGGCTTCAAGCCTGCAATCTTCCCTCCGTGGAGCCATGGTTCCTGCAGTAGGGCCAAGTCGAGGCCTTCCATGTCAAACCTTCTGCACAAAACCGCCGACGCAGCTTTAGCATGATGAAGGTTGACCTGCAGGACCTTTACTCTGCCTTCCTCTAAACTGAAGGCTAACTTTCGGGTTTTCCCGTGTCCTCTACCCCTTCCATGGGAGCGGCCACCCGCTCAGTGGCTTCTAGCCTTCTGGGCGGGTTTGTAGCACTCCCCTGCAAGTCGGTGCGGACTTCTTTCAGGATTATTCCTTCTTTAGCTCCTTCTCTCGACTTATCATCCTTAGGGCGAGCCTTGTGTTTGGTCGAAGTGTTAACCTTCTTTGGCGCTGCTTTAGAGCTTTGCCCCTCTGAAGGTTTTACTTCTTTTCTTTTTTGCTTAACCTTGACTGCCGAGGTTGCGGCAGTTACGCCTTGCAACCCCGATGGTCCGGCCTCTGCAACCTTCTTAATGTACCCATCATCCTTGATACGGAACTTAATTCTTCCGATGCCAAAGTAAGGACACATTTGAAGTTTGTTGAGTTCCTCAAAGGACTCTTCGTCCATTGAGAGGACACATACCTGCCCTTTTTCTGCAGGTGTTTTGCCCAAAACGGTCCATATAAGGGTGTTGAGCTTTCGGTTGCTGACCCTTAATCGAGTCAGCACACTTTCCGCCTCCAACCTCTTTCCGTCCTCGTCTGGGATGTAGACAGTGCAAGAACACGGCCTCTCGACTTCACTCTCGTCCTTAGCCTGAAGGCTTGCACCTTCCCAAGGCTTCAGAGTGGGAGTAGTGTCCCTGAGCCATTGTGCGCTTGCACTATCCGCGCACGTCATTACCAGGTAACCGGGCTTGAACGTGCTCTTTAGCAGCCTGATTTGCGGCCCTTCTTCTGCCTTGCATAGAATAAATTCACCTTGCTTTCTTTCTATTATAATGTCTTTCTCTTCCTTATAGTTTACCAATAAACTCTCTCTTATATCATATTTTTTTTGACAACAGATTTTATAGACACGTGATCTCCACCCCGATTTTCTTTTGGGATATTTTCGTCTGCCAATGTTTTAGCAACGTAGTTTCTTTTTTAATCTTTTTTAACGTTCACACGTTTGAAGGAAAATGCCTGGCATACCTGAACATTTGTCTTGCTGACTCTTTTCGACAAGAAGTAGTGTACAGAAAAGATACGCCCCTTGACTGCTCGTTCTGTTGTCAATCTTTTCCTTTGAATTTGAACTAGTGACATGTAATGACACAATTTGATATCCTGTTCCGACTTTACATTATTTTCAAAAGTTTTATTTCGAATTGCTTGAATGTCACTTTCAACAATCCTATTGCAGTGAAAAGTAAGGCCATTATGTTTGCAAACTCTTGTAAAGTTTTTCAAATGAGGTTCGCTATGACGATATCTAAAACAAAAAGTTGGTTAGGTAACGAACCTCTTAATTTATTTTTTACCTGTTACCATTGATTTTGCAATTTCTGCCTCTTGGTCTCACTTTTTTTTTCTGTTTCCTATACTAATTTCTAACACACTTGCTTTCATTGTTAAAACTTAATACAATTAGGTTAAACAACTGCTTAATACGTAATTCATAAACAACATAACATATCCTCTTAATCCTTTCCCCCTTAATTTCGACAACGTGATTAAGGTGCCACAGTCCTCTTGTTTTTAATTTACAAGCTACTACCATAGTAAAAGAAGTATACTTCTTTGTTTATGCTATAACTATAAAACAAAGCCCGAAACAGCATAAAGAAACCTGCTATAAGTACGCATGATATTATGGATTTACATCATAGCTGGTAATTTAATTATTTAAAGATATATTGGGTTTTGCTTGAAATTTGATTATCGTTATTTGCTCAAACTGATCAACTTCGTACATCATTTTTAAAGGGGAAATATTGGTTTTTGTTGAAATTTTATATCCTACAAACAGAGAGGGCTACTAAATTAATATGAATTCATATTCAGTTTAAAAATTAAAAAAACTGGATTTATCGGTTTTTGAATGTATGCTCCTCATCTAATGGTACATATTTCTCTGCCTTCTTTTAATCAATATTTTTTTTTAATTATGTCGCTACATTCTTCGTCTCTCTTAATGCCGCTATGTTTTAACCTAGTTTTTTTACTTTATTTCTCTATAAACTCTTAGGTCGAGCTATTATCTCTCTATTTTTAAGATTATATTCTAATATTTTTCTTATCCATCTGCTGTTTTGATGCATATCATCATACTCTTATTCTTCTTATTTTTGTTTTGTAATCTATGTCACGGGTAGCTTTTAGGCAGCAGACTCATTAAAATATAGCTTTAGTTTTAATAAAAATATATTCAAAATAAATAAATAACAAAATAAAGTTTGAGGGTAACATGTACAATAAAAATTTAAATGTTCTTTTATGGTGACAGTATCGATGGTGCTATGGTCCACTGTCTAAATTTTAACCCCTTGGCGGCCACGGATACCATATTATGGTATCAAAATCTCTCTCAATATTATTGAGGCACTACTAGAATTTTAGTGTGTAGTTTAAGTGTTTTGATGGAAGTTTGAATATATTCACTTTCAAGGTTAGCAAACATGACAGACCTTCATTCTATCTTATTTGTAAGCCGACTGCTGTGTGTTTTACTGGTGTTGTAACAAACCAACCCCTGATTCTGCACCTCTGGAGATCGAGCCGTAATATTATAATTTTCAAACCCCAACATATGGCATTTCGAGAGTTCTGTTAGATGAACCAGCCACTTGAGTGTGTGTGGTCTGAACGTTTTGTATATATTTTAGTTTTATATATGTGAATAGTAGACGCGATAGAACAAGCAGCAAAACTGAAATGAAAATGGGCTGGACACAATAAACGTCTCCAAGACGGACGATGGAACAATGCCATCGGAAAGTGGCGTCCATACAATGCAAAGAGATCAAGAGGCAGACCACAGATGAGGTGGAAAGATGACATCGGGAAACAAAGAGGTCCCACATGGCAGAGAATAGCTCAAGATAGGGAAAGATGGAAAGTACTGGGGGAGACCTACATCCAACAATGGAAGGATAAAAAATAGGTTTAAAAAAAAAGATGTGAATAAATCACAAAAAGATAGTATTCGTATCCTATTTAGTCAGTTGCGGTTTGGCTTTTGAAGGAACACGATTATACAGGTCTATCCAATCATCGTAATTTTCATTTTATAATAAACCCTAAAAACATGAGAATATTTATTATTAGTATAACATCGTATTATATGTTCGGCTGTTCGACGTATTATTATGTTATAGTGTGCAATTGTTTTCCTGAACGGTTTTTATTTTCAATCGAGATTATGGATGTTCGATGGGCGTAAATAGTATTGTATATTTTAGTGAAAATTTAATATAAACGCTAATGTAATTAGATTAAAGATTTTTTTTCCGCATAAATATTTTAAATCGGTTTTATTTTGTTTTTGATATGAAGCCCTAAATTGGCGTGATATCAATAATTTTGTATCCGTGGGCGTTTAGGACAAAATAGTAATATGTTTATATAATGGTTGCAATTATGTTTTAGTAAAGGTTTTTTAATATTCGATGCACTGAGTATGATATATAATGATGACAATATAGTTCAAAGAGTTAATCAGATAATTATAACCTCACCAGAAGTAAGTACAGAATCAGATAAGGATTTAGCTAATGAAGACAAAGGAAGAATTATGTATAATTTAACTGGTAAGAAGCACTCGACTATAACGGATTTATTAATATTTGCTTACGTATTTTTAGGGTGGCAGCTAAGGGTAGAAGCTGAAATAACGCTAACAAATAATGTACGAAGCGAAGTTCATGAACGTGAATTGAATGTATTACAATTGGAGGTACAACTGATAGTGGCAGAACCTTATACATTGGGAATAGTTTAGCCCGACAAATCTGGAAACCCGTATAGAGAGTAAATAAGTAATAAACTTCTACTAAAGAATTCTACTACATAGATTAGTGGTGATTTAGAGCCCATGGCTCGCTCGTTTACAGAGGCCGATTATTCCAAATATAACGACATGTCTGCTATTGAATTGTTTAAGTTGTTTTTTACCGATAATATGTTTAAACTACTCACTAAAGAAACTATAAATATGCTCAATTTAAAAATTAAATATATTTTGAAATAACACTATCAGAAATTCGTTGTTTTGTTGCTATTCTGATTTTGAGAGGTTACAACCATTTACAGCCAAAAAGGATGTACTGGGATATAAAAGAAGATGTTCTCAACAAATTGATGGCCAATGCTATGCGCAGAAACCGATTTATTTAAATTCAAAACTATATTCATATTGCCGACAATTTACAGAAGAGTTTAGATGATAAAGCTTGGAAGTTACGAGTGCTTATGAACGTGATCAAAGAAAGATGTTTATAGCATTTTCAACTAGTACGGAATCCTTGAATAACAAAATATAAGAAACATTATCTAAATTTAAAAAGTGCCTGACAGACTGTCAAAGAAGGAAACTCCATTAAAGTAGGACGACACATCTGTCTGTAGCCCCAAAAATATTCAATGCCAACGGATCCAAAGACCACCTTTCAGTAGCATGCGTTCTCCTTGTAGCAAACTTTTTCAAGTTCTATATACAATACAACCATTGGCATACAATAGGAATACTTGTGTAAAGAACTTAAACATTTTCTCCAAAAATTAGCAGAAATAGATTACATTCCCAAAAGCATAATAGTTTGTTTAAATCATATTCACTAATGTTAAAAAAACAAACATTAAAAATAAGTACAACCAAACTAGAGAAGAGCGATACATTTACTTTTAGAAGAAAACTGAGTATATCAGCTATAATGAACCTAACAACAACATGGTAAAATAGGTGACAAAAAAACGACATGGTAAATATACAGAGGCACTATACGTAAAATCAGATCTTACCTGTCTTTTCCATATTTTTATTTACTTTTTATGACTACAAGAAACCAGTTCACCAAATGTTTAGGCTTAGTTGAATATATATATGTTGTGGAATGAAATTTTGAAAGCCCCCATATTGTTTTTCCTTTTTTTCATTATTTGTTTTGCCATGCATTTTATAGAAGGTACAGATTTAAGCAAAAATCTTAAGTTTGGTTTGATCAACAAAGAAAACTTCGGATTCCTACTTTCTGGTTTTATTCTTGAATGTCGCTGTAACGTCTTTATTAAAGTTATTAAATTATTATTTCGCTTGACTAACAAGATTTAGTTTTACTTTTATAGCTTATGTACCTGTCGCTCTGATGAACCCTGGTAGGATAATATATGCATAACAGAAAATACGTAAAATCAAAATATTAACTTTCTTTTCCTTATTTTAAATTTTCTTTATGAGTAAAAGAAACCAGTTCACGAAAGCTTTTTACTTACATGAATAGATGTATTGTGGACTGCAATTTTTAGATTCCCCATGTTGTTCCTTTCATCTTTGCATCGTCTGTTTTGCCTTGCAACGTATAAAAGGTAGATATTTAATAAAAATTGGTAATAAGTGCTTAGCGGTAATAAGTGCTTTTATGCATACAAAGACCTAATGAAAAGTAAGTTACTGAATCGTGAGTCTAAGCTGAGAATCTACAAAACAGTAATTAGACCAGTGGTCACATATGGATGTGAAACGTGGACCCTCTCAACCACTGATGAAAATCAACTGAGAATATTTGAGCGCAAAATACTAAGGAAGATATTTGGACCAACCCAATGGAGCGATAGTTCGTGGAGAATTAAAATGAACCACGAGCTGGATGAACTAATGCAGAGCGCAGATATTGTCAGATTTGTAAAATCACAAAGACTAAACTGGCTTGGTCACCTAGAAAGAATGCCAGATAATCGAGCTGTAAAAGTAGCCCAGAGATGGAAGCCCCAAGGAAACAGAACAAGAGGAAGGCCCCGTAAAAGATGGATAGACGACGTAGAGAGGGATCTTAAAACCATGAACATCAGGCAGTGGCGAAGGAAAGTATCCGACAGGGCAGAATGGAAGAACATTGTTAAACAGGCCAAGACTCACAAAGGGTTGTAGCGCCATTAGAAGAAGAAGAAGAAGAAGAATTTAATAAAAATTTGAAGTTTGTTTTCGTCAACCAAGAAATCTTCGGATTCCTTCTTTCTTGTTTTATTTTCAGATGTCGCTGTACCATTTTATTAAATTTATTTTATTGTTACTTCTCTTAACGGAAAAAATTTGATTTCACTTTTAGAGTATTTATATCAGTTACACTAATGAATCATGGTAGGCTGAAATACATATAAGAGCGAATATACATTGGCACTATACGTAAAGTCAATTCTTAACTTTCTTTTCTTTATTTTTAACTACTCTTTATGAGTATCAGGCCGTTCACACGGCCATAATAAACGCAATGCAAAATTGTAAAATAGACAGCAGATATATTAACTTAATAAAAGAAACTATGAACCAAGCTACAGTTACATACTACCTAAATGAAAATGAACACACGAACCCTGTACCATTAAACAGGGGAGTCAAACAGGGAGATACTTTATCACCCAAACTGTTCACCTTAGTTTTGGAGGACGTTTTTAAAAACCTAAATTGGAAATATAAGGGAATAAACATCAATGGCCGCTACCTCAGTAATCTACGATTTGCAGATGACATAATCCTGATAGTTACTGACCTACAAGAAATGCAAACCATGCTTTTAGAACTACATACCGAATCTTCTAAAATAGGACTGAAAATGAATTTAAACAAAACAAAAGTCATGCACTCCGAAGACACCGTGACAATAATAAACGATAAAGTTATAGAAAAAGTTGAAGAATATATATACTTAGGACAAAAAATAATACTAAGTAGGGAAATTCAAACTGAAGAAATAAAAAGAAGAAGAAAGTTAGCTTGGGCAGCATTCGGTAAACTGAACTATATACTCAGAAATCAACAAATTCAATTACATCTTAGATCTAAAGTGTTTGATGCATGCATTATTTCGATATTAACTTATGCGGCACAAACATGGACAATCACAAAAAAGAATATGAATATACTTAGAGTCACTCAACACGCGATGGAAAGAGCAATGCTAGGTATTTCACTTAAGGACAAGAAAACAAACACATAGATAAGATAGAAAACCAAAGTCACCGATGTGGTGCAAAAATTATTAAAGTTGAAATGGGAATACGCTGGACATGTAGCTAGGAGCGATCTAAACAAATGGCACAGATCAATTTTAACCTGGAGACCATACCAACACAAAAGACCCAGAGGCAGACCTCCTATGAGATGGACAGATGATCTGAAAAGGACTGCCGGGAAAAATTGGCTATAAGTAGCGTATAATAAAAAACAATGGAAAGGAAGACTTGAAGAGGCTTATGTTTAGATGTGGACGTGAATGGCTAGACGAAGATGAGTATCAGAAATCAGTTCCCCAAAAGTTCTTACTTAGATGAGTAGATATAATGCGGAATACTGTTTTTAAATTCAACATGTCGTTCTTTTTATCGCCTGTTTGGCTTTGCAATTTGTAGAAGGCACAGATAAAAGCAAAAATCTGAAGTTTGGTTTCGTCAACCAAGTAATCTTGGGATTTCTACTTTCTCATTTTCTTTGAGAAGAATTTGAGAAAAACATTACCAAAACATCACTGTTATAAAGAAAAATAACAATTAATTGCCATCTCTGGATATGTTTATGTAACATATTATCTACGAGAAGCATTTATCAAGATATTCGATAACGTCATCCAGGAAGTCTTATTTTGCTAGTCATTATATTATACATTTTTGGCAGCAGATTAATGCACAATCATCGATAGGTGTTTAAATGTATATAAGCATTTATAAGACGAAAGTATTATAAGCATTTACAAGTTCACAGGCTAGCGTAGTTCTCAAAATAAAATCAAAAAAATTTCAAAAGGAATTTTGGTTTCACCTGTACTGTAGTTAATAAAGAACAAAGAACTCTGGTTATTATTTGCTTAAAAATATATAGTAGACAGCATAAAACATTAACATAAAGGACACTAATTTGAAAACGTTCCATACTCAGTCTGCAAACAAACTCATTTTTTCTAAACGAACTTTGTAAATGAAATAGCTTCAATTGTGGCTAACAAAGTTTTATTAATAGTCAGATATATAGAGCCTCATTTTATTAAGAAAGATTATAGAAACCATAGATTATAAAAATTATGTTTGGAGATAATTTTGCAACACAATTGCAGTACATATCTTTTTTAAATAATACTCTTCTCTGTCAAATTATTTATATATCTGAAAAGGTACAGTGGTCCACGTGATGTCACAAATTGTTTTCAATACAGCTTAACGAGGCAACATGTAGTAATAAATATGCTTATTTCATTGTCCGGTCTTTGTCAAGAAAAACTTTTTCTGCAAACCAGTAGAACTCAAAATAACAGCACTTTCATACTTTATAGAATAAAAAAATTGCGCTCTAATATTTACGGATGATGCTTGTTAAATACCGGAAAGACTCCAAAGTATAAAAGGACGTAAAAGAAAAATCTCAGTGCGTCCGGAAACATGATTCACATAGAAGTTACAACAAACACTTGATTCATATTACACATTTCCAACTATAAACAAGTTATTCCTCTCTTACTCGCCAAGAGACTCTTCCTCTCATTCGTTCACCAAGAAATCTTGGGATTTCTACTTTCTCGTTTTCTTCATGGAAGAATTTGAGAAAACCATTACCAAATCATCACTGTGATAAAGAAAAATAACGATTCATTGCCATCTCTGGATGTGTTCATGTAAAATATTTTTCACAAGCAGCAGATATTCGGTAATGTTATGCAGGAAGTCTTATTTCAGTCGAGTCTTCTATCGATATCGAACATATCGAGAAAGAGTATGTTATATGTTTTGTATTAATTGCTATTCGTTGTATTATATATTTGCGGCAGCAGATTTATGCCTAATTATCGATAAATATTTAAACGTATGTACGCATTTATAAGATGAAAGTCAAGCATAAACTAGTTCACAGGCGAGCGTGGTTCTGAAAATAAAATCAAGAAAATATTCTCAGGAATTTTGGTTTAACCTGTACTGTAGTAAATAAAGAACGAAGAACTTTGGGTATTACCAATTTGCTTTAAAAATTTTTGACAATGGACAGCAAATCACGATAATATAGACAGCATTTGGAAATGTTTTATACTCAGTCTGCCAACAAACTAAATTATTTTTTAACAAAATTTTGGAATGAAATAGTTTCAATTTTAGCGCACAAAATCTTATATATTTAAAATAGGCAGATGCATACTATTGATAAAGATTTTAGATACTACAAGTCAATAATATAGCTGAAAAGATACAGTGGTTGAAGTTAAGACACAAATCATTTTCAATACAGTTTAACGAGTCCATGTGTATTAAAGATGCTAATTTCATTGTCCGGTTTTGTACTAATTTATCAGAAGAATTATTTTTCTGCAAACCAGTAAAACTCAAAGAAACAGCACCCGCATTATTTGCTAAAATTATTTTTGAACAAGGCAAACATAGAATGGAAAAATTGTGCCCGAATATTTACCGATGAGTCTCGTTAAATATCCGAAAGATACGAAAGTATGACTTATCCACGACTGACACCACGTGTTCTGACGGTATTCGCCCTCTTATTTGCCAAGAGACTATTAAATATGATTTACTACATGAGCAATAGATGAGGCCAAAGAACTTTTAAATCAGCTCCACCTTTTCTCGCTAGAAGATGGATTGAAAATAAATATATCTAAAACCCAGATGATGACAAATCTTGTAGTCAGCGAAGATATATGCGTAGGAACAAGATCCATACACCAGGTAATGGCCTATAAATACCTAGGTCATGAGATTCGCATAGGAAAAAATAACCAAACCGTTGAGCTTCTCCGTCGTATAAGACTGACTTGGGCAGCCTTCAGCAAGCTGAACCATATTTTCAAATCGTCTGATATACCAATATGCCTTAAAAGGAAAACGTTTAATCAGTGTGTCTTGCCAGTGTTAACTTACGGTGCGGAAACGTTGACCATGACAAGGAGAACAGTTCAAAAGATCCGTGTGGGTCAAAGGGCGATGGAGCGTGCTATGTTGGGCGTTTCACTACGAGACAAGATCCCAAATCGCCAGCTACGACAAAGAACAGGAGTGACTGATGCGGTAGAGAGAGTAGAAACACTGAAATGGAACTGGGCAGGTCACGTGGCTGGAATGACAGATAATAGATGGACAAAGCGGATACTGGAATGGAGACCAAGAAATAATGCCTACCGAAGCAGAGGTCGTCCACCAACATGTTGGACTGACGATCTAAAACGTTGTCATAGGAATTGGATGTAAGAGGCACAAGATCGAAATAGATGGAAAATTATGAGGGAAATCTATGTCCAGCAGTGGATAAGCGAAGATTGAATGATGATAATGATGATTGTATGAGCAAGAATGATTGTCATTTTACAGGTTTAAACTGATCAGTCTGATTATATACACATTATAGGATGTTAATTTATAAGTTAATATATATTATGTTTTGTAACGTTATAGTTATTGTTGAGTTATTTACTGACTGTGTTATTTTTTATATGTTTTTTAGTGTCTAGTAAACTTTTGTTATCCAAAAACAAAGTATTTATTTATCAAAAGTAAAAATTAATTAAAATCCTTTGTAAAAGGTATATATTTAAAAACCCAAACGGGCTGTGTTAGACAAAACGTTTTCGGAATTCATCATTCCATCATCGGTGTCTAGGAGTACATGAATGTAGCCACTAAATTTATGGGTAAAAACCCGTTAACAAATAATTAGTTACATTGATTTGTTCGACATTATATCTTATAAATAATTAGGATGTTAAAGTTACCGTTGGATTAGGTAAAATGGCGACATATGACTCCACGTTGAAGTTGCAAGTCCTGAGACGGTGTCCTGAGACAGTAACCAGTACAGGGACATTTTTGACGTTAAAATGAAAAAAAATGAGCTGTTATAGCAGCAGATAAAACAGGTACCTAATGATAGTGTTTTTCCATTACTATAGAATGCGCGTTTTCACTTTGTTTAATAAGTATGTATTGTTACTTTTTATCTTTTGTAGGCTTCTGTACACGTAGTGTATAAAATGTGGTAAAGAATATGAAAATACGGGAAAAAACCAATTGAGCACCTTTAAAGTATTATTAAGTTATAATTGATGATTCTTCCTTGATGATTTTACAAAGAAGCAATCAGAAGGATAATCCACGAATTCTTTTTTTTTTTTTTAATGAAATAATCAGAATAGGTAAAGATCTGAGAGTTGTTAATAAAGATCTGGTTTTGCTTAATTTCAAAGAACTACGTTTTTTAAATTATTGAAATAATAAATTTCAAGTTTGAACGTCGTCAGCGAAATAGCATGGAAAAGGATGAAATTGTTTTGTGGGGGCGAGAACTTCTAATCAAAATAAAGTCCTACAGAGATGAAAATCGCAAAATTCATTACTTAAACGAGAGTTGAGCAATGTTTAGTTTATATATTAAAGAAAACTTATTTATTATAATGCTACTTCATTTAAAGTTCTTTGTTATGTATATCTTAGTTAATGAATATTTAATTTTAGAACATTTAAAAAAAAACATTAAATTTTATATCTGAAATTTTACTCCTGAAATCGGGAATTTTTCCGCACTTTATAAGGCCTTAAGTGCGGTACATGCAAAGTTACTATTTTATTACAAGTCAAGATGGTAATGACGTGAGAAATTTGTGCAACTTATTTATTGTCTGTATTTTCAAAGAAGAGAAAAAGAGACCGAAAGTTGAGAATTTTCGTGATATTGTATTTGTGATTAAATTGAGCTACTTAAGTAACGAAAAACTGTTTGAATCGTAATATTTTAATAAATAGTAGAGAGATATGGAGATAATTTTAAGCGTATAGTTTAGTGGTTTAGACATTGCGGTCAATGTACCTTACAAGGAATCTGCCTTTGACTCTTTATTTTTAGCATCTCAATGCCATTTCTTCGGCAGGCGTATCCAAAATAAACTAATGTCTGCTCTATTATTATGTGTCCTTATTTCTATCCTAAACCTTTAATTGATTTTCAGTTGTTCTAGAACTGACTAAGCTTTAGAAAATCTATTAAAAACAAAAAAGCCAAGTAAATAGTTTCAGTCAAATCTACTTGTTTAAACGATTTAAATTAGCATTTTAGTTTGAAAATAACCTTCTTTACCTAAAATTAATCATTATTTTTTGTGCAATTCTCTCCGCTTAAAAACTTAAAATATTTCATTAAATGTTGTTGAAATAAACTCTTCTACACAATAAAGGATTGACCAGAATTTATTGAAAAAATAAATGAAACTTCGATAAAATATTCGATATTTTTGTCCACTAGTGCATATAGAAAATTTTATCCTGCCTTGGCCATATATGCTGCTGTCTCGGATAAAAAGCAATACTTTATGGCCAGGAACTGCTGCAGGAAGAAAAACATTGATATTTCTTCTTATATAAAACGTGAGATTGTTGCAGAGTTAATTTTTTCTAATTGCTTGCAACAAATTAAATCGGATTAATAGGATAAATCTGATCGCTTCATCATCATCATTTTGGCTTTACAACCCTGTGTGGGTCCTAGCCTCCCCAAGAATTTTTCTCCAGTCGTCCCTATCCATCGCCTTCCTCCGCCAAGCACGTATTTCCATATTTCTCATGTCTTCATCGATGTTATCTAGGAATCTTTTTTTGGGTCTTCCTCTTCTTCTTTGACGAATAGGTCTATCAAGGAGCGTTTTTCTAGCTGGTTCGGTTTGCTCCATCCGCATTACATGGCCTACCCACCTCAGACATCCTATCTTAATGTGTTTTACGATATCTGGTTCCTGGTATATCCTATAGAGTTGATCTGATCGCTTAGAACACGACTTAATAAATGAACGATATATTACTGACAAATCAGTTATTTCGATAACACACACGTATGTGTAGTGATTGCCACTAATATTAGTTTTTGTATAAAACAAGAAAAGAATAAAACATGGGATCAGAATTGTCAAGAAATCAATACATACATCAGAGGGAAGCAATGTACAGAGGTATGGAATTTTATACAATCAGTAAAAAGTACAGGAAAAGACAAAGCACACATACACACCATAAAACCAAGACAATGTAAAGATCACTATAAAAGCTTGCTGACACAAGACAAGAATACATAGCGAACTCCCCAACACAGTCAGTACATATACAAGGAGAGGACGCGAGGGTAAAAATCGAAACAGTAAGGAAGGCTGTAATGATCCTAAAGAATGGTAAATCCGCTGGCCTTGAGGGAATCAATGCTGAAATGCTTAAGAATAAAACTCATAAACTATTTGAAAAATTTACTTATGTGATCAATCAGTGTCTAAATGGACACCCAGTACCAGAACAATGGAGAACGGCATACATGTCCTCAATACACAAAAAGGGGGACAAAAGGAATTGTAATAATTATAGAGGCATATCGGTAACCAGCAACCTGAGCAGACTTTATGGACGAATTGTGAGAAATATAATCGAGGAAGAATATAAGCACAATGAAGAGGAAGAACAAAGCGGGTTCCGTGCAGGAAGATCGTGCACCGATAACGTATTTTGTCTTAAACAAATAATAGCAAAAAGATCGGCTAAGAATCTAGAAACTCAAATTACTTTTGTAGACCTGCAAAAAGCATATGACAACATCCTATTATAAAAATTGTGGACAACGTTGAAAAGATCTAACATTAACCACACATTGATAAATGCTGTACAAGAACTATATAGAGACTCAAAGGCACAGATAAAAACAGAAAAATATCTAACGGAAAAATTCCTGTTTACAAAAGGCTTGCGACAGGGATGCTGTATCTCACCAACCTTATTCAAGATATATGTTGCAGCAGCATTGGAAAGATGGAAAAGAAAGGTGCATAGGATGCGTATAGAGCTTAGCAATTAATGTATATATACACAACAGTTTGCTGATGACGTGCAGTACATGCTTAGAAAACTGTTAGAAGCATATAACGACTGGGGAATAAATGTCAATACGACAAAAACCAAATATCTTTGTATTGGAAACGAGTCAGATCACATAGACCTCGAAAACGGACAACATATTTCCTGCTGTCAGAGCTATGACTACTTGGGTGTTGCCTTTGACAATACAGGAACTCATACACGGGAAACAGAAAAACAAATCACTCAAGCAAAGAAGGTCTTAGGATGTCTCAATGGTATACTATGGAGTAAAGAGATAACAAAAGGAAGAAAATTTAATATACATACATATATATATATATATATATATATATATATATATATATATATATATATATATGAGACCATGATTAAAACTAGTCTTCTTTATGGCGCTGAAACATGGAGAATTAGTGAAAAGGACAAAAAGCGAATAGAAGCAGTAGAGATGGATGTAATGAAAAGATCTTTAGGTATTTTCAGACGAGACCGAATCAGAATTGGTGTAATAAAACAACGTATGGGAATAGAAGGAAATATAACTCAAGATATAGAGAAGAAACAGTTAAGGTGGTATGTGCATGTTCAACGGATGCCAGCAACAAGACCCCCCAAAAAAGTAGTAGAATGGCAACCGATAGGTCGACGAAAAAGGGGAAGACCCAGATTAGAATGGCAACACGGCGTAAACAAGTCCATCAGCGAAATAAATTTAACAACAAACGACTGCGAAGATAGGAAGAGATGGTGTTTAGGTATCGGACAACGTCGAAAGACGTTCTCAACCGATGTATATATATTATTTATTACTAACGAGTACAACGAGTTGTTATGATTTCTCTTTACAATCCTTTCACATAAAATATATAATTTACAATTTTTTTTACGAAGATAGGTTTTTAAGATTATAGAGATTATTGCAAGGCACAAGTCTCGAATACAAGTATCTTGTTCGTCTTATTCTTACTAACTTGACCGAAAAGAATTAGAAATCGCAGCTTGATATTTTTCTCCAGATTTTTTTTCCTTTTTTTTTGCTATATGTGACGCATTTCTGACATGTTGGTCTATCTGAAATTTCTTTTCACATACAACCTGTAATAGATTTTTTTATACAAAATTACAATAGTTTAAATCAATTTTTTTGTAATCTTAAAAAAACGCATCAATAGGAGAAAGTCTATTCAAGTAACTGCACAATTATTGCATGACAGTCATTGATATTTCAGCAATAGGTGAAATATTTATATTATAATCAAATATAAATAATAAACACATATTGGTATTATATTAATATTTAATTAGATTATTCCCGTTTTAATCACGTTAATTTATGCAATCATTAAAATATTTCAAATAACATATATCAAATATAGAAAAGTATTAAATATTTAGTACTTAAAATTTTGCCACAAACTAAACAATAAACGTTGTATATATTCACAGATAGCTTTTTTAGAATTTAATCTAAGTATCGAAACAAGAAAACTCAAGTAACGGTTTTAGTTCACATTATTTTTCGATTTTATTTTATTTAGATTTATAATTTTTAAAGTTTTGGGTAAATTTTAGTTTCCAGAAATCTATTTAAAGATTAAAATATTTATTAGTTTTTCATATTTCTGGAAAAAAAATTATTTATTATAATCCCTTCCTTTAGAAAGTATGTACCCAGCAAATCCGTCGGCTATTGTTGTCGCATCCGCTGTCTCTGTACCTATATGGTTCTGATAAGGACAATAGGAATGATTTTGTAAATTACGTTTTTACCCCAAGGTAAAATTATATAGTTCTTAGTAATGGCCCCCCTCTCTACTAGAGATTTCTGTTATGCATTTTTAATGTATTTTTAGTAGTATCGAACGAAACTTAGTTCTGTAAACATGTATAGTAAGCAATAAATTGTTCTATGAAAATTGTCGTCGTATATTATTTTAATTTAACAAAATAATATTTTATAGCAAATAAATATCACGGTAAACTAATCGTGGGTCAATACAAGCTCAATTCATACCCCACGCAATAAACTTTTGAAAGTCCCTTTTATTACGGGATTATAATTGGTTTCCTGCTACAACAATCCCAATATTTGAAGAACTGTAAGTAGTATCTATAGGTACTATCAGTAAGAATTTAATACTGAAATATTAAAATAAAATGAACATTGGAATTTCCAGTTACATAGTCATACCATTATCTACAGTTAGATAATAGTAATTTACGTAACAAGTTCTAAAAGTGATATTTTACGAGACGAGTAGTAAGTTTCCAGGGCGAGCCGTAGGCGAGTCCTGGAATCCTGCGAGTCTCGTAATATTACTTTTGGATCGTGTTACGTACAATATTTTTTTCTGCAGCCGTTTTGTATGTTAAAAATAATAAATGGATAAACTTTAGTCATGAACTTTTATTAAACACTTTAAAGTTACTCTCGTGAATTCAACGTAAGAAAAATTTACTTATGAGTATTAATAATACAATTATAACAATTATTTACATTAAAATAGTTAGGAATATTAACAGAAGTGGCAGTATTGAAATTATTGTTAGACTTGTCAGTACTTTTACTATTATTTGAGACATTAACTTGGTTGCAGCCATTTTCAGTCCGTGAATTTATGTAAATTTTATTTCTTAAAGAATTTTCTACATATCCCTCTGCTACATTAGTTGATTTCCATTCTCCGTGTCTGTTCAAGTTGGTTATAGTACCACCACTATCAGCCAGTAAAGTAGCTGAGCTAATTCGTAGACAGTACCCGGTGTATTCTTTGGGATACGGTAATTTAAAAAATTCAGCAATAGTGCAGGCGATTTTTCTAAAAGAATGAACACTAATAGGTTTTATAGTACACCTTTCATTTTTGTAATATACAAATAATCTACGATGCGGTGTGTTTGCTTGACGTAATAACAAACATATTCTATATAAAGAAATGTTATTTTCTCCAATAACCACAAAGGTTCTTTCCATGTTCGTTTTAGAATTAGGAATTTTAATCAATAACATGATTATCTTATCTTCTATATCATCCTAACTCATTTTACAAAACTCCTCACGATGACAAGCGTCTGCCAAACCAATTATTGACCCTCCATCACTCGCACCTCAAAAAATTACACCATCACTCACGTTAGATTTTATCTAACATATGGATATAGGTCAAATAAATGAGTACTTTTTGGTTAAGTTTATTGGCGATTAACTGACAAAAAACGATAAACTTATATTTTTTTAAAACAACAAAACTGCAAAAAAACTACTAGGTAAACTAAAAAAATATAAACATTACCCTAGAACAAAACAAATAGGGGAATTTATTTTAAAAAAAATGTACGCATTACGCATAAAATTAGATTTCTTCCTCTTATACGCAGTGGTGGCAAGTAAAATTTGTAAAATTAGTGTGCTCTTTACATATCGGCAACTTAGAGTTAGTAAAATAATGTTGTGTAAACCTGTTCTTCCTTACAGGGCAAAAAGAACATCTTGGTTTTATAGTTGGAGTTTCCCCTTGAGAAACTGATGGCTTTTTCCGGTTATATTTCGGATCCTAAGTCTCAACTAAAAAGGCAGATTTGGGATATTGGGACGTCATTGAAGATGGGACATTAAAAGTTGCTTGCCAAGCTGCGCAATATAGCTTCTTCGAGATGTTACAATATTACTGTTATTGTTGTAAATTATTTGGCTGTTTATATTTGAAATATTTAGTAGGCTGCAAAAAACAGTAAACGGCCAGTGATTGCTAAATCGAGTCACCGAAAATTCTGCCTTCATTTTATCAACAACATCCACTCCGCCTTTTGTGAAGTTGTAATCAGTACTAATCTCTCGCTTCATGGTATGCTCTTTGATGTTTTCATCAATGAAACCATTGCTGTATAGTGTTGAAAGTAGTAGTACATTCTTATTTTTTTTTACACATATGATACAAGTACACACTTGTTTCCAGCGTCACCTAGCAGTTACCTATCGTTGCCCAGCAGTGATCGTTCAATAAAGATTTGTCTAAGGGTACAGAGGAAAAGTAATTATCCGCAGTTACATTTCGACCGGTTCCACTTATGGCTCGGATAAATCTTTTTACTACACTAGATGCATCGTTGAGTAGTTGATATGGTCCTTCTGGTTGTTTGACTGGGTAAATTTCGAGATTTTGTATTAAAAATATTCTAGCGCCAACCAAGGCATAAATCTTGATTCCGTATTTCGCTGGCTTATTGGCTATATACCGCGCCTAAATTTGCATCGAGTACGAAACGCTTCCAACATTTCATCGATGGTCACATAGAATCCAGAAGTGTATGCAGATAAACAGTTAGTGACAAACATTTCATATATTTCTCGAATAGTTGCAAGATTATAAACTGCCGAATTCTCTTGCCTCTTAGTGGCGTCGTCATACCTTACAGCTTGAATTAATTGGTGAAATCTTTTCTTGGACATAGTAATTTGTATATTTTACATTATTATTGATTATAGCATCCGAGAAAAGCAATTTCCAGCATTCTTTATGGTTTTGGCGCCTTTTGCGCCATCAATCACGTTTGTCAACCAGCAAGGTTTCCAAATTTGTACATTTGCTTTGGGATATATTCTTCAAATTTGATGAATTCATATTGTTGTATTCATCAAAAAATATATAATCAATTGTTTGCATATTAACGTTTTCCTTTACAGAATCATTAAATTAGTTCCGTGACAATTCTTGTTTTTCTTTGAGGTTAATCATTTCTGGTATATGTACTCTAACTCCACTGCACAAAGCAGTGCTTTTAATTGTATAATCAATAAATATGTCTGCTTTTAAAATATTTGTATTTGCTATATCACCTGTACTTACTGTAACATTTCCTTTATTCTTAACAACAGTTTGACATTTTTTGCTCCCGGAATTGACTCTTGTGGCAATGTTTTATTTCTTCCTTCTTAGTATCCTTCTTTTTACCTTTATTGTTTGCTCTTGAATCTTATCCCTTTTGTTTTTGTTCTAGTATTATTTTCTTTTGTTCTGCTTTTTCTTCAATTTTACGCCTCTCTGCATTTTGACGATCTGACAGGCAAAACCTTTCTGTTTGCTTTTTGCCTTTTCTATCTGAGGGTTTTCGCCAAAAAAAGAATTTTTTAATTGAGGTGTCAATTTCGTTATATTATGAGTTGTCTTAATTAACTGAAGGCAGATTATTGGATGTCAATTACATATCTAAAGTCATTGTATCTTCTGAAAGTTGCACTCGAAAATCCGAAAGTAAATTTTCTTCTCTTATTACAGGAATATTTTGGACGTTGCATATGATTTTATTGCCACCTACAGGGTTAATTGTAATATCTGAAGATTTATGGGTTTCTGTGATGATAGAGGTATCTTGTATGGCCTTTGTGATTCCACCTATATCGTGAGTCGTCTGAATCGTGAGTAGATCTATGGTTGTTGAAATAAATTAAATACATTTAAGAGCAATTTTGAATCTTTAGTTAATGTTTCGCAATGATCCGAACTTTGAAATTTTAATATTTTTGCGGCTCCCACTGTGTATACAAAATCTTCATAAAATATGATTTTGTCATAGAAATGTGTGATTAATACCTTTATTCGGGTCTTTGATCTTTTCTCAACATTTAGAATAGTCTATTGCTTCATTAATGACTGTGTTTAGTACCAATGCAAAATTCTCTTTGGTAACTAGCGAGTTCGAGTTTTTGCATCTAAACTTTAATACTGCCCGGTTTTAATTTGCCTTTAACGGTTTAAATGCAGCAACATCTGTAGGTTGTATCATTCTGGTCGCATTGGGATATAAGGACACTAAAAAAATTTGTAACTTTAAACATAATTCACTGGTTGGAATCATTAAGTAAGTTTTATGTTTATCAACGACCAAAATAACTGGAAATTTAGTGTTTTTTGCAACCAGATACTTATATAAGACATTTCCTGTGTAATCATAGATGTTTTCATTCTTCATCCATTCCGTATCGCTACAACCTATGTCAACCAATATCAGTGTCACCTTTACCATGCAAGTATTCTTGAACACCGGTAAACCATTTTTTTCAGACACAACTGAACTTGCTGCCGTTGCCGCTTTTGGAGTTCTCTCACTTAAATCCGGGTGTCACTTTAAAAACGATCGATACCAACCTCTTCCCGTCCGATTGTCAGTAAAAGGATTGGCACGTGGTTTTGAGTTAAGAAACCCATTAATCTTGTCTTGCCTATCTTCCACTTTTACTGCAAAACCTTTGTTTTGCATGTTATGATACTATTATTTAAGCGATTCTCTTCCTCCAAGCAAAGTATAGGATTGGGACCCAGTGTAACGAGTCCGTTATTTAAATAATCGTTTACCTTCTTTTTGTGACTGGAATCTTTAATTTAATTATAAATTGAATTCATTTTTGAAATATTCTTAAACCAAATATTTAAAACTCCAGTAAATTTTATTTTCGAAAGTTGGCATTAAATCCCGCCCTCTGTCTAAGACTCTGAAAGTACATCGTGGTGACAGCCGTAGCACCGTCAGATCGCCACTTGTTGCTGGAATCTCGTCGAGTGAACATCGTTTGTTCAAGGCGGCTGGGGAAGTGCCACTTTTTTTTCCCGAATTTGGTTTAAGTTTATTTTATGTGAAGAGCTGTTTATGTTAGAAGAAACCATTTGAGTTATTTTGTTGTTTTGTACGAGGATATTTTCAGTTGGATCACCCTAGCCGGTAAGATAACATTACAAATAAATTATAAGGAAAAATCCTTCATATCATCCGCCATTGTTAGTAAAATTCAGACCTATTTTAATTTCGTCTTTGATAGGTATTTCATATATTTTATACATGTTATATTTCACCTTATTTCATTAAGGAAAAGTTTTATACCTAAATAAATTATAAGTATTAGATTCTATATCTATCTCAAATTTTATTTCCTTTCAAGAGTTAAAGTAAAAAATCATGTATTTCAATTTCATACCGTTTAAACCGGCTAATATTTCTTTTTTTTTCCTATTCTATAATATATAAAGATCATGTTTTCCGTTAAAATTATCTATTTAATATATCCATACATTATAAAAACATTGTCACACCATTCGAAGGTCACTATTTACCGAAAACCATTAAGGTTTTTATTTCAATTAAGGTCACTTGCTGACATTTTTTGTATCGCCTTTCAAGATTGATAACCCTTGTGTTTTTCCTTACCTTTTGTATGTACAAAAATATGGAGTAACACAACTATTCCTTTTAGCCTACTCAAGAATCCAGTTACAAGTCAGGGGAAGAATTTTTTTTAGTTTTGGGGTTATCCTTACTTAGGACAAGGGGAAGAAGTTTCAAGTTGGTTTTTTATGGGAAATTAAGAAGAATTTTAAATTGAATTATTTGTCCAATAGTACCTGATCCAGGGAATACAGGTTTGGTATCTTGTTACCACCTGAGTCCAGTTCTCCACCGGATCATCTTCGAGGGAAACCTACGGAAACCTGCAGGAAGAACTGACTTATTTTTGTTTATCCTTCAATTACTTTAAATAACTTTTGCTATGTCCTCTTCAAGGTTTTAACTTTTGGCTCTATTTTTAATAAAAAAAACTATCCTTAATAATAAATATCTTCAATTTTTAAAAAAAAAACCTTAATCATTGTAACTTAATTTAATTATTCATTGTCTACCAAGGGATGAGGTTATAACTCTCCCTTGAATTTCTCTTTGTTAGGTTATTGTGTGCACACATATCCCGGAGAATTTTTACTTAAAAACCTAAACAATTTTTGAACGAAAACTAACTATTAGTGAGTAGTATATATTTATATTTATTATTTATACATTATTATTGGATATAATCTTTGTCACAATTTGAAATTTTAAGGGGTATATCAGGGGTAAATTGTTTTATAATTATATTCAGGGATTTTACTGTAAATATAGCTAAGTTAATTGTACATAAGAGGTGGTGGTTTAGTATATAAGCATTTAAAATAGTTTGTACCTAAGTTTGGTAATTATTAAAGGTGTGGTTAAAATTTAATATTTCAATTAGTACCTATCTTTCATATTTCAGCAATATAAGATATCTCGGAAGAAAACATTTAACTTCCTGGCGCCCAAGCATTCACTAGAGCAACTTTTACTTTTTATCTGTTTATTTCTTGGTGGTTTTCTTGTCATTAGTTCTTATATCTTACGGTCTCTGTAGGGCATGCAAATTGGCCGAATCCTTCTTTGAGTGTCAAGTGGTCGTTCTCCTACATAGTCGCTAGCCAACACTTAATTCTGCTATAATTTAAAATTCATATTTACTCTTTATTTATTTCTTCTACATAATTTATTTCTATCTAATCCCTTCCATCTTCTGTTATTCCACATATTAGTTCGTTGGTGTATCAAGGTACATTTTAGAGTTTACCCTTTTGCTACACTGGATAGCGTCACCCAGACTCACCTAGCACAATTTTTGCTACATTAACATATTTTTGTTACACCAGGGGAGATTTTTCATTAAATTTTTCGCTTGTTCGAAACTGCAGTGTTGCTCTTGGCACAATAAATTGTTCAACGGCTTTTCGTTGGTTCATGACATTTTAAGACCTAAAAAGTAGACTGAAGATCTTGTTTTGTATATTGTTTATGATACGTTTTATCTTTCCGGATATTTGGCATTTTTGATTGTAAAAATAAAAATCTTTTAATAGTAATAATGTAAGCTACAACACAAAAGTTTCAAATTTGATTCAGTATGCCCACATTGGCACTAATTTTATAACAACCGAAATAATTGTAATTTTATAAATACGAATCCGGACAA
This sequence comes from Diabrotica undecimpunctata, assembly GCF_040954645.1. Taxonomy (NCBI): domain Eukaryota; kingdom Metazoa; phylum Arthropoda; class Insecta; order Coleoptera; family Chrysomelidae; genus Diabrotica; species Diabrotica undecimpunctata. Next base: position 100,793,092 of record NC_092806.1, read on the forward strand.
AAAATATATTCTTATTACACATTACAGTTATTGGCCACCCTGTGGTTTAATGCAACCACTGGCTATTACTTAAAAAATAAGAAATAATGCTTGAATTTATCTTATCTTGGACCCAACTATGCTAAAAAAAATTAACCGCCAAAAATTCATAAACTTACTATTATTAAAACCACTGATAATGTAAGATATACCCCACTAAGTTGCCATAGAACATTAATATACCCAGATATATAATACCGTTAGCCAAGATAACTCACCTCGTGAATAGTCTTCTTTGACAAATTCTTTCAAAAACTTTAGAACTGGATGCACCTGTTAAGCTTCGAACAGCACACGCCGTAGCAACTATGTAGATAATATTAACTGAGAGAGATGATAGCTGGACCAAATATATAGCAATGTGAAAATCTTAATATTTCGGATTTTTCTGAAAGTGGTCAATTACTAGTGACCGGTCAACAACTGTACCCCCTACCCTAACTACTTTCGGTATGAGTTGTGTAAAATGGTACTTTCTATTACCGAAAGTTTTGTTTTCGGGACGGCTGCAGAAAAATATTATTTAAAATCCGCAATTTGAAATAAATTGACGTATATGCATTTTATGCAATTTTTTCCATAAATATGCAAAATCCTGAGACGTTTGCATATAATATGCAATATATGTATTTTGCCTATTAGCATTAGTACTGATGGAAGAAAACTTATCAAACATGGGACTATTAACAATAGTGTATCTTCTGCTGTTAGTTCAGATGTATGTAATGCAGAATCTCTACAACATGGCTTAGAAAAATCCTTGTACCAAAAAAATCTAAAAGAAGTCATTTTCTTTGATGCCGTGAATGTTCCAAAAATGGAAAACGGGACAAACTTCGTGGCGCTGTAGAGGTTGTAAGAAAATTCCTCCGTTGTGTGTTGGTCAGTGTTTTATAAACTTTCATCCTTCTTAGCAATCTGTTATAATGTCTCGTATAATGTTATTTTAGTTTTCCTCATAACCTAATTAATCGAATTAATTATCTTTCAGTATTATGCACTTATTAAAAAATATATATATTAAATAAATAAATAAATAAATATATATTAAAAAATTATTTTGTGTTAAGCAAAAATTTAAATCTTTTGAGACCAATATAGGAGGTTTAATGCAAAACCGAATAAATCGACTAAAACCGATTTTTGGAAAAATAGGATTTTTCTGACACGCAAAAAGTAATATTTTTTTGTTTATCTTGTTCGCAAATACTGTTAGAGAAGTCATAATAAAACTTTTGCTACAATATAAATTTAAAAAAGTGATATTTAGTGCAAAATGAAATTTAAACAAAAGTGGATTTATTTGGTTTTGCTTGAAATAATTGGATTTATTTCATTTTGCTCACAACTTTATTAGCAAGAATTAACAAAAGTATTATTTTTATTAGTAATACAAAAAAAACATATAACATTTGATACACTAATAGCACATGTAACAGTGCATTTAAATATGAAGTGCAAACTCTTCTTCTAGACAGTCACGCTCATTTCTTAGCTCTTCTTCTTCCTCAGTATGTTCAACCACTTGATTATTTTCACATAAAAGATTCGTGTAGGAATGGCACTTCGCAGGTTGACATCGGATAGCAAAAAATTTTTTAAAGACTTTCCCTTTTTGTAAATTGAGCGCCTAAGTTCGGATTGGGCTTCAAATCGATAATGCTGAAAGCATGATATTAAAATTTTAATTTCTTTAGTTTTTTGAATCTGTGTCTTTTCCAGACAGATTCTTTTTAAGTCTGATATTCCAACAATCTTGTTAAGGTAATTTTGTAATTCCTTGATATCAAAAATTTTCCAGTCTTGTCCTAAGACTTTTGCACTTCCGACTTTTGCATAATGACCGATATATTCTTCTTTAGATATGATTGTTGGATTCTTTCTAAATATTTTGTCAAGTCGCCCAAAAACTCTATCTGCTGGCATAAAACTGTGACCTCTTACTGAATAGGTAACACAAACTTTTGTGATATTATCAGGAGAATACTTTAACAACCAAAACATTAATATATGAATCAAATGAGAATTTTTGTTCTGGCCCATACATCCATTGCAGAACAATCTAATTTGAGTTATATTATCCAGTTCCAAAGATTTTAGGTAATCGAACAAAGCAGATGACACTTCTGTAGCGCCTCTCCCAGCCTGATCTTCGGTCCAAATATAAAACGTTGGATTTTTGGAGTTTATACCAACACAACAAAAAAAAAATAGAGGCTTATTTGGTGTGAATAAAATGCATCCGAAATTGGCGTGCGTGGTATAGGTTGAACCTGCTGCAGGTCAAAGTAAAATGTCAGGGAATTTTCTGGCTCTTGTTTAGAAAGCTCGTAAAATGCTTTTGCTCTTTTTTATGAACTCGATATTCAGTCATATAATTGGTTCTCTCTTTTTCGTCTTTTTCCGACTTAATTAAATGCTTTAGACGCGTGCATTGGGAACAGGTATCAGAAGCTGGAGACGAAAATCCAATGTTAAATTTTGTTAGAAAAACCTTTCTAAACATATGGTAGCCAACTTGGTACTGACTTTCAGCCTGTTCATTATACATACGTTGTAACTTTCTAATACTAAAATGGGCAGGTAAATAGATTCTTCGAGTTTTTTTTTCGATTATAATGGCTTTCGACGCCACGCAATTTACCAACAAATTCGCATACTTTCTTCCTCTTGTCCAAACTTTTTGTTGAAGTATGGTCCCCTCCTCTTCGCTCTTTGGGACAGTCTTATGAGTCAACAATGTTACATAATGTAAACAATCTGTAGTTTTTAACACCGGTTGCTGCCATGAAAAAAGCCCTGCAGACTTTAATTACCCCTGTTGATCTTGTTTTCTTAATTTTTAAAAAGAAGTTTGCTGCCCTTGTTTTTTGTCGGGGATTATCTTTAACATATCTCTTTCTTACGGTACCGAAAACGCTTATCATATGGAAAAGTTTCACATCCAAAATGCTTTTTTCTGGTACACTATACAGCTGACTTCTTGTATTCTTAATATCTGAGGTTTTAACATTTTGGCATTGGTATGTTTTATTGTCATGTGAGCAAGGACGCTTAAATTTCTTTAAGTATGGATCTGGATATTGGTACCTAAAATAAAATACATAAGGTTAAAAAAGAAAAAAAGATAGCGTGGCACTTGCGGAGTGCCGACAGAAGTGAATATTTCTTATAAATTCGATTATATTCGATTCTATCCGATTTGATATTACACATAAATAATAAATGTTTTTACCCGTTACGATTAACAAACTTTCAAAGGAATTACAAATAACGCAAAATAAGCAATGTATGCTTTTTTGATACAAATACAAACATTCTGCAAACTTTCATTCTGCGTTTAAATTTTTCAAAAATATTTATTAGTTTTCTCAGAATTCGAAAAAAAAAAGAATAAACTTAAATAACATTGGATCAAGATTTTGCGCCTACCCCCTTAAAAAACCCAAAAAATCCAATTACTTAACAACTATTAACTTTACTGGAAAGAGAGAAACAATATTTACTAGTCTACGATTTATAAAAGGACCTTTTGAAAAACCTGCCTCTATCCCAAAATGATATATACCTACTAATCTATAAGTACCTTATAACCTTACCTTTCAACTTTTCCTCTTAGCTTTTTCGGGGCTTTTTCCCTTATTCTGCTTCCTTGATTGGCTTCTTTCACAGCTACTGACTCACCCAAAAAATCTTCTTCCATATTCTTTTTTTAGTTAACAGTACCTCTGTTACCGAAACTTGTATCGAACTATGTATATTAAACCCGCTAAAAACAGTTTAAACCAGAAATAATATACACTTAGCCACACCCAATTCACAGACTACTGACAACCTCTTACTGAACAAAACACACGCGGTCCTTGATATCAAAAATTTTCCAGTCTTGTCCTAAGACTTTTGCACTTCAGACTTGTGCATAATAACCCATATATTCTACTTTAGATATAATAGTTGGATTCTTTCTAAATATTTTATCAATTCGCCCAAAAACTCTATCTGCTGGTATAAAACTGTGACCTCTTACTGGATAGGTAATACAAACTTTTGTGATATTATCAGGAGAATACTTTAACAACCAAAACATTAATATATGAATCAAATAATAATTTTTGTTCTGGCCCCCACATCCATCGCAGAACAATCTATTTTGAGTTATATTATCCAGTTCCAAAGATTTTAGGTAATCGAACAAAGCAGATGACACTTCTGTAGCGCCCCTCCCAGCCTGATCTTCGGTCCAAATATAAAACGTTGGATTTTTGGAGTTCATACCAACACAGCAAAAAGAATAGAGGCTCATTTGATGTGAATAAAATGAATCCGAAATTGGCGTGAGTGGTAAGGGTTGAACCTGCTGCAGGCCAAAGCAAAATGTGAGGGAATTTTATGGCTCTTGTTTAGAAAGCTCGTAAAATGCTTTTGCTCTTTTTTTATGAACTCCATATTCAGTTATATAATTGGTTTTCTCTTTTTCGTCTTTTTCCGATTTAATTAAATGCTTTAGACGTGTGCATTGGGAACAGGTATCAGAAGCTGGAGACGAAAATCCAATGTTAAATTTTGTTAGAAAAACCTTTCTAAACATATGGTAGCCAACTTCGTACTGACTTTCAACCTGTTCATTATACATACGTTGTAACTTTCTAATACTAAGATGGGCAGGTAAATGGATTCTTCGAGATTTTTTTCGATTATAATGACTTTCGACGCCACGCAATTTACCAACAAATTTGCATACTTTCTTCCTCTTGTCCAAACTTTTTGTTGAAGTATGGTCCCCTCCTCTTCGCTCTTTGGGACAGTCTCCTGAGTTAACAATCTTACATAATGTAAACAATCTGTAGTGTTTAACACCGGTTGCTGCCATGAAAAAAGCCCTGCAGACTTTAACTACCCCTGTTGATCTTGTTTTCTTAATTTTTAAAAAGAAGTTTGCTACCCTTATTCTTTGTCGGGGATTATCTTTAACATATCTATTTCTTACGGTACCGGAAACGCCTATCATATGGAAGAAGTTTCACATCTTTAATGCTTTTTTCTGGTACACTATACAGCTGACTTCTTGTATTCTTAATATCTGATGTTTTAACATTTTGGCATTGGTATGTTTTATTGTCATGTAAGCAAGGACGCTTAAATTTCTTTAAGTCTGGATCTGGATATTGGTACCTAAAATCCCCCTTAAAAAAACCAAAAAATCTAATTACTTAACAACTATTAACTTTACTGGAAAGATAGAAACAATATTTACTAGTCTACGATTTATAAAAGTACCTTTTGAAAAACCTGCCTCTATCCCAAAATGATCTATACCTACTAATCTATAAGTACCTTATAACCTTACCGTTCAACTTTTCCTCTTAGCTTTTTCGGGGCTTTTTCCCTTATTCTGCTTCCTTGATTGGCTTCTTTCACAGCTACTGACTCACCCAAAAAATCTTCTTCCATATTCTTTGTTTAACAGTACCTCTGTTACCGAAATTTGTATCGAACTATGTATATTAAACCCGCTAAAAACAGTTTAAACCAGAAATAATATACACTTAGCCACACCCAATTCACAGACTACTGATATATACCTCCCTAGTACCATATATTGTTCGAGTGAAACATTTTGCATAAGAAGATAAAGTAATAAAGTAGGAAATGCGCATTTGTGGATTTATTTGGTTTTGAACAAAAAATAAATTTATTCGGTTTTGCATGCAAACATGAATATCACCATTAAAATTCAGTAGGATTTATTCGTTTTTGCTCTTATATATTTTTATATATAGTGTAATTTAACGAAATAAACCAATATAGGCCACTAACACAATTTTCGTAAAAAGAGGATTTATTGCTTGATTGTTGCTTGAAACCTCAGATCTTGCAAATAATTACTGATTTAATTATCGTCTTTATTTGCAGTCATGTCCCAAAATAATTTTTTTTTTCGTAGTAAGTCACCTCTTTTATTTACAAAAAAAATATTCTATTTATTATATATGTATGAATTATAATATGAATGTTAGTTGTTTATAAAATATGACGTCCCACCCAAACATATGTTGCGGTAAATTTTTTGTTATAAATCAGTAATTAAAAAGCTTTGCCTCTGTAAAAGGCAAAGCTTTTTAATTATAAATATATTCGTTATTAAGGTTTTCATTAAAATTCGTTCATTTTATTGTAAAAGAAGATTTTATTTCTGAATTAAGTATGGCGTATTAACGAAATAGACTAGAGCATCTCAATCTTGTTAGCATTGTTAGGGAACAAATTTTAGCGTGTTAATAATATAATATTGTTAAGTAGTCTGTCAGACAGATGGTAAGTGATTATATGACGACTTTATAACGTTACTAACTAACTGTTATTGATTACATGTTAAGACTGCAAATAAGAAGCTTTTACGAATATTAAACTATAATAAACACCAATGCAATCGGGAGTACCCTTAGCAGATTTATTATTTTGATGCTTTATTTACCTGTTCAATCGATCTTTTATAAATTGCAAATACCTGCATTCTTTCAGTTCGATAATAAATCCCATTAGAAAATATTAATAGGGGACATTAGCTCAGTAACCTATAAAACTTTGTTAATTTAAAATCTATCTATGGAGAAAGTTTTGACGTGCACGGGCAAACGAGACGTAACTAATTTAAAAAAAGAAAATAAAAGAATATTAAACTTAATTTTTATCAGAGTGTACATTTTGCTACTTTTTATCCTTTTAGCTCATAAATCATTTTACATAAGACCGGTAGCATAAAGCGTAAAACATGGAAACAGCCTTTATTTCTCGTTTAACATTTTTCGCCCTTCGATGCCATTAAGCGAAAGTTTTCCCCCGACCACATTTATAGAAAGCTACGATCAGATCCTAACTTAATATGCTAAGTGTGTGCTAATGTCCGCATCTTCTCCAGCCATTTATTGACGACCAATTAATACTCGAAAGCTATTCTTGAACTTTTAATTGGATTACAAAAAGTTTATTCTGTAGGACGGAAAACTTTAAGTTCGAATGACAAATATGTTAAAGTTTTGAACTTACATATAACTTAATGTTTGTGTTGTGATTGCGGATTTAGATTTTAACGTTATAAATATCACATGATCGCAATTTTTCTTTAAATAATCTTTTGTTTTTAATTTTTGTTGTTTCGCCCATTTGTAATCTTTTTGTTTTATTTTACTATTTTTATTTTAGAATAGTTGGCGCTCACTCAAAATTCTGTTCACCAAATATTTTATATAAATTCCAATTTTAATTTTCAAATTTAAAATGTGTAGAGCCTCAAATCATTAAAAACTTTATTTGCGAGATGGTAACTCCGTTCTTCTATGTCAGTCTTGACTTCTGAGTAATGGAGATAGCCATATTTTTCTGCATCTGATATCTAATTATTATATTGAAATTTCTGCTCATAAATTCATTTATATCGTTAAATCTCTTTTGTGGTAAGAACATTTTAATCCTTTTATATTTGTAGTTGATAATTTTTTAGATATATTTCTTATAATATTCTTTTTTACCTTTAGTTTTGTATATATCTCAATCTCCAATTTACGTTTTACTTTCAACTCTAATTAGGCATATTTAGCTACAATCCTTAAAGTAATTTAACTAACTCGTTTAAAAGTAATTACACTTATTAATTTCTTACCACTCGCTATTTTTTCCTGTATATTTATTAATCTTTTATGGCAAAGAAATGTTTAAAAGTTATGATATTGCTAACACTAGGTTTGTTGTTTCCTCGTTTTAGTTTGTTGGCATTATTATTTTTCTTTCTTATCCCCCTTGTGGTGAGATATAGTCTAACTACATGGGTAGAATCTTTTGAGCATTTTAGTAGACCGCGCATTGGATAATTGTACAGAACAATTCAAAAATTCATTTACATATCAAATATCAAAAGTATATAATGGATTAGCTAAAGAATTAAAATTAAAATCGATTATATCTTTTAAGAAATCTCTTAAATCTAAATTGATAAGTGAGTAACACATGTGCAACTATTTGATGACCTGTTATGAAGTATGTATAAACTGTGTGATAGTTTTTGTACAATATTTAAATGTTAAATGTTTCTATTGGTTATGGTTTTTAATTGATTGTTACATAACATGCAAAAAAATATATTATATTTTTTTTCTCTCTCTTGCTTAAGATGAAAAGCAGAGGTACTGATTTCTTGAAATCAGCACCAACTGATCTTCGGCATTTTTTCTTTCTTATTGTATTTTATGCATATATAAATTATATATTTTGTGTATTGTATGAATTTGAAGGAAAAATAAAGACCTTTATTATTATTATTATTATTATAAACTGTAGCAGCATAGAAGCTATTATACAAAACCCAATAGCTGCCTGAAACTACGAGTTCGATCCCGGGCATCTCCATCAATTTACAATCCAATTATTCAGCTACAACCCATCCAACCAGCATCTAAAGCTATCAACAAGTTATTATTTCATCTACATGAAGCCATAAGTATCAATTTCAAATGATTTGTATTTGTGTTTACTTATCAAGTAGATCAAATGTAGACAAATTTTTAAAAGATCATAATTCTATTAAAATTAATAACAGAGTAATACCAGTAAGAAAGCTAGTTACTCCGTCACAAAGACTTATTCTATCCTATGTAAGTCCGACAATTCCATATAATTTATTGGAAACCAAGTTAAAAACTATTGGATTTCAACTAATATTACCCCTTACATTCTTACGAATTGGATCGGTAGATCCAGCGTATAGTCACATACTTAGTTTTCAAAGGCAGGTGTACATATCTCCTCCAGAAGATAGTTTCTAAATTCCCGATACATTAGAAATTAATCATGATGACTTAAAATATCGCATATTTCTTACAACAGATACATTATGCTATAAGTGCAAGCAACCAGGTCATTTTGCATCTTAATGTGGCGGCCTCCAACTCCAAGCTTCAACTTCATATACTAGATCACAACAACAAATTTTCTCTATAAACCATTTCTCAGACAGCCGTAATTTAAGTGAGTCTATATCAAATGCTAATAACACTGATATGATATGTGAACAAACACCAATTAATCCTACATTTAATAAGCCCAATCCCGACATACCCGCTTCTTTTGAAGTCCAAACAACTCCGATAACTAAACCTACGACTTCTAAATGAAATTTATCTGAAATTGTAACACCTAGGCCAGAAGATACACCAGATATTACTAATTCCTTAGGACCAAAATCTTACTTTTCAACACCCGTTCCAAAAGTTCCAAAGAAAAAGTTGAAATCGAAAGACAAACCCTCATTAGAATTTCGAGAATTGCCCCAAAAGATAACCGATTTTATTGACATCACAATTTCAAGTACCCACTCGATAGTCAACAATTCACTGACCTGTTAGAGAACACTCACGGTAGTAGTTATAAATTAAGCATTGCTAAAGACTATACCCTACATATTTCATCTCTTATAGAAATGATAAATGAAATACTTTCGCAGGCTGAAGATCGAAATATGAAAATTAAATGTACTAGACTAAGTAAAAAATTAACTAAACTGCTCGAACATGTTACTTCATCTGACTTAGACAGTGATATTATATCTCAAAACTAATTAATTAACTAAAAATATAATTCATGTATAATAATATTTTATTTCAGGTACTTATTAGGAAACATTCACCTGGTATTATATGACTTCAAGAAACTACTTTTAAACACAACAATGTGTATTATTTGAAGTCATATAATATTTACTATCAAAATAGGCAGACAAATCATGCTAGTGGTGGTGTTGCGATATATGCTAAAACCGATTTACAAGTAAACAGAATCACAATTTAATACAAACTTTTGGAGCCAAAATATCCAAGAACTTTTCGACTTAATTATGCAAATTAAATCACCAAAATTAATTCTTGGGGACTTTAACAGCCATAATCTTCCATAAGGTTTCGAAAAAACAACTAAAAATGGAAAGTAATTAGCAAACGTAATCAATAGCCTGAATTTAACAATATTGAACGACGGAGCTAAAACTCGTTTCGAGGCAGCTACTGGAAATTTTTCAGCTATTGACTTGTCTTTTTCTGACCCATCGACGTTACTAAATCACACATGGCAAACCGTAGACGATTTATATGAAAGTGATTATTATTCAATAATAGTAACAAAAGTTTCCAACCTCACAACAAAAACCAATCCTTTGCAAAAGTGGAAAACTAAGCAAGCCAACTGGAACACTTTTAAAACAAAAATTATTGAAGAAGTATGGAATATCGCTATAATTGAAGAAGATATAAAATTAACTTTAAAATTGTTTAATAATTTAATTACTGAAGCCGCGACAATTGCAATAGGAAAAACAAAGTATATAACGAAAAACAAACTTGTTCGCTGTTGGAATGAAGAGTGTAAATTGGCAATTAAACAAAGTAAAAAAGCTTTAAGTACTTTCAAAAGACATAAAACTAATGAGAACTTGATAGAGCTAAAAAAAGGGTATAGGCAAAATTAATTACTACCAGATCTAAAAAAGATTCTTGGAAAAAATACGTTCAAAGTATTAACAGGAATACAAACATATCATCAGCATGGAAAAAAAAATAAGAAAATATCTGGCGTGAATACAGAAAATGAAATGAAATACCTAGAGCGAAAAGGAAACCTAATTAATAAAAACAAAAAAAAATGTAAAAGAATTAGCTGAAACATACAGACAAGAATCTACAAATGAAAATTACACCAATACTTTTTTATGTTATCGGGAAAAATAAGAAGCAAATCCAATAGAAATTATAGACAATAACGATAATATAAACACTCCATTTAATAAAACAGAACTATTAGAAACAATCTAAGTATTAAAATACACATCACCAGGTCCAGATGACATACCCGCAATATTCTTAAAACAGTTACCTAACGAAGCTTTAGACTTCCTATTAAATCTTGTTAATACAATCTGGTGTAAACAAAAATCTCTTGACTTATGAAGACAAGCTATTGTCATCCCTATACTAAAATCTAACAAACCGGCTACAGCAGCAAAATCATATAGGCCAACATCCCTTACATATTCTACTTGCAAAATGCTAGAGAAAATAATAAATAATAGACTTGTGGCATTTGGAACATCACAATTTACTTATACCGAAACAAGCTGAATTTCGTCCTTTGAGATCTACTATAGACAACGTTTTACATTTAGAAAGTCAAATAAATAAAGCCTTCTGTAACACACAGAAAAGCATAGCTGTTTACTTTGATATCCACAAAGCATTTGACTTGCTATGGCGACACAGAATATTAACAAAGCTGCAGACTTGGGGAATTCAGGGAAATATGTTGGCATTTTTGAATAACTTTCTAAATGAATGCAAATTTTTAGTACATATTAATGGAGAACTTTCTAGAATTAAGTGTCCAGACAATAGAACACCACAACGATCTGTAATTAGCCCTATACTTTTTTAATAGCAATGAACGATGTTATAAAAAATCTCAAGAGACCTGCACGGGCTAGATTATATGCTGATAATAATGTTTATCAAAGGAAAAAATATTAACTCGATGGTCCAACTTTTACAAGAAGAACTAAATAAAATCAAAAGTTGGTCTAATAGGATTGGATTCTATTTTTTAACTGACAAGATACAATATATTATTTTTTCCAAAAAGCCTATTCACACTAATATACCTGCCTTAAAATTCGGCACAAAGTTTTTGAAACGAAGAACAGAGATAAAATGTTTAGGCATAACATTCGACGAAACTTTAAGTTGAAAAATACATATTAAAAAATTGGCGATATAATGTCAAAATGGTATAAATCTTCTTAAATGTTTAGCCAACAAACAATGGGGTGCTGACGAAGATACACTATTATTGTTGTATAGAAGTCAAATCCGATCAAAATTGGACTACGGATGCATTGCATATTCTTTAGCGTCGAAGTCAAATTTAAAAATCTTAGACATTATACACAACAATGCATTACGCATAATCTCTGGAGCTTATAGAACAACTCCCGTTGCAAACCTCGATTGAGAACTTGGAGAGCCATCATTACATGAACTACGGAAATTACTTATTTCCGTAGTCTATCAACTAGTCTATCTTACGCTTCAAAACAATCATCACTACAACCTGACAACCTTTTCTTACTCAGTCATTGTTTTGTGTAAAACTTAGATGTCGCTGTTTAAATGAATTTATAGACAGTAATAAAGAAGAAATGCAATATTTTGACTGTAAATAAATTATTGAAAAATAGCAAATGCAACTGTAAATAAATTACGAAATTAACTTGTCTTATCCCATACCGTTGTATGTACAAAGCATATAGACTCACCTTTTGAAATATTGATGTATTCGTCGCAGGCAGAAGAATTGGTCGCGGTGCGTCATGACGCCAGCCGAGGCACAGAAGGAAGGACGCTCCGTGTTACTGTCCGCTGTTTAGGGGTGTAAAAGTTAAAGTGTCGTCTCGAGACTTAAGATGGTCAGAAAGAACCTCCTAACCGTTACTTGGTGGTCCATATACCAAGAGGGTATACCAATAAATCACTCTCTTGTATTGCGATTTTGAGTGATGATAATTTAAGTTAAGTGTCACGGTAATACGATACTTTACTTTTGTGTGTATTGGGGCGACACAAAATAACAAAAGAAGTTAAATTCTCCGTACTTAAAACATAATAAATGAGATAGCCAGTTTAACAATTCGATTTTACCAAATAACAGGAAGCAACACATTTTAACAAAGTTGTTAGAATACCACAATAAATTAGATCACACTATAGAAAAGCAAAAGAAAAATATTAAATGTAAAACCTAAAAATAAATACCACATACTTTCCCAAACAGTCGTCGTTATCAAATATCAATAAAAGAACACATTTACCATTTCAATTAAGGATTAAAAACATTTTAAATTGTACTGAAATTTTTAACTTTCCCCCAACAAATTTAGCAAACGTAAACAAGCCAACTCTTTGGTTAATACTTTTGCTTACTTTAAATTTAGAACTATCATCATATCATAAATCTGAAACTAATCCACAAATATTTATAAGCAATTATAATAGAATACTTTCTTAATTCCCTGAATATATCACTGATGCATCTAAAACAACTACAGAGCTCTAAATCACATACAAACAGTCAAACCAGATAAATTTCTTATTATTACTGACTCAATCAATTCCCTCCATATACTGTCAAAAATGTACACCTGCAACCCGATTGCTAAATTAATTAAAAACAAGACTCAGCAGCTGGAAAACAAAACATTAGTCTTCGTGTGGGTACCATCACATATAGGCATTAAAGGAAACGAACTAGCTGATGAAAAATGCTCGAGAAATAGCAAATTCCCCAAATATCAGACCGATAATAAAACCATTAACAGAAGATCTCAATCCGTACTTTAAACAAAAGCTGACATGTAATTGGACTAAATGTTGGGAAGAAAAATCCTCAAAGTTATAAGAAATTATCCAAATTTTGGATGATGGAGTAACAACGTCCCTAGCCGTTTTCTTCAGGTTGTATTAACCAGACTCCGATTAAAACACAGCAAACTCAGACATAAATATCTCATGAAGAAGAAACCTCAAACCAATATGTACGAGTTGTGACGTGCCGTTAACAGTGAAACACGTATTAACGGAGTGTCCCAAATATAGTGCTGAAAGACTAACTAATAAAATTCCATCAGTTATAAGAGATTTTTAGTGAGTGTACCAGTGAAAATATTGTGAAATTTTTAAGAAACTGTAACATATTGAACCACATCTAAGTGAGTTATTTATTTGTTATTTGTAATCATTATTGTTTACATTAAATCCATCTGCTAATAACCAATGTGGTTGATTCGGCTGCCTTTAAATAAATTAAAAAAATTAAGACACTTTTAAATTTTTTTTTGTGAAAGAAGTGTATTTTTGTTTCATTTAAATAAACAGTTTATTGTCTTCTATATGGCATAATTATTTTGATCACCATATCACCCTGACCTACCCTAGAATATTATTCTATAGTAAAAAAATTTCAATGGATAAAGCAGGTAGGTGTAGATATTTTAAAATTTTGGGTTTGTAGAACAAAAAGCGCATAATTAACAAAGTTGCATAAATAAAATGGAACAGTAATATCTGCTCACCAAAAACGTGTAAAACAAAACGCACAGTTGAATAAAGCAACCTTATAATTATATTACCATAGTTGTATTTATTAACATAGTAGGTAGATATTTTTATTTGTAAGATGTATACACTATGTATTTCACGTCTGTCAATAACTGAATTATAATAAAGGTATAATATAGTATTTATTAACATAGTATGTACATTAGCTAAGTACGGAATAATTATATTATTATTATTATATTAATCATGTTTCACTAATTCTTAAAATATTTAAATGCATATTTAAATTCAAAAATAAAGCTCATGCTGATTGTGACTGGCTGAATGACAATTGTCCAAGCCAAGAAAAAAATAAAGCAACTTCAACATGTTTCAAAATTAAAACTTTAATCTTCTTTTTCTCCCATCCATAATTTTGTTAATTACATCCTTTATTCACTGAAGTCTTCAACTATAATCACCCAAAATAAAAAAATAATAATAAAAATCTTGTTAATGGCATTAAAAAATATAACATTAATAAAAATATTTATACAAATAGGACGATAATGATGAAAATTATTTATACCCCGATGATTTTGTCGATTTTAAAATATTAATACAAATCATAAATTTGATCAATGGCCCAATAATTTCAAATTAAATAATTACTGTTTTAAGTAATATTATTGCATTTATATAGTGCTAAATAATTTATTTCTGTTTACTGTTAAAAGTTTAATTAAAAAGGCTAAATCAAACAAAACTGCAATAATAGTCAGATTGAACCAGTTATATAGTGAATAACAGCATCCAACGGGATTTCAGCCCACACGTCGCTGTGAGAGTATTCAAAATACACAAACGCTGTTTTAATGACATCTATTATGGACGATATAGTTTTAGTTGTCATTTAAATTGGAATTAAGGGAGTTTAAATGCGTAATTGAAACATAAACTAGTTAAAAACTATCTGTTTCATGTAAAATAATTAGGATTCAGTCCGCGCTACAACCATATTGAAACAGCTATAAAGTGAAAATATGCATTTATACCGCTAATAAATACCACGTTAATGGCAATTGATTTGGAGGGTAACAGATAGTTTAACGGGATGTTAGTAAATCGGTAATGGGTTAAAGATAGTATCACATTATCAAATTTGAGTTAATGGTATTCAATACACTAACATAGTCTAGTTTTTTTTAATGAAAATATTATTTTACTAATAAAACGAAATATTTTACCAAAGTCATGTACAATTTGAAATCTCAATATAAAAATTATAAAAGGGTTGTCCTTTATATATAATAATAAATATTAATTATATATTATAATAAAAATAGAATTTAGAATTAAAACAAATCATAATCGTTGTCATAAGTGTCTGTGTCTGATTCGGAGAAATATATTATTATATTCATTATTAGAGCCTTTACCTAATGTCTGTTTGCCATTATGCTAATTTCAGTACTAATTTCAGTATTAAAGATATTAGTTAGTTGCTCAAGTCAATTTAGTATGAAAAATATATGTTTGTGTTTGCAACTATCTTAATTTTAATTAGCCTGTAGGCATGCGTTCTACCAATTTTGTATTTATAGCCTAACCTATCTGAAGTTTTTATGATTAGGGTAAACAAAACAAACAGGTAAATAATGATGATAAAAAAGAAGCTAAAATCATGTGCAGTAGCTTTAATTGTAATAATGATGGTAGCAATTAGGAAAAAAATCATACACTTCTTAAAAAAAGCGGATATGGAGAAAAAAATTGATCAAGAGAAGAAGGTCGGGCAAAGAAATATTAAAAATGTTGAATAGATTGATAATGATTAGTAAAAGACCCTTTGACATATAAAAACTTTTTCCGAATGAATAATAATGTGTTTAAAAAACTGTTAGGACTAGTTGAGAATAAGATAAAAAAACAGGATACGCAATTTAGAGAAAGTATTTCAGAAAAAGAAAGAAAAAATGAGAACGGCCATAAAAGCAATTAAAAATAAGAAAGCACCGAGACCTGGAGACATCTCACCCGAGCTTATAAAATACGGATAAAAAAATTACACCGGATGACACAATGGATATTTCAGAAAGCCATAAATGGAGAACAGCTCCCAAAGGAATGGACGGAGGCATATATGACATCTATATTTAAAAAATGAGATACAAAACGATGCGAAAACTCCATAGGAATAAGCGTAATATCATCAATAGGAAGATTATATGGGAAGATACTGCGAGAAAAGATAGAGCAAGCGATAAAATGCAAAATCGGTGAGGATTAGGCAGGCTTCACGGCAGGAAGATCATGCATAGACCACATATACAGACTGGAACAACTGTTGGAAAAGAAAAAAGCAAAAAATAGAGAATTACACTTGGCATTTGTGGACCTGAGAAAGGCGTATGACTCTGTATCAAGGTCAGAACTATGGGAGACAATGTACAAATTTGAAATGCAGACGGAACTCATAGAAGCTGCAAAAGCTCTGTATAAAGATAATAAAGGGTCCATTAAAATGGGAACAAGAATCATAGGAGACTTCTTGGTTCAACAAAAGGGCTCCTGCAGGTTGTTCCACATCTCCAACCCTATTTAAAATATACTTAGAGAAAGCCTTGACTACATGGAAAAGAAAATGCTAAGGCATGGGAGTACCGGTACGAAACTAATACCTATTATACGTTAAGTATTGCAGACGATCAAGTAGTGATTGCACAAGACCAAGACGACCTCAGCTACATGATGAAGAAACTACAAGAAAAATATACCAAGAAATATACCAAAGGAAAGGATAAATTTAAATACCTGGGGTTTATAATCACGAAAAAGGCAACATCAGAGGAAGAAATTACACGAAGATTAGGACAAACAATAACAGCAATCCGACAACTTAACTCAGTATGGTGGGATAGACACCTAAATATGAAGACAAAACGCATATTTATAAAACTTTAGTGCGAAGTATTATGACATATGGGGCTAAAAATTGGATCATAAACAAGAAAAACAGCAGTAAGATGGTAGCAACAGAGATGAAATACCTGCGAAGATGCTGCAGGGTAACGAGAATGGATAGGAGAAGTAATGACGAAATAAAGCAAAGAACATCAATAGAAACAGACATACTCAAATATATAGAACAAAAAAGACTAAAGTGGTATGGACATGTGATAATAACTAGCGACAGCAGATGGATAAAGAGAATAACCGAATGGAGCCCCATAGGAAGGAAAAAAAGACGACGACCCTGAAAATCCTGGAGGAACGAAGTAGCCGACGCCATGAGTATATATATATATATATATATATATATATATATATATATATATATATATATATATATATATATATATATATATATATATATAAAAAATGTGCACTCGTAAGTGAAAGGGATATTTTCGGTCAATTTGGAGATTAAAAAAGAAAAGAGTTGTGCTACTTTATCTTTTTATTGAATACGTTTCGCCCACTGTTCAATGGGCATCGTCAGTTCATCTAAAAGAATGGTATTAGCGATACATCTAATATAAAAAACAATAAGTAAACGATCTTACCTTTAAAAGATCTGTAGCATTAAGATATTAGTATGGTGAAGACACATCAAAAATTAATTTACTAAATAATATATAGGTATATATATATATATATATATATATATATATATATATATATATATAAATATATATATATATATATATATATATATATATATATATATATATATATTGTATTTAGGTAGATGTATAAATTTGATGCCTTGTTGTTTGTTTAGGTCGGAAACTACATTAACATTTTTGGCAACTGGGCACACGTTTGTACCTACAGTTTGCGAAGCTATTAATAATAGTCTAAAAGAAATATATTTGAAGGTAAATATATGTGAGATCAAATTACGAAAACTAACTAACGTTTTTTTTAGACCCCAACATCTTGTATAGAATGGTTAAATGTTGCTAAAATATTTTAAGAAATGTGGTAGTTTCCCAACTGTATTGGTGCTTTGGATAAACAACATATAATGTTTAAACCTCCCATATCTGCTTGTTCATATTATTACAATTATAAAGGGAATCACTCAATAGTTCTATTAACCGTGTGTGATTCGGCTTATAAATTCACTTACTATAATGTAGAAATAAATGGTCGCATAAGTGGATGATTTTTTCTGAGAAAGTAATCTGTGTGGAGCCCTAGAAAATAACTCTTTAAATTTGCCCATAAATCGAGCTTTACCCAGTCGTACATCAAAAATTCCATTTGTATTAATTGCAGATAATGAATTTCCGTTAACCAGTCGAAGTATGAAACCTTATCCTAATACAGGATTGTCAAAATCTGAAAAAATATTTAAAGAGTATTGCTTAATCCGATAAATTTAAATGTAGATATGGTAGAAAAAATAATTTTTGCTTGCTTAGCGTTGCATAATTTATTAGTTTCAGAGAATTTTAAAGCATATATAAAACAAGATGAATCACTGGTTATGTTTTTAAATAGATTAAGTAATCAAGCAGGTAATCGTTCAACAGCTAAAACTCATAATGTAAAAAATGAATTTAGCGAGTATTTCAACAGTAATACATTGGTTCCTTGGTTCAGTTGATTAGAAAAATACTGCCATATAGAGATGTAACATGTAAGAAATGTGTATTATTAATAATAAATGAGTAACTTGAAATTTAAATAAAACACAATATACATATTTATGAATTTTTATTTTTCAAAATTTTTCTTTTTGGCATCCCAAATAATGTTTGTTATTTTTTCTTGTGTTTCTAATAATGTCTCTTCATCAGACACCAAAAGCTCTAATTGACTCTGTAGAAATTCTGCAAATATTTTTAAATCGCTTTATCGTCAGGTTTATTTCTTTTTTCACCCTCTTTCTAATAATATCTCCTCCAGAGGTAATGTTGTCTCTTGATGAAGGGGTTGACACATTCTGTGATGCAGAAGGACTCTGTAAAATCAATCATATCAATAAATGATTAATATGATAATAAAAAAATACAAATTTATTAATATTTGTATTCATATTTTGGCAAGCTTCTGATTTAGAAGTTGAAACCTTAATAAAAAAGACTTTTCAGTCTAATTTCCAATAAATTTTTAACACTATTATATCCTTAAACCAAAATTCCTCATAATTCTTTTCCAATTAAAAAATTTCAAACAAAATTGTTAAATTAAAGTTTATACTCACAATACAATAATCATAATTTTGAAAATGTTTGTTTTCGATCTCCTCTTCCTGATTCTGACTACTTACAAAATGTATTTCATTTTTTTGCACATAATTCATGGTAGCATTTTCATTGGCTGGTAGGATTGTTAAAGACGAAAGGTTTTCCTGTGAGCACCTAGGTATGCAATACTCCGCTATGAATAATATTTTTTCATAATACAATAGCGTAGGTTTGTCAATCTAATAAAATAAAATAATTGTAGAGCAACTATTAGGTTAAAAAAAAAACATTACTTATACTGCTACTTTTTTCATGTCTACTTATTTGTATACGCGACTTATCGTCATGGTTTCAGGGTATAACAAAATTCTAATCAATTTAGCCCAACAAATAGACATAAAAAGCCATAATGTAATAGAAATGTTACTTACATCTTTGCTTCCAGCTCCGTTTTTTACAGATGATAAATATCTTCTATGTTGTAAGAAGTTTGTTCGTAAATTGTTAATCTTGGCTTTTATCTCTGCCACAGCTTCATCTATTCCGAGTTTGCACAATTCCGCCTTTAGTAAAGCTTTTATTCTCGCATTTATATTTTGTACAATGGATGTTTTGGCACATATAAACGTGGATTTGCTTTATATAGCTCGACTAAACTTTCTATTTGATTATGACTCCACATATTTAAAAACAGAATATAAGTATTCGTAACATAACCTCACTTTTAGTTAATATTTAATCATTTTTATTACAAAAAATTAAAACACGCTCTAATTTTTAGTACTGAATCGGCGCACGATCCTAATTTGTAGATACAATATTTTTAGTACTAAATTCAGTACTGAATTTAGCATAATGGCAAGCAGACCTAAATTACTAATACATTTACTAATAAATAATGACTCCTTTGATATCCCAATGTTTTACGACTCTCCTACGGAATATATTTTAATAAACCCATCCGACTAATATAATTAAAAGTGAAACCTACCTATTTCGTATTTCAATATAATTTTTTAGTCCTGCACAAATTACATATATAAGATTTAAATCTGGATGATATGGTAGAAGCTTTATTACATTATCTATATCGTTTCTAAAATTGAATCAGCAGAAATTTTTTAAATGGATCAGTTTATAAAATTTGCTAATTTAATATATTTCTGGTCTGGACATGGTAGCTGGAAGAGGAATATTGCTAGCTTGTAGTAAATCTATCATTTTACGTGTTGATGCAGATGTTGCTGATTTATCCTATTGTGTATTAGGATACGGTTCATCATCATTATAATCTTATAATTTTGTTTATGATATTAATCTTCACATAAGATACAGCCATAATACCTGCTCCGTTCTTTCCACTCACATTGAATGAACCTTCTTGGAGACGCATTTTCAAAGACCACTATTCATTTTAACAGTCCAAATATTGCTGCGACTATGGTTTGAAAGTAAATACGTTCCATCAGTAAATACAACAAATCTTTTTTCACTTCTAAATTGTTTATTATATCTTACATACTTTAATCGTAGATATCCATTATGTTTTCTATTAAAAGTTTTAGATTATTTGCTATTTTTTCAACAGTTTTTTTTTGCCTCATTTATACTCACATTCTAACAACTGTAGTTGCATTGCAGGGCAAAGCTTTTGTGCCCTCCAATTTTGAAAAACTGGCAGGACCCTGGTCTTCCTGGCCTTTCGGCTATACGACCGTTAACGAATCAACTGCCCCTACGAGACCGACACTAAAATGAAGGTGCTACGCTACGTACACAAGGAACGTCACGTGGGGCTCCACGTTCCCCGTACTACTTGTGTTGCGATTACCTCGCCTACCCGTTATCCCCTCCCACAGGCGGATAGGCGACGCAGGCAGAGGAATTTCCACCTCGCACGTAGACAGGTCGCCGCCGAGGATCTCTCCTCTACCACTCCTAAATCTCCTGGCGGGTACGTGCCGAGACACCAACACCACGCTTGACGCAAGGCCAAGAGAGGTGTGTACGGGCCCAGCTCGTTCAACCTGACCTGGTTCTCTTGGAATGAGAGTAGAGTGGTCCCACGAGAGTCTCGTCTCGGATACTATGAGTGTAGACCGGTGACCGTGACGCCTAAGCGTTCGTGTGGGTTTCTACAAACCCGACACTTCAAGCGACGGCTCTCCACCTCTCAATTCCTACCCATTAGTCGCCTCTTACGACACGAAGGGCCTTCTGACCTCGGCCGTATTCTTATCTCCGCGAGCCGAACGGAGAACTGTAATTACAGTGGGTACTTGTTTTTGAGTGATATAAAAATTATTACTAATTGGCCGATGTAAGAGACCTTGTTCCACTGTTTGTTAAAATAAAGGCCAGTACTATCAATTGTCTCTTTAACAATTTAAATTAAAAGAGATGGGCCTGATTATTGTTTTCTCTATATCCCTTTTAAAATTCAGTGCAACTCTACCGGTATATAGACAGAATTAGGAACACAAGTATTTGTTAACCAACAAAATATCGCTACTATGGTTGTATTGAAATAAATTATAAGAACATTACCTTACATGGATTTCATATCTTAAGATAATCTGAGATGCTATAAGTGTAAGGAACTAGGTCACATTTCAAACAATTGTTCAAACACCAACAGTACAATATCAACTTCACGCGTTGTTGAATGAGTGACAGTCCTTGAAAAAAATTCAGTAGAGCACGAATCCTTCCCACTTGCAAATAATTTCGAAATTATTAAAATTACAGAACTACATGGAAAACTCTACATCTGTAATATTTACTTGCCTCCCAACATAAGTTAGTTATGAAGAGCTTTCCAAAGACGAATTATCAGTTGTAATTAAACTGTATTTACATGATCCAATAATACAAATCAAAGGTTAAGATTGTGACGTTTTACCGTATACATATGGAAGTAATATCTTTTGCATTAATCCGAAATAACGAACGATATTCAAGAAACTATTTAATCACTTCCCGACTTATTTTTAGAAAGCACTTATTGGCATATTGGTAAAACAAAACAAATACTGAGACATACACCATTACCGTGCTGCTAATTGTTGAGAACTATAAAGAGTATAATAACTATGCTTAGGGATTTTTGTCTATATTGAAGCTTTCATACAAATACCTGGATATAATTTAATTTTTTACTTTGTAGTATTTGATAAAAGTGTTGTGTAGAGTATCATTATTTTTCTGATTATTTGACACACTTCCTTGTAGCTTGTGTTATTGATATCCGAGATAACATGAATTTCTGTTAGTTTTAGTTCTATTGTTTTCTTCTACAATTTTTTTATCTGAATTTTATGTTGCTATTTGTTTTTATAAATATAAAAGGAAGATTTACTGTATTTAATGGCTTCTTCTCATTTTTTATACCATCACCTCTGTTTCAATCGTCTTGTGCAATTGTAAACTTAGCCAAGTTCCTTTAAACTTTTCTATAGATCTATTTGCTTGTTTTGCTGAGTTTGTAGCGGCTAATAAAACAGATACAGACTTTTTCACAATTAGAGTTTCTCTAATCTCTGTTTTCCAAGCTCACTGTTTGGGGCGTATAAACTTTTTAGTCCTAATTTTGACGATTGCGTCACTTTCGGTCTCAATATGTACTTTAATAAATGTGCTTTTCCTAGTTTGTCCAAAAATTTGTTATATCATTTAATTTTGTCCAGGTATGCCTTAACCTTCATCAGACGGACCTCAAAATACTACACAAAAGATGGGCCGGGGTCTGAACGGACAACATTTTTAAATGGGTGATCTATGCTTATACGAAAAAAAGTATACTTACATTACTACAAAATAGATTTTACTGCTGACGCTAACAGACTAAATAACAACTACATACTACTTGTACAATGTACAGAAACTATTCCTGATTTTGTGTGTTCCAGACATACCAAATTGTTACATTTTTCACATATTTTACTACTTTTTCTGTCTTTGCCTTGACAACAGACATGGTACCGCCCCCTTGTATTTTTTGTTTGTTCTATTCTGGGCTTAGTAATATTCAAAAGTTCTGGGAATACATCTGCCATAAGACGATTTTTATTCTTTTTGATGTGCTTATTGTTATAACGTCTGAAAACATATTTCTTTATTAAGTTCCTTGCCCAGTACCAAAATATACATTTTACGCTTACTCATATTGTGCTATTTCTAATCAGGATATTAAATTAGTCACAATTTATAGGAATTAATACCTGTACCATCAATAAGATTAGAGAATAATATAGTCATCGGTCAACGGTTTGTTTTTCTTTGTACCGTATATTCTTTAGCTAACTTATCAATTGTATCGACGGCTCCTTTCGTTTTGTTGTAATGTAGAATAATTTCTGATTTATAGGAGTATTTTTCACCAGCCACTTTGTCGTCAACATGCTCACTTGAAAGTAAGATGACTGCAGTTCTTGGTTTTGAAACATAAGAGACTAACGTTCGATGTTTTCTAAAAGCAAACATACTTGAATAATCTGTTTTATATGATGCTGGTAGAAGCTGCCTTGAAATAAACGTTTTATTTTTTAAAATTGTTTCACATAGAGTTATATTCTTCTACCATAACTTATCCGCAAGTTGTAAACTCGTAAAAAAATTATTGTCAGTTGATATTTCAAACCCTCCTTCCAAATGGTCTATCAAGTCTAGGACAACTCCTTGGCCTTGAGCTTTTTCCGCCTTAAGACCTTGTTTTCCTAAAAAATAATAGAATTAAAAATTTGCTTTTTTTCTTATTGGCAATTCAAAAATAAATTTGCATTTTTACAATAAAAAAAGTAATGCCATCCACAAGGCCCCATATCTTTAATTAGTACTTGTCAGGTTTGCTCTTCATATAAACTCGGAATGGTGCTTTACCTCTAAAAGGCACGAGCTGCTCATCTACACACAGATGGTCGCCTGGATTAAGTGATTTCTTACAATTAGAAATAAAAATATTACAAACATCTCTTATTAAGGCCAGTTTATCTACTGATTTTCGTTCTTGATTTCGTCTGATTTCAAAATTGTCAAAACGTATAAATGAAGCAGTAAGCACTAAGCAATATCGTTATACCAAAACATATCGATCGCCTCTTTTGATCCATGAAAAGCTCCAATTATAAGCAATACTCCAATATAGGCTTGAATCTCTACAGAATCAACGCAAACACACACTTTAGTTTTGTTTGGGTTTTCACTATTCCATTTATCGTAATACGCTTGAGCCTTCCGATTAGTTTCCATAACAATTATGTTTTAGAATTTTGTCTGAGTTTTTGGAAAAAGAAAAAAACATTTTTGATAGTTTAAAACGAAAAAAGCGTCTCTAATACTTGATATATCACTGTAATTTGTAAATCTTAGAGCATGTCTACGAATATTGGTTTTTGCTCGTTTCACTTTTGTGTTTTTTGTGCAACCTTGACCATTTAGTTCCACCTTTAGATACATATACCGGTAAGCCTCCGAAGTCAGTAACTGTTGGTTTACTTTGCTCTATGCTTGGATTAATAATAAGGTCATTTTCTTCTTCTACCTCTGTTACATTGTTTTTATCTTCAAAATCACTTGATATATCCTCATTGATACCAAATTCTGGATCATCACTTTCAAGTAAACGTAAATGCTCATCTTTACTCAGTTGCTTTCGGCTAGATATAAATAAAACGTAACTTATGTTCAGCATTTTATGCACTATTCACAAATACATCAAGAAAACAACTGACACTGGAACTCAATATATTTAAATTATTTCGTTAAATTTTATCGCAGCTCTGAGAATTCCCCATTTAAACATATAAAACCCTTACACAAAACGATAGTACACTCATAGTCGGTACTAATCCGTTATATTTATGGGATTCTCACATTACTACTACTTTATTAGAATTTATTTTATATGACACAAAAGGCTGGCCGGGCTATTAAGAGATCTCAGCCTATAAAATTGACGTTTAAATTTAATCTAATCGTTAAATGTTCTTGTAGGCATAATTGTTTCTATGAATACAATATATAAACTACAGCTAGATGGAAGACTGCCGATTGAAAATAAAGAGCTATAAAGTAACAGCCAAAAATTGTGATCTGGGTTCAAAATAGACTCCGGCCAGTCCGGTGAAGGTTAAGTGTCTCTTTGGTGAGTTCTATATCTGGGATACGGTTCCCTAAGTTTTCTCTGATTGTACCGCTTTTGTGGTCTTCGTTTCTTTCCTATAATTTGACTTTTGTTGCTTAAATTTTTTCTCTAATTTTTGTAATTATAACGTGTTCTTCCCGAGTTTTTCGACCGTTTAATGGTGGTTTTTAAGCTCTTTTTTCACTGTACAGGTTATTTTGCACCCCCCTTAACTTTTTTCTGTGCGCTTAGATGTTGTTGTTTCTTTTGTATGAAAAACGCTTTCAGAACAAGAAAGTAACGTGTACATTTTGATTACAAAATGTCAAGTAGTTTAAGAGATAATTCAAAAAAACAATTTTTATTTTGTAACTTCAAAGGGCTGTAACATTTTTTATGTATACTTTTGTACTAAGGTAAGTTGGATTCAATCAATTTTTGTCCCCGGAATGCGTGATTTAATTTATGGCATACCTTTTTGAAACACCCTGTAATTGTTCCAATTTTCGAAAAATACGCTAATAACACTTATTTGGGATAACATTTTATATTATTTTTATTACACCATTCCATAAAACGATGATAAGAAGCTTCGTAAACCGCAGTGGACTTGGTAGGCAATAATCCTTCGGTTACAGTCTTTGCAGTACACAAAATATCTGGAGGAATATGCAATACCGTGGGATCTTCGAACATAACACTCGTATTTTTACGCGACAATAAGCACAAACGTTCACAAAACTTAATGAGTAGCTCTAAAATCGGTAATTTTTCTTATTTGTCAAAATAACAATCAATAGATGTAACCATAGTAACAAAAAAATTATTTTCGAAGTTTGAAAAAAAAAAATGTTCTATTCGGAGTAAAAATGATTTTTTGTGCCTTCGCTTAATGTCAGTACAGCCTCGCCACAAAAAGTATCATTTTTACTCCCAATAAAACAATATACTATAATATTTTTGTGTATTTTATTATTTATTTAAATATTGGTAGATGTATTCGTATTTTGTAATTTTGTTATTTATATTTTCCTTTCTTGTGATTTTACTTTGGGTACTCATTATTTATAAATTAAATTTGTTTTTTGGATCAGTGTTTTAAATTCTCGTTACTAAACTGCTTATCTCTTTATAAAACAGCTTATAATTGTATAATATTAAATTACGTAAAGCCTGTTAATATACCTAGTTGAACAAATATTTACTCCGGTAATTTTGCTTTCCATAATTTTGCTTTCCATAATTTTGCTTTCCATAATTTTGATACTATTTTGTCATAAACAATACAATGCATCTATTAATATTTCATAAAGTAATATTGGGCAAAGTATATTGCGTATTATGTTGTAATTAGAATGTTCATAACACGTTGTTCTAATTTAAATGACGTGTATCGTATACTATTATTAGCTATTATTTAAATACAAGCACTTTACTTGCGTAATTAAAATATAAATTGAATCAATACCAGGGGCGTTTTCTGTGTTTTTATTGAAAATAAATCAAAAAAACTTGTTGCTTATGCCGCAACGAATATTGTGTCGCCTGAAAGTTATTTAATTTCACTAAATCAAAAATTAACTGTTTTAAGATCTTGACTAAAAGGTTAGCTGGTTTGCCAAAATGTACATCAGAAACGCTTTTGAAATTTTTCCACCAAATATTTGCAGCGTAATAAATGTTCCTAACCCAAGATATTCAAGTTTACGTAAATTTTTTTTTTGTTCAAATAATTTGAATTTCTTGACTCACCACAAGTTTCTTTGCGCCTAAATACATATGTAATTTATTTCACATCGATACTCCAAACCGAGCGGACGTTAAGTGGTTCTCCGGTATCAACGTGCGACCGGTTTTATCGAATTGCACAGATAAGTAAATGTTAAGTGATTAAAAAGCAATCAATTAGTAATAGACTTAAAAACAATAAACTCATCAAATTAAATTTAAAAACAATTCAGTAATTAATTTATAATGTTTCCAACGGGAAATGGACCAGGATTCGACAACTACATAGTTAGCCAACAAATGCAAAATGTAAACAGCCAGCCATTACCAATCCAGTATCCATCAAACCAAATGAATTGTTACCCACAAATGCAGATTCCAAACAACACACAGGGTCAATCACAAATCAACAATATACAGGGTTATCCACAAATCTCATCACAAACACCAGGTATGTACAATATGCAAATAAATCAACCAACCACCAATTCTTCGACGAATATGATATTTCCGCCCAATCAAGAACAATATATAAATCAACAAAACGCGCCACACAACAGCAATATAAATAACAGAAATAGCCAGCAATACTACAGAATGTCATCAACAAGCGATGACGAACCAGAAAGTGCAAATGTGTCAACAAAAAACTCATGGCAAGTAGTTAAAACTACAAAACGCAGAAAAATCAGATCAAATGTAGAAACAGACAAAGAAGATGATACCATTACACTATCGAACAAATATAATACACTAACGGATACCCAAGAAAACGAAACCAATCAAAATGAAACAGCGCCAAGAAAACCTAAACCACCACCAATATTTGTTTACGGTGTAAGCGACTTCCCAGAAATGAGGAAAAAATTTACAGAAATAGCTGAAGCTGAACAATACGAAACCAGGACTATGGCAAATAATACAGTCAAAATAATTTGTAGCGATCCAGAAATATACAGAAAATTATCAAGATATATGAGAGAGAACAACATTATTCATCACACATATTAACCAAAGGAAGAAAGGGCCTATAGAGTCGTAATTAAATACCTTCACTATTCACATGCAACAGAAGATATCAAAGAAGAACTGACAAAACTGGGTCACAAGGTAAGAAACATCATTAATGCTAAACATAGAATTACAAAAGAGCCGGTAAATATGTTCTTTGTTGACCTTGAACCATCAGACAATAACCAAGATATTTATAAAATTCAGAAATTACAACACTGCAATATACAAATTGAACCACCCATAAAAAACAAAAATATCATCCAATGTATGAGATGTCAATTATATGGCCATTCAAAAACATATTGCAATAGACCATATGTCTGTGTGAAATGTGGAGGGCAGCACAGTACAAACAGCTGTAAAAAGAACAAGAACACGCCAGCTACGTGTGCTTTATGTGGAGGAGATCACCCAGCTAACTATAAAGGATGCGAATATTATCGTAATTTAAATAGAAATAAAAATATAGCACAAACTACATATAATAATCACCAAAATATGTCGCAAGCACGTAACAGAAACCTTATACCCAATATAGTAAGACCAAATGTAAGCTATGCTAATGCAGCGAGTAATAGACAACCTCCTGCTGCTCCTTCAGATAACCAAGATTCAAACACTATTCTTATGAAGTTTTTAGAAGAATTCAAAGCCATGTTTAATCAAATCTTGCAACAAAACAGCATGGTAATAAACATGCTAAGTAAACTCGTATGCAAATAAAGTTCTTTTTACGAATGGCTGAATGGCCAATGGCCTGCTGAATCATAAGGACGAGGTGATAATATTTCTACAACAAAATTTTATAGATATATTATTAATAAGTGAGACACATTTTACTGACAAATCGTATTTTAAAATACCTCATTATCTAACGTACCATACTAACCACCCAGACAAGACAGCCCATGGAGGTACAGCAATCTTGATCAAACA
This sequence comes from Diabrotica undecimpunctata, assembly GCF_040954645.1. NCBI lineage: Eukaryota > Metazoa > Arthropoda > Insecta > Coleoptera > Chrysomelidae > Diabrotica > Diabrotica undecimpunctata. The sequence goes on from NC_092806.1 coordinate 100,822,254, forward strand.
ATCAATTAAACATTTCATGATGGAAAGTTATATATCAGACTGTATCCAAGCTACAGTAATTAAAGTGTGCTCATTACCTTACGAAATAACAATAGCAGCAGTATATTGCCCTCCAAAGCACAATATTAAAAAAAAACGATTTCGGATCCTTCTTCAATACTCTAGGTCCAAAATTTATCGCAGCTGGTGACTTTAATAGTAAACACACTTACTGGGGATCAAGATTAATTACAACAAAGGGGAGAGAGCTCTATAGCTTAATGCAAGAAAATAAATACTCATATTTATCAACAGGAACACCAACGTACTGGCCAACGGACCCCAAAAAAAGACCAGACCTCTTAGATTTTTGCATCATAAAAGGAATATCTAACACCTTTATGGATATAGTTCCAAGTTATGATCTATCTTCAGATCATTCACCAATTATTGCAACAATTAGCACATGCGTTATTAACAAACAACCTACTCCAAAACTGCATGGACCTAGAACAGATTGGAACCTTTACCGAAAAATACTAGATGAAAACATTAAACTAAATGTAAGACTAAAAAGCCCTTCAGAAATAGAAGCAGCTACAAACAACCTTATAACTTTACTTCAAAACGCTGCAAAAGAAGCGACACCGAACGATGCAGATAAAAATAAAATCGAGAAAAGAATAAATATTCCATTAGAAATTAAAAAGCTCATTGCTGAAAAAAGAAGAGCAAGAGCCAAATGGCAACAAAGTCGGAACCCAGCGGATAAAACGTTTTACAATCGCTTAACAAATAAATTAAAAACACAACTAAAAATTTCAAGAGAAGAGTCAGTCAAAAAATATGTAACACAACTTAATAGATACGACCATTCAATATGGAAACCAATCAAATCATCCTTAAAACCTCAAGCAATATCCCCACCAGTAAGAAAAACCACAGACACACAGAACCAATGGGCAAGAAGCGATAAAGAAAAATCAGAATTATTTGCTGAACATTTAGCAACAGTATTCCAACCACACAACAATGAAGAAGATCAAGAAATTATTAATTATTTAAACTCAGAACAACCATCAGTAAATCCAATAGAATTAACAACACCCAAAGAACTCAAAGAAGAAATCTTAAGACTAAATATTAAAAAGTCACCAGGAATTGACCTAATAACACCAAAAATGCTAAAAGAATTACCAAAAAAGGGTATAGTAATCCTTACATATATATTTAACGCAATATTAAGATGTAATTATTGGCCTAACAATCTAAAAATTGCAGAAATACTATTATTTCCAAAACCAGGAAAGGATCCAAGTGAAGTCTCATCCTATCGACCTATCAGTCTGTTATCAACAATCTCCAAATTACTAGAAAAACTTTTAATAAAAAGAATAGATCCAGACTTTACAGGCGCAGATTGGATACCAAATTATCAGTTTGGATTTCGACGAGAACACTCAACTATCCAGCAATGCCACCGAATAACCCATAAAATCAATACCGCATTAGAAGAAAAGGAATATTGCCCAATGGTATCACTAGATGTACGTCAAGCTTTTGATAGGGTTTGGCATAAAGGACTTCTTTATAAAATTAAACAAATATTACCACCATTCTTTCGAATACTTACATCATACTTGGAAAACCGACAGTTTAGAACAAAAGTAAATGGAGAAATATCCAAAACGCATCCCATTAAGGCGGGAATTCCACAGGGAAGCGTCCTGGGACCTTTATTATATATATTATATACGTCTGATCTACCAACATCACATAACGTAACAATTGGCACATTTGCAGATGACACAGTAGCACTTACAAGTCACAAAAACATTAACATAGCTACACAACAACTCCAAGACTATTTGTATGAGCTTTAAAACTGGCTAAAACAATGGAAAATAAAAATAAATGAAAACAAGTCAACCCACGTAACTTTTACTTTACGACGAGAAACACCACCACCAATATATATCAACAATGAGGAAATACCCAGGACTAAAACAACCAAATACCTAGGGCTACACCTGGACCAAACCCTGTGTTGGAAAGAACACATCAGCAAAAAAAGAAAACAAATACAACTAAGACAAAAAGAAATCAATTGGTTAATTGGAAAAAACTCCAAGCTGTCAATAAATAATAAAATTCTAATTTATAAAACAGTTATCAAACCAATATGGACATATGGCATAGAGCTATGGGGCTGTAGTAGTAAATCTAATATTGCTATTATGGAAAGATGCCAATCAAAAATCTTAAGAGCAATTGTTGATGCACCCTGGTACGTAACCAACCAAAGAATCTATGAGGACCTCAATATCTCAACAGTGAAAGAAGTATACCAGCAAAAGAAATTACAATGCATTCAAAAAGTGAACACACACTCCAATCCATTAATCTCGGCAATACCTCAACATCGAGTTATCAGAAGACTAAAGCGACGTTGGCCAACAGACCAGTAACATGGACCCGTGATTCTCTCACTGGAGGGGACCACATCACGCCAGAACCAAGGGACAGGACCTAAACTCATCACATTAACTTATAGAATACATTGTTTTATTCTAATTGTTAATTTATTAGTTATAATAAAAAAAAAAAAATATGTAATTCAAACCTGGTCTCTCAGAATACTCATAAACTATGCTTAAATTCTTCTTCTTAGGGTGCCTATCCGTTCCGAACGTTGGCGATCATTCTGGTTTTACGGTGTAACCACAAGGGTTATTAGCGACCTTAAAAATATAATACAGGTAAAGTTAGAAAAAAATACAATAATTGATACAGTCCTGAGTCTTTAAGATAACTTATTGTGTTTTTAATGTTTTCTTGGAGAAAACGGTTGAGTGAAGGAAGACAGTGAAAACTGTGGAAATCCTTAGTAGTAGTAGTAGTAGTTTTTAATGTTCATGTTTTTTTCTTTGAGCTTTCTTTATATTATTTGGGATAGTGTGCTTCTTTCAAGCTGCTTCATATGTTTTGCACTGAGTTAGTTTATGCTATTTTAGTTCGCGGATAAGCCACTTTAAGATAACAGGAATATACCGACAATGCGCTGTCCTGAGTTTTGAATTCGGTTAGGAAACCATGATGGGGTTCTCTTACCCAGGATCTCCACATGAAGAGCATTTGGCTGATAGTTGTGCCCCTATCGCGCATCAGAGTGCTATAGGGGGGAAAGGGATGGTCTGGAACATTGGAGCGCGGTGGAGTGACTCCTGTTTTTACTGAGTGACTCCTGAGCTCCAATGAATTGTTACACCCGAACGTAATTCTTAGGGGTGAACATTTCTCACAGGCTGGGTTTAATTAAATTGCTTGCTTGCCTGCTTAGTTTATGCTTCACGGAGAGCGTTACTTGACAATTTTTACACATTGGCGGCACAGTTCGCGTAAAGAGGTGTTTATGTATAAAGTTACTGTGTCCTAGTCGCAAAAGTGTTATTCTCACTTGGTCGTATCTATTCGCTGTGGGTTGCAGCCACGGTTTCACTAATTGTTTGATTTCCTTGAGTTTATTTTGTGATGCACTCCACTTATTTTGCCACGCACTTAACGCTTTATATTCTATTTCTGACTTGAAGTCATCTGAAGAAACCTCATTAATAAGAATGGTGTCCTGGCTGTAGAATGCTAAGCGGGCTAGTTCATCTGCTTCTTTATTTTCTTGTAAACCTGAATGTGATAAAACAAACATCAATCAACAGTGATTTTATTATTATTTAGAATCTCCATTTCAGACTTGATATGTGATTCAATTGGATTATTGGTATATAAACGTTTGATAGTGTGAAGTGAGCTTAGTAAATCGATTATTATGAGAGACGGGGACATTTTCGACTCTTTTATGTGAATAAGTGCTTGTAATATTGCAAACAACTCCGCAGTGTATGACGAAGTAATGGGATTGAATTTAAATTTTAAGGATGTATTGGGTGTGAGGATGGCTGCACAAACACCGTCTGAAGATTTGGATGCGTCACTGTATATATATTACACTGATTTTTATAAGTTTCTTTCCTATTTTCTATTTCTATTTCTATTAAAAATGATTGTTTGATCAGGTCTGTTATAGTCTCACGTTTTTTATATTTACTAAGGTTAGTACTAATCTTGGGAATTGGTATTAACCAAGCTGAAGAAGTTAGGAAATTTATGGGAAGAATTTCAGGAAATTCAAGATGTAGGTCATGAAGGTTTCTTCTAACTCTTTCGTAAAATGGTGGATCTAGTCTTGTTGTAGAGAAAGTGTCTTGAAATCGATCTGTAAACGTATTGGTATAAGTAAGGTGTTCTTTATTACTAGCTATTTTAGAAACATATGAGATAGAAAGGTATTTGCATCGTAAACTTAGGGGTGGTTCTCTTGTTAAGCATTGTAAATTTTCAACTAGTGTCGTTCGAAACGCACCTGTAGCTATTCCTAGAGCTGTGTTTTCAACAGTTTCTAATATTTTCAATACTGATACTTTGCTTGATGAATAAACTATCGCACCATAGTCGAGTTTGGATCTAACTAAAGATTTATATAAATGTAATAGTGTATTTTGATCTGCTCTCCAAATTTTGCTGGAAATAGTTTTCTTAAAATTTAATCCTGCTTGGCATGATTTTTTAAGTTCTTCTGTATGTTTTTTCCAGGAAAACTTTTGGTCGAAAACCATACCTAAAAATCTGATATTATTTGTAAAACTGAGGGTTTGATTATATAGCTTCAGATGTGGAGTTCGTGTGTTATGTTTTCGTGTGAATAAATTACATTTAGTTTTTGTCGGTAAAAATTGTAATCCGATAGTCCTAGATCATGACTATAACTGATTAATTGTTTGTTGTAAATGTTTTTAAATATATGTTTTTTCAATTGGCAAATAAATCTAAGTCATCAACGTATAATCTTCCTTTAACAATCGGCGAGCATTGTTGAAGTATGTCGTTTATGGTTATTAGAAAAAAGGTTGAGCTTATAACTGATCCTTGTAGTCCTCCGTTCTCTTGAACTTTTTTATCTGAGTTAACGTTGTCTGATCGAACTATGAAGCTGCGAGATTGAAGAAAATTGAAAATAAATTTTAACATATTGCCTCTGAATAAAGTATCATAAGCCTTATTAATATAAAAAAAAACTGCGATACAATCTTGCTTATTTGCAAATGCTTCATGTATTCCTGACTCTGTCTATTAGGTTATCTATAGTGAATCTATTGTTGTGAAATGAGGAGTTTTTGTTGTTCTAAATACCATCTCAGCCTTTTATTTACCATTTTCTCTAACACTTTACATATAATATTGGTTACAAATATTGGTCGATATGACTCAGGTGATGTCCGGGATTTCTCAGGTTTAAGAAGTGGTAGTATTATTGCTTCGGACAAAGTTGATGGGAAACCTGGGTACTCCAGATAAAATTATAAAGGTGTAGTAATAAATTTTCCCATTGTCTGGTAGATGTAGTAGAAATGCAAAGAGGATACCGTCTAGTCCTGGGCTTAAATCTTTGAAAAAGTTTAAGGCTTCAGCAAGTTCTATGAAGGAAAAAGGAATTAAGGTTGTAAATCTCATGTTCGTCGAATCCCAATATGTTTTTCTACGTTGTTTTTATGTATTTTAAAATTATCAGTGTAATTTTCACCACTGGAATTTAATTCGTATTGGTCTGCTAACATATCTAAGATTTATTTTCTATCTCTAATTATTTTGTTACTTTTTGCTAGAAAATGAATCATGGTTGGCTTTTGCCAGAGATTTTCCTTAAGTTTCTCTAAACTGTACTTATGCTTGAAGAGGTTTTTAGAGATGAGATTATTTTTTTCCAGGATTCTTTTCTATTCTTTTTTAGAATGTATCTTGCCTCAGCTCCTCGTTTTTTGTAGTCCGTTTTGTTTTCGTCTGTTTTATGATGCTTTAGTCTATTGAAAGCTTTCTTATACGCTCTTGTAGCTTGGCTGCATTCAGATGTCTACCATGGAAGAGGTTTGTTTCTTTAAAATTTTTGTTTTCCTTACATACGTCTCTGCGGCTGCTGTGATGGTTTGTAAAAATGTAGTTAAAAACTTCAATGTCGTTTGATGATGTGAAGTTGGTTTGGTTAATGTCCTGTTCGATTTGTTTAGTAAAGTTAGTCCAATCAGCATTTTTAATATTTCACTATGATTCGCGATTCGATATTTGTGGTTTTCTAATGCGTTAAAGAAATTATAATGGGGTTCTTACAATATAAGTAGGGTAGAACGTCCCGTGTTAACGTAGTGGACAGAACTGGGTCACAACATGAAATATCAATTGCCGAGGATGTGCCATTTTGCATGTTAAAACTGGTTGGTCTTCCGTCGTTAAGTAAATTCAGATTTTGGGATGTTATATTATCTTCTTTAATTCGTCCTTTCAAGTTAAGTTTTATGAAGCCCACATCGGATTGTGGCAGTTAAGATCTCCAACGATAATTATATGTGACGGAATTTGTTTCAAAATAGCTGTTAAATCTTCTTAGGATATAGTTTAATTTGGTGGTATATACAAATTACATATATAAATCTTTTGAGATATATATTTTTTGCGATAGTTATTAATTCAATATTATTTGAAGTCACTGGTAACTGTGTGGTCATAAATTTTTCATCCATTTCATCCTAAATTGCTACTCCTCCACTGGCAATGTTTTGGTTTAATCTGTTATTATAAAAACATGAATAATTACGAAAGTTATTGACGTGGTTTGACTTTTTGAAATTTGTTTTCTGTAGACAGATAATAGATGGGTGTGTTTTAGAGAAAATATGTTTTAGTTATTCAAAATGGGTGTAAAACCCATTTAAGTTCCATTGAAACAGAGAAGTGAATGTAATTATTCTTTAGAGGAATTATTTAACGATGAGTCGGAATCTTCTTCTGACAATAAAGTTTTCACTGCAGGGAGAAAACCTATGTGCTTGCCAAGTTTTCGTATTAATTTGGTGCTTTTAGTTTTCATTCTTTTGTCGATGTAGCATGGACGTAATTCCGTTAGAAACTTTATAAGTGCATGAGAGTCTTCTAAGTACAATTTTGTTACACTGATTATGTGTTTTGATCCTTGTATATTTTCGAATAGATCCACTACTTGATCGAAGCTTAACAATTGCTTTTTAATTTCTACATATTCTCTAACTGGTTCTAGTAATGTTTGGGGATTTGATATCTCATGTCTTAAGTTTTTGTCATCAGTTTTGGTTTTTTTCTTTAATTGAAGCTTAGGTTTTTCAAAGTTTACTTCGGCGGGTGGCGTGATTGCATCTTCTAGGGTTCCTTTTCCGGTTGTTTTGTTCGAAGTTATCTGGGGTTCTTGAGAATTCATATGTGTATTTTTATTTGGGGGTAAGTGTTGACTTGTTTTGGGTGAGGTTTGTTTATGTTTTTGGGTATTAGAGGATGACTCAGACGATGTAGGTGTTGCGATTGTAGTGTTAACTGAAAAAGTGGTCAAATGTATAGATGTGGTATAGATGTATTTTGTAGTGAGCATTGTTGGGTTTGGTTTATTGATAAATTTGAGATTGCTACTGTTTGTAATGTGCTTTGAGAAGACATAGTTAGTTTGGAGGGAGTGGTATTTGAGATTGTGGGAGTAGTTTGTAGATTATCTTGTTGAGTATGATTTATTGATGAATTTTGTCTCATTTCTGTTTGCATTGCACTATCATTGTGAGAATAATTAGAAGGTGAAATATTTGGACAATTAGCTGCCTTGTGTCCAGTTAATTTGCAGGTGAAACATGTTTGGTTTTGGGCTATAAATATGAGGTATGATGTGTGTTCCAACTCGATAATAAAAGATTTCGGTAGTACAACGTTGTCTGGAAAAGGTGAAACAAAAATTTGTCTTCGGAAGCTTAGAATATGACTGAAGGCAGGATTGGTTGCCCCTATCCGTAGGTATGATATGTCTGAGAAAGGATTTAAACCTAGTTTTATTATTTCGTCCATTATTAAGTTACAAGGTATTCTTGGACATGCATTGGACCAAATTAAGCGAACTGATGGAGTTATTAATCTTCTCGTTTCTAGTATATTTCCATTTGCTATTATTTTTTTTTGTTTCTGCTATGAATTTATCTACTAGGTTTTTAGATGATAGATATATGTATATTCTATCGTTATATATACGAGATGCGAAAATTATATTTTTTGGTTCTATATGCTGACTCAATCCTTCAAGATAGTCATTAATTGTACAATTCTCTAGAGTGTTAAATAGAATAGCTTGATCTCTGTTTGAGATTAATATACTACGTGGTTGACTAACTGCTTTTGAGTATGATGTATTTTGTGGTAGCTGACTGGAAGATGACATCTAAATGGATTTAAAGTCTTACTAAAACCGGTGCTGTTTTACAGCTTTCGCTGTGATACCAGTTCATGGAAATGGGATAATACTTATAACTAATTGCAGTGTTTTACTTAAATATCTAAATCCAAGTAGATGAATAAAGTATATTTTGTCTACTCACGATTCCATTATTTAGTATACAAATCACTTTCACTTTTATACTTAATTACTTTTAAATTTTCGATGACTTTGTTGGTTGCTTTCACAAACGTGAATATAATAAATTCCAGATCATAGTGGAGACGCGTCCAAAAATCAATGATCGTGATCATTTTCTGTTTTTGTAGAGATTTTGTGTGCTGGTAAAGATAAATTTTGCTTTTTGCGCCAGTTGATTGCCCAGAGGGACTAAACACCGATCCCGCGTGCCTGTCGATCCACGATCTCGACGCTCAGAAGTCGATCTGCGTAGTATGTGGTCACCTATAAGATATTAACAGAAAGTGTGATATTTTTACCTGTCTTATTTTTAACACTCATTTAGTCGCTAAGCGGTCAAAAAGATTAAAGCACTTATTAAAGATTACCAATCTTTTGCCAAAAATTTACATTTGGTAACGGCGGCCTGTACTAGCTTACTTATCAGATACGTGGAGCCTTGATACTAAATAAGAGAAGCGGGAGATGTGTTGATTTGGAGTTATAGCTCAAAGGTCATAAATTCCAATCATGTTTGGTCAGCTAAAAAGTTTTTATAGTTTTTATAAATCGTTTTATTGTATTTTTGTCACCGTAAGGTATGTATAAACGCTATTTTTAAAAATATAGTATCATTCTTTTGTTTTTTTCTTTAGTAACCTTTTGAGCATACCTCTTTTTTTACTGCGGTCAGAAATTCTGCATGTGACTGATCATCAAATTTTAAATTACCTATTTTGCTTAGTTTGCAGCAAATTCTTATTAGTATTTTTTTTTATTGAGCATCAAAGATTTATTTTTTATAATATTAAGCTACAGCAAACTTTTGCATCTAATCTGTTTCATTTTATTTTCAGAATGGACTATGAGAAGAAACAAAGGAAACTTTAACCCCTTGTGAAACAAAAAACGATTGATATAGAATATGACGACGACGATAACCAGAATGAAGTCTCCGGAAGTTATTAATGCCATGACTGAATATTCGCAAAGTTAACAAGAACGGGATTTAAAGGAAATAGGAGAAGGTTTACTGAATAACATTCAAGAAAGCATTTTTTTGAGGGAAAAACATGGTACAGTTTGAAGAAAGCGTCTAGGAAAAAAAGAGAATGTATGAGCACATATAATAAAACCTTTACCTTGGTCTAATCCAATTACAAAACACTTAACATTTATATAACATGGAGTTATTTTATTGGCAAGGACACGATTTATATAATTGTGAAAAACACTAATAAATAGTCGATCGTGAAAAATGTAGAAGACTGGATAAGATGGTCGCTATCCGAGTATTTTTGACAAATTCGCAGAAAAGTGTAAATCGGAATATAATCCTTTGGAATTTGTAACATGCGAGGAAATGTTTTATTGGTTTTTTAGATAATTGCCCTTGGTCACAATATATTTGAAGTATGGTCTTAAGATTTTTAGTTTATGTGATGCCAAAATGTATTCTACTATAAATATAAAGGTTTATGTGGGTCCTCAACCAAATGGCCCATTTACTGTAGAAAATTCCCAACAAAGTTGTAAAAAGGATGTATGCGTCAATAAAGAATTCTGGGTGCAACATTACTTCTAGAATTGGTTCGCTATTACTTTCTCATCCCCTAAAATCAAGTATGTTTGCTTTTAGGGACAAACGTACTTTAGTATTGTATATCCCCAAAATTGTTTACAAGTTTCCTTGTTTCAAGTCTGCATAATGATGACGCTATTGAAAAGACACAGTTAAACATTATAAATCAAAAATTTTGACGTTTTATAACAATAAAAACGGCGGCTTTGACGCCCAGATGTTAAGGTCCAGATTTCCAGAGCATTGTTTACGGTGTAAATATTGTTTTTTCAGTATAAATCTTCTACAGAAATGGTGACTGTACCACTATTTATAGCACTTTGACCTACATTGTTTCGACTACAGATCAAAAGTGTCCTATGTGAACCCTAAAGTTTGTGTTAGTTAATTATAAAGAGATAAAGCCGTTGCCATACTATATCAGAATAGGCTCTTTTTGTAAATAAGTTTTTCGTTTTACATTTTGTCGAATGCTAACCTAACATCCTGTGATATATTCAGTCAAATGTAGCACTTGCCTGGTCCCGCTACTTTTTTGCTCTTGTAAATTTTTTAATCATTTTGGATTCTTTTGGAGGTATCCCAATCTACTATATCCCAATATACGCTGGACCCTTAGATAGTCGTTTATGGCTATATTCTCCTTTTTTTTAATCATACGCAATATCTGTATGATTGCCATGTATTTCCGAGATAAACTTAGACAGGTAAGTAGACTTACTTAATTTCATGCAGCGCTGAAGTAACTTTATTCCATTAAATTTGCCAGATGAACAGATTAAACTTCTTTAGTCTAGTTTTTAGGTCGGTTCATATTTGTATATTGATAATGGTCTCCCTAGATGATGCGGCTTTTGGCCAGGCAATCAGCTTTTTCGTTAGCAATAATCTCTACATGGATTGGGACCCATATCAGAGTGACTGTTGTATTTTGGTTTATAAGAAGCTGATTTTTGTCATAAATATCTTGGACGGAAGGATGATTGGTAGATATAGCATTATTGTAGTATATAGCGCAAAGTAAAACAGTGGATATAGCTATGTATATATTTGGATATTGTTGGGAATATTTGAAAGCACGTGCGAAAGTTAGTAATTCACCAGTGTGGATATTACACCAGGGAGAAATTTCATAGAGTTCGATAGGTTGTTGTTCGATAGCTTAGTTTTTGATGCATCAATGTAAAGAACTATGTTATATTTATTTTGTTTATAAATTCTAGAAAGATAATTCTTTCATTATAAAAACAAGCTGTTTCTAGAAATGTGTTATATTACTAACACAAAAAATGTAATAAATTACAAAGCAGATACTAATCAGCTAAGCAGCATCTACAGCAATATGCTGCAATTCATTTAAATCAATATTAATTTACGGTGTACATGCTACCTTACTTTATATATAGACATTTAAAGAAACTCGTCTATTCCACCATACACTTTTTGTTGTTTTATGTGTATATTAACTTATTTTAAAACTTCTCAATGTAATTGAGAATTTTAAAATTCTCAATTCTCAGCAGATACTAATCAGCTAAGCAGCATCTACAACAATATGCTGCAATTCATTTAAGTCAATATTAATTTACGGTGTAGCCAACAATCAGTTGGCTAAATATTAGGTGTCTAGAAAATAGAATTGTTTTAATTCCAGACCGACAAAACCTGACATATACCCAAGAAAATTATATTATATATATATATATATATATATATATATATATATATATATATATATATATATATTATATACATCATCATCATCATCATGGCTTATTCACTCCTGGCGCAGTGTTTGCCGCCCTTTTGGGCTCTCTGATTTATTTATTGCGGAGAATCAGTCCGTGTTGTTTTTTTTTTATTATTATAGCAGCGTGTGTGACTTGGCCCTGTCTACAATTTTCCTCCATTCTTTCCGGTCCTTACAGCGCTCCTTCCAATTGTAGATTCTCAGCTTCTTTATGTCTCCTAAGACTTGATCTCTCCATCTTGTTTTGGGTCTCCACTTTGGTCTCTTTGTTGTTGGTCTCCATCCAGTTATTCGCTTTAGGGTAGAGTCTGGGTTAGCTCTTTCTGTGTGTCCCAGCCACCTGAGCCTTTGCGTCTTCACGAACTTGATTATGTCTTCACCCTCGATAACTTCTTTAATTTCTTCATTGGTTAATCTTCTAAATTCGCCTACACTTATTCTCACCGGTCCCATTATTCGTCGAATTATCTTTCTCTCTAGGATTTCCAACCTCATTTCTTCTTTTTGTGTTAGGCACATCGTCTCTGCACCATAGGTGATCACTGGCCTGATTGCAGTCTTGTAAATTTTTAATTTGGTTTTCTTACTAATGTACTTTTCTTTCAGGAATTTTTTGTAATTCCAGTAGGTTTTATTACCCAGTAGGATGCGTTCATTTATTTCATCCGTTCTATCATTTCTGTCATTCACCATCACTCCCAGGTATTTGAAACGGTGTACTCTTTCAAATGTATATGCACCAAGCTTAATTTCTTTCTCTATGTTCGTATTCTCTCTTGAACACTTGAGGTATTTCGTTTTGCTTTGGTTTATTACTAGCCCTCTCTTCTTTGCTTCTTTATCTAGTATTAATATTATGTTCTGCATGGTTTTTAAATCTCTAGTAAACAGTGCAATATCGTCTGCATACGCTATCAGTTGGGCTGAAGATTCGATAATCGTTCCCGTAATTTTGGCTGCTCTTACTGCCCCTTCTATGGCAATGTTAAATAATGTTGTTGACAGGGAGTCTCCTTGTCTGACACCTACCTCCATTTGTACTTTATCTGACGGGCCTTCCCTTGTTAAGATTCGTGCCTTGGATTCCTTCATCGTCATTTTCGTGAGACTTATTAGTTTTTCTTGGATGCCTAATTGATTCATATCCTTAATTAGCTCCTCCCTTATTACACTGTCAAAAGCTTGCTTGTAGTCAATAAACAGTATATGTAGATCTATTCCGTGCTCGTAACTTTTTTCGACGATTTGCGTTACAATGTGTATTGCATCTATTGTTGACTTACCTTCCCTGAATCCATGTTGGTATTCACCTATTTTTGTTCTAGTTTCTTTTTCTATTCTTTGTCTGATCAAATTAGTTAATATTTTGTACATTGTTTTTGATAACGTGATTCCCCTGTAGTTAGTGCATTTCGTCTTGTCGCCTTTTTTAGGGATTGGTGTTATCAGACCACAATTCCAGTCAATTACTATTTAACTGGGAATAAGCCACAATTAAAGGTTAAAATACGTTTATTGACGTTTCAATTTCCACTTCGGATTTCCGAAGTGGAAATTGAAACGTCAATAAACGTATTTTAACCTTTAATTGTGGCTTATTCCCAGTTAAATAGTAATTAATTTAAAATGCCACAAGAAAATAGCTTCAGAACAATACAATTCCAGTCGTTCGGCATGCGTTCTTCTTCCCATATTCGTTCTATTGGGTTGTGGATTCTGTGCGCTAGTTCCTCTCCCCGTTTTTTGAAGAACTCATTTATAATGTCGTCTGGTCCTGCTGCTTTCCTTGTCTTTAATCTGTTTATGGTCGCCAATACTTCGCTGTATGAGGGAGGCTCTGATTGTTCTCCATTCCTATTTTCTGTTTGTTCTTCATTTTCTGCATTTTCAGCCTCGTCTTTCTTTTTAAACAGTTCTCTATAGTGTGTTTCCCATTCCATTTTTCCAATATTTGCCGGTTTTTTTTTTCTCTGTGATTTTATGTATTTGTATAGTCTTGCATTGTTATTACTATTGGCTTCGAGTTCCTGCAGTACTTCTTCGATCCATTTCTTCTTTTTTGTTTTGCAGCATTTGTCTGACTCTTTCTTTTTCTCTTTATAGTGTAGGAGATCTTCTTGTTTCCCTGTGGCCACCCACCTGTGTCTTGCTTTGTCCTTGTCTTTACTAGCTTGCTCGCATTCTTCATCGTACCAATCCTTTCTTTTATTGTCTTCCATTAGTCCTATCGTCTCCTCTGCTGTTGTTAAGATACTATCTTTTATGTCTTCCCATGTTTTATCTATGTTTGATGGTTTTAGGACTAGTAGTTTTTCTTCTAATTTAGTGCAGAATTTTCTGTTTGCATTATCTGTATTTAGTTTCGACCGATTCCACCTCTTTCTTTTCTTTCTGTCGTTTTTATCTTTAAGTATCTTCAATTTCATGTCGCCTATCACCAAAATGTGATCCGAATCAGCATTGGCTCCCCTGTATGACCTTACATTCTGTACAATTGTTCTCCATTTTTTTGAGATTAGGATGTGGTCTATTTGGTTTCCATCTGTTGTTCCAGGTATTAGCCACGTTACTTTGTGCTCTTTTTTGTGCTTGAATTGAGTGCTAATAATAAAAGTATTGGTTGCTGCTGCTAGATTACATATTCTCCTGCCATTGTTATTCGTATTTTGATGGATCGTTTCTTTTCCTGCGATTTCTCTGTTCGTGTCTTCTTTCCCTATCTTTGCGTTGAAGTCTCCTAGCAGGATTAGTATGTCGTTCTTTGGTATTTCTTCGTACAATTCTTCAAGTTTCTCATAGAATTCATTCTTTTCTTCTTCAGGAGCATTCTCAGTAGGGGCATATATGTTGACAAATGTTAAATTTGCTTGTTTATTTTTCATTCTAATATATGATATTCTTCCATCAACCGCTTTAAAGTTAATAATCTTGTCTCTTACGCTATTACTAACTAGAAAGGCAGTTCCATTGCGCCCCTGTTTGCTTTCTCCTGCGTAGTACATTGTGTAATTTCTTCTAGCAATCATCCCTTCTCCTGCCCAATTTATTTTTTGTAGCGCTAGTATTCCCATCTTGTATTTTATCATTTCTTTTGCCAACTCTTCCATTTTGCCTGGTCTTAGAAGTGTTTTGATATTCCACGTTCCTATTCTTATTTTTCTATTTTTGTTTTTTGCTTTATTTTGTTTTATTTTGTTTTTGCGTCTTTTCTTACAAAACGGTTTCATGTCCGTATTCATTGCCAACTCCGTTATACTGTCGCCGTCTTTTGTTATATTTTTTGTCAGTTTTTTGACGCCATTATCATCAATTTTCCTCTTGGATCTATATTATCAGATATGGGAGATCTGTCGTTTATTGTCCTAGCGTTACCCTTCTTCTCTTCAGGTTTCTTCCAATAATTTACATCTATGCCTTCTAGTTGCTCCAGTGAGAACGGTTCACCATTTATCTATAATTTGTTGTATTTTAATGCGGCTGTGTGTCCTTCCTGGCGTACCATTTTCATGAGCTGAAGAAGATGCTTCCTTTCTTGTAGTATTTTCTTCGGGAAGTCCTCATTAATATATATTTTAGTTCCTCTTAGGTTTTTAGCAGCCTTCAGAATTTCCATTCTCGTAGCTTCCTTTTTCATTTCTAATATGATGGGTCTGGGTACATTTTGGGGATCACCTTGTCTGCCTATTCTTCTCATCTCTACCAGTTCTTCATCTAGGTTTGTTTGTACGCCGATTTTTTTCATTATCCCCTTTATCTTATTTATAAATAAGATATTATATACATATATATATATATATATATATATATATATATATATATATATATATAAATATATATTATATACATATATATATATATATATATATATATATATATATATATATATATATATATATATATTATGACAAAATGAACATTTGTCATGCAAGAAAAATTGAAATACATAAATTGTTTTTTTTTGTACACAGCTGCTATTATTCTTTTTATAAAAATCTCACTTCCTATAATTTTAATAAAGGCTTCAGAAATAATCTTGTGGACATTCTGATATTATATGAAATTATTATAAAATTTATATTTGAAAATACAGATGTTCGCTTTTGGAACAAAAATGGGAAAATGTCCATGTTTGATTCAAATGTGATGGTAGGTGTCCGGTTTTGATGCCAAAAAATTTTTATTTGAAAGAGTGAAACCTCGGTTTGGACCTAACTTAAAATTGAATGCTCGTAACATTCATATAGGGAATTAGGTATTTTAAATAAAAATTCCAATTTTTAAATCTTTTATTCAAGTTGCATTAGTACCTACCTAAAAATGAATAAAGTAAAATATTCGAACTTATGAAATATTTAAAGTTAATAATTTTCAAATTTAGATTAACACAAGGTCATCATCAAAATCAGCATTATTATTTTTACATTCACATGAATCGTCACATTCTGCTGATACTTCAGGTTCTGCTTGCATTATGTTTTTGTACCACTGCAAAGTACCATTCTCCCTCCAATTTACTCCAAAATATTTTTCAAGCAATTTGGCTACGTCTTTAACCTTTTCTGCTTTTAGGGTCACACCAATACGAATTTATTTTGGGTTGATCTGTCCAATTTAGTTTTCTGAAGAACTATTCGTCGGCAGGTGTAAATTTTGAAATAAAGTGGAACCGCTGTTTTCATAATACTTTTCGCTTCTTGTTTCCAGTCCAACGGTACCCAATCCCTTCCAATCAACTTAATCGTACATATTTCTTAAAAATTACATGATATTCTTCTTTTGTCACAATTGTGTTAATTTTTTTAATATTATTATAATAATATAATTATTATATTAATAATTAATAAGACAGAGAAGATTATTTTCACGTTAAGAAAGGCTATGAATAACTGTTCTGATGAGACTTATTAAGTCGAAATACGTATCAACAGATACATAGACGCTTTGAACGTGAAATCAAATCTTTTCTGTCTTTTTCATTCAATTTTTTTAATGTTTTCTCTATCATTCCAAATACTCTGTCGGCAGAAAGGAATGAGTGCCCTGTTACAGGAAAGACTGTTTCAATTTTTCGTATGCTTGTTGGAGCACAGCTATCCACAAACTTGCAGAACATAGTTAAAATATTTATATTCTTATTTTGTCCAGAGCAACCATCAGACACCAAACGAATGGAGTCATATCCTAAGAGATCAGCTGATCTCAACTCATTGAATACAATGGAAGCAACCTCGTTGGATGATTTTTTACTTCGTTTTCCGTCCAGGTATGAATTGAGACAGTACTGGGATTCAGGGATTCATTTGACAATCCTTTAGATACCGAAATGTTATAGCAGTAAAACTGCCGTGAATAGTACGCACTTTAATCAGTTACTTTTGGCAAAACAAGGTTCTTCTGACAATCAAAACTCAAAATAAAACATCCTTGTGGTTTTTCACGCAGGTGTTGGAAAAAGGCTTGGGCCTGTTTCTTGTGAAACTCCATTTTCATTTTTAGACACCTTTTTTTCCTCCGTTTCTTCCACTTGGATAAGGTTTTGTTATTCTAGGGTTTTGTATTTATCCATGCTAGGGTAAGAGAATCCAATGTTGAAATCTGAGCAAAATATTTTCCTGAAAAATCCCTGAGCAACCTTATCAGATTCTTCTTTACTAATTGAATGTTTTCCACATTTTGGCGATATTCAGGTCTGATGGTAGGTGATTTCGTCAATAATGCGATTCAATAGCTTAAAAACTACAGATGAACTCTTTTACTTCTTCTCTTTTCGGAGCAAACTTAACTTCCTGGTAGTTTCCGCCTCGGGTTTCCACTGGGACATAAGATACAAAGTTCTTGAATTTTCGAAACACTTCTATAATTCTATGTTTAGTATAGGCTGCAAAACCTTGAGAAAAGCATACCTGCAAACGTTGAGATTAAACTCAATGACATCATGCATTGTTAAAAGCTGGCACTGGTATCCAACTCGGTGATGACAGGTGGGTTAGAGAGGAAGACCTTTGACTAAGTACCTGCATGAACATACAAAAAGAAGAATTATTTAAACTTTAGTTAATTTAATGAATAGTATATTCATTCAAGTGAATAGTCATAATTTTCATTAGAAATCTCTTAATTTTATGAAAAACTTTAGCAAGTGGTACTAAGCTGGGCATGTTTTTACAGTTACGTTTCAAGCTATATTTTAAAATCAGACATTATTATAATCACTTAAAACTATTCATAACTCGAATGAATATATACGGTAACTTCTAACATACCAAACTTCCACCCAACTATTGACAATTTGTTACAGCAATCAAATGTAAAGTACATGATTGTGTTCAATGATTAGACTTACGTTTTCGTTTCTGGATGTTTTTTTTTTCATTTTTCGGGATCGCTCCTACTAATTAAATTTTATTTTTTGTGGGGGGTTTTTCGGTCAAAGTGGAGAAATAAAAGACGTTTCGCTTTCTAATCAGTAAGCATCATCAGTTTATCTAAAAAGAATGAACAAATTCCCCTTCGTTGGCTCAGTGAAGATGTTCGTTCAGTTGTAATGGAAACACCAAATAATAGTAGCAGAGTTTATTGTTGAGACGTACACTATGGGTGTTGACCCGGTATTACTTTGAGTAGAGACTGATGAAGTTGATCGTTGAAGACTATCAAGTTTGTTAAGTGAATATTGATTGAATGCTTCTCTAGGCAAGAGATATTAGTTTTATATAAATTTTAATTGGGTCAATATTTTCGCGGACCTCGCGTGATATGTGTATTTAATTTATGTAAATTGTTTAACTTTGTCAGCACTTTTAACTGATGTCCAAATTATATTATTGATAATTGACCAAATGTGTATGTAACCTAATTAACTACGTGTGTGTATTTAATAACAAATAGATTCATTCGGTCTACTGGGTGATAAAATTATACTGTCCAATTTCGGATATGAACTCTGAAGATTTGATATTGGACAAAGAACAATATGAAAAACCAAACATCCATAGAAAAGTTATTATAAGTGTGTTACCTTAAAAAGATATGTAGCAGTCAATGATATTAAATATGTAAAGAAGCTTATGAAAATGGATATTATAAGATTATGTTGTATAAACAATTAATTAAAACTAATACAGTTTACAAACTAACAAATAAAAAATATGTAAAAAACTTAAGTAAAAAACATTAATTTTGATTTAAATTTGATTTTCACTTTGGGTAGCCTTATTAAATTGATTAAATTGATAATAATTCCAGTATGGAATAGTGGAATAGTGGAATATTCCAGAGTGGAATAGCGGTATATACATATATATATATATATATATATATATATATATATATATATATATATATATATATATATATATATACGTAAACTTATTTTATATTAAAACATTCTAATTAAAAATATGTATATTTTATGCTTCTTGCTCATAATATGTTCTTTAAATTAACTTTATGTGATAATCTTTATAGGCGTCTACTTAATCCTTTACCTAACATTAACTTACAGCAAAACTACTTTCTACAAACTGAATCAACACGAAATACTTAAAATCGAACAGTGGTTAATGTCTTTCTCTCTTATTTTCGCTGTAGGTATGAGCTCAGTGATCTGGAACGTGGAGCCAATAGGCGAGTAGTCGCTTCAACCCTGTTGGCCTCGGTCTAGCGGTAACTTCCAAATGACTTCACAGAGTTCACTTTACCACTAGCGAAACTCTCTCTGGAAAATCGAAAAGAAAAATCATCGTTTCGCTCGAGGACTTTCAGTTTGAACGCCTGGTTTTCTTTTTCACGTTGCGCTACATGAAACGAATAACGAGAAACATGTATGTACGTGCTTATTGGATATAAGAATAAGCTATCTGAACCTATCTAAGAATGGTATAGAGGCCGAATTATTTCAAAATAAATCATAAAAAAAAACTTTAAATTATTGTTATAATTAAGAAAAAACAGTCAATAAACCACCATTGTTATTATCTGCTCAAATTATAGAACATTTCTACTTTTTATTCCCCAAGAACCGTTTCGATTTTAAGAATTTTTTTGTTACTGTTTAGGATTTTTTTTTTTCGTCAGAATCAACAAACATTTTGTGTTTGTTGATTATGTATCTTAACTGTGTACAATAAACGGTGTATCTAAATAGTGATATTGCGCATACCTAGAAAGCCAAACTTTGATGTATCATATCAGTGATAATTTAATGTAAGTCTTTAGTCATAATAAAAAAGCCGGTCAGATAAGGAACTGACAGTGAAGAGAATGAGATAAGTAGTTCAAAATAAATATAAACTTATATTAAAGCATATTTTTTAATCTTCTAGTTTATAAAAAAACATAGCGCCTGTGTCTTTCTAATACCTCGTAACTCCAAAATCACGATTGTTCACGAGACAAGAAAAACAGTTTTTAATATTTGCGAAATGGTTGATGTTTAATTTTTTTGCATTTTCATTTGTTTTTACAACTACCTTTATCCAAAAAGCATTTTACTGATTTTTTAGTTTTTGGCCTTTTAATGTGGGTTACGAGTAAATCGTCTCCATGATGTTTTAAAAAATGTGGCTTACAAGGTATTTTCCTATATTGGTTGTACCTATTTCCTATAATTAAATTACGTTCTGCCATCCTATTGTACGGAATTTAAAACCATAAATACTTTAAATGCTTTTATTAATAAAAATTTATTTTATAAAAACTGATTCAAGCGAAATACAATATGAACAAACGTAACATTATTTATCAAAATGAGGTAACGTATCATAAAATGTATGGAAGTCCACGGGAATTACTTCTTTCAGTTGTTGAAGGTGACAATATTTTTCATATTTTATTTTCCTTCTCTCTTTGTTCATCTGAGGCCAAACAACCGGTAACTTAACAAGTCTTGGTCTTTGAGGTAGCAAAGTCCAGTCATCGTCAAAGTTTAATTTATAGTAAATAGTTCCTTCTGGAACATACTTTAAGGCTCGTATATCATTTACTGTAGGATCGCCTGCTGCCTAAAAGTAACAATTATTATTAAATAATAATAATTATAGTTAGAAATTTTTACATATTATTTATCTCAACATAACAGGTAGGTACTCACTTTTCCAGGTCTAATTGATGAGTATCGATGATTCTTCTTTGAAGTATAATCAAGAAAATCGGTATACTGCATTTGTTTGACTTCATATGGAAATGGATTCTTTCGTGCTCTTTTAGTCTGTCGTATAAAATCGCTTGGCAAATGAATGTCACGTCCCTTTAACTGTCTTTCGATTCAACTATGGACCGAATCACATTCCATTTGCGTGTGTCCTACCTCTAAATACTTCTGCATAATTACAATCCCTTTTTTTTTCGGAATATTACAAGCGTGCTTTTGCCAACACCACATTCCGGTTCTGGTATGTGCATCCATCGCTATAAAGTATCAAACTACCCTTTATATTATGACAGTGCTCGGTCAAATACTCTATTATACAAGTTGCAAAAGTAGAAGCAGTCATGTCTGCTTCGACCTCTGTAAACCAAAAACAAGTACTATGATGACTAATTAAGTCATACACAGTAAAGTTGTGGCATGATAATTTTGTTTTATAAAAAATTGCACTAGCTGTGACGAACGGGCAGACTTTAATGGCTTCTAAATCCATTGCCAATACACATACACCAGATTTTTTATCTTTCTGCTTTTCCTCTCTTGCTCTCTCCTTTTTTAGTATATGAAGTTGGTACTCTTCTTCTGCAAGCTGACCAACTTCATACTTTACACAAACGTCACATTTATCCTTCTAAATGGATGCATTAACATATTTATTGAATGAAAGGTGTCACTAAAGATACTTCACGACATCGGTCGTTGTTTTTCTTCTAAGCATTTTGTCTTGTATACTTCGAAAATATGTTGTATATTACGAAACACATCTTCCAGGTAAAGTTTTGAGGAATCGGCTCTTCCATAGTGTGATGGAAGTTTGGGTAAGCTATTAAAAAATTCAGTCATAAATAACTTGTCTCTTGCTTGTCCCTGTTTACTGGGTAATGTCTCTTCAACTTGTTCCAGCTTCAACTTGTTCAAGCTCATTCCATGCTTACCTTTCTTTACCCAATCTATAACGCAGTATTCACCCAAATCTAATGATTGTAAAAACATCTTCTTGCATACTTTTACTTTGGCGTTATTGATACTTAAATAGTAATTTAATGTGGTATGCCTGCGACTCAACTCACTTTCGGTATATACACGTTTCCGGGGTACACTTATTACATAATTAACAACATAAACTTTTCGTTGCTCCCAATTCATGGTATTCCAAAATGCTCTAAAAACTTCTAATACCACAAGAGCGCTGCTGTTGTGTTATTTGCAAACACTGTTTTGATTTAAATCTTAAACATTCTTTGGAAGTATAAGTTGGTCCAATTTGTCGTTCTTTCCTTTTAGCATCATTTGTTACTTTACCGAGAACATTTCGGTAACCGTATAAGCCTTACCTTCCATTCTGAGTTGTTTGTTATGATTTTTGGCCCAGCTCTCAGGCTTCCGTTTACGGTTTCGTTTTCTTGACACTGTAGTTGTTTCTTCTTGACTATGTAGTTTCGTTAGATGTTCGTGATTATCCGAAATAGTATGTTTGAGAGAGGCTGTAATAGGAGTAGAGTCTGTAATTATTTCAATTCGAGAATCATCAACTTCTCCAGAAACTTCACTAAGCAGAGGTGTTTTAATTATTACTGGTATATTATTAATATCAACAGTAGTAGTGTCTTCTCACTTATTAAGGAAGTCATTCATCACAACTAAAAACAAAAAAAAATAACAATAGGTAAAAGCTTCTACCTCCTCTTAAGTGGTCAATTTATTCTTCTAAGTCGTATGTTCTTACCTTGTTTCGAAACAATATTATGTTCATCACACATTGGGAGTTCCACCTGTTGAACGGTGTCGATACCAACATCAATAATAGTTGAGTTATTAGTTGAATCATGGTTAAGAAGTAAAAAATACAAAATACTGAACCATGATGTACTTATTAATCACTTATGTAGCAATGTAGCAGCGATTTTTTAGCTTAAATACTACATTCGTACCTTTTTGAGACGAGTTTATCAAATCCTCTACCACGTAATTATCTCCAAGCTCCCCACTGTATATTGCCTCGCTAATTGTGTCTGAAAGACTATGTGTTGAATCCGAATGAATAACTACAATATAAATAAATACTTTAAGTTAACACATTTTAACTTGATGCAAATAAATAAATACTTGAGTTAACAGATTTTAACCTGACGCATGCAATTCATAAGTGTAATTAATTAGAAAGACAACGGAGTACTAAATACTATCAACACTGAAAGTATTACTTACCTAAACCAGCATCTGTGTCTGTTAAAGCAAGGTCAACTAATATACGGCCCCGTGAATACATCTTTGTAAAACTATAATCAACAGTATTTTTATTTTACAAACAAAACAACAAATCGTATTGATGTACTTATGCCTATGCACAAAAAGAACAGTTACAATTTATAGGTTAACTATTACCGTTGAGCGCGATTGCCTGTACGCTAATACCTTGTAAACCACAGAACCCATATGCCAAACGTAAATTCGGTGTAATGTTTACGAGGTGTAATTGTAACGAGGTTTTTACAAATGTGGGTTACGGAGTATTGCTATTTATACTCTCAGCAATGGGGATATGAGCTATTAGAAAACCCATTTAATAATAAATATAAATAATGAAGTATGACTTATAAGGATTTTTCCACATGCAAGTTTAGGTTTACACTATACAAATCTGCAAAAAACGCATTTTTCAATTTTTGTGGGTTACGAGGTATTAGAACGACACAGAAGATAGTTTAAGTCAAAAGTATATCAAAAGTATACGGTAAGCCGATGATTTCTATGTACGCAAATTGTATATATCATCGTCATCATTATCATCATCATTATTTTTATGGTATTTTATTTTTAGGTGCAACCTCACTTACGTAGTCGTTCTTTATTTCTCCCCACGATTGTCTAATATTCGCTTTTCTGTTCCATGTTGTACCGGCTTGTTTTCTTATGTCATAGTACCATCTTAAATTTGGACGTCTTTTTGGTCTCTTGACGTCACTTGGATATTACAGTGTAATTCTAGTGGGCCATCTATTGTCAGATTTTATTCTGTGGATTACATCAGTGACATTGGTTTTCTGTCTTTTTTATACCTAGCATGCATGGCTCCATTGACCTTTGAGTGACTTTAAGTTTTGGTATTAACTCTTTCTTTAGTGTCCATGTTTCGCAGCGTGATGTCATGATTGGTAGTATACACTGATCGAATACTTTTTTATTTAGTTAGAGTGGCATCTTGGATTTAAATAATATACCTGGCTTTTGACCCAAAGATGGCCAAGTCAGTTTCGTTCTTTTTTTATTTTTGGGATAAGATGCCAGATTTATGTATTATTTGTTCTGAGTATACATACTCGTCTACTGTCTTAACTTTCGGAGTACGAAGACTGAGTCAAGCGTGACCCGAAATTCACTAATTTCTTAATATTTCATGAAATAATTTTTTTACAAATCCGATTCATCGTAAGTTCTCCTTATTTGTTTTAATCTATTTCTTCGTGTATCATTTGTGAACATGCAAATTACAGTTCTCTAACATCTATGACGCCGGGTCAGTCCTCGACCCGGTCTTCGGATTTCGAATAGAATATTTTCAATATGTTTGTAGGTACCGCTGTTTACCAGTGAGCGTATGCAGGGCCAAATGATTATGTTTGTAGAAATATTAGTAGATAGAAATTAACTTTGGGAGTAAATGTAGTGTCTAATAGGTATATTCTATGAGAACGTCCGAGACGAGAAGTCTAACTTTGGTGTAAAGCGGTATTTCACGTTTGTTTATAAATTTAATTCAAGCATCGATCTTGAAATGTGCAGCATTATATCAAAATGTGAAAAAAAAAATAAACCTTTGAGTGAAGCTGAGTTGCATGCCTTACTCCTATCAGATAGTTGACGTTGCAGAGCTGTATGAAAGCAATAGTGAAGCGAGTGATAATGACGGTTGTAAACCAAAAGCACATGAAGGTAACTTATCAATCACTGAACTCGAGAACAAGGAAGTTTTAGCGACAACTTCTTAAAATGCAGTTAGTGAATGATATAACGTGTCTGATGTTATGTGCGAAGGACGAACATAGATCTCACTACGAGAAGTCAAAATATTAAGATATGCATGGATGCCTTTAACTTATTTTTTTCTGATAGTATAATGTCAATGATTCTCGAGTATACCAATAAGAGACCTATTGAGTTCATAAATACGTATAACAGTAAGAACGAGAAAAAAATGAAGGATTGGATTGACGTTGATCTAGTCGAACTGAGTGCCTTCTTTGGTATACTTATGTTATGTGGAAGGTTCAGAGAGTCTCATGAGAAGGTGCATAATTTATGGTCCAATACAAATAATGCACTTACGCGTCCTATTTATAAAACACCTCTAAGCCGGGATAGATAATTGATTTGGATTGATAATTTGGATATGAGAGCAAAAAGAAGAGAACGAGATAAGGTAGCTCCTATTCGAGAAATCGCTGATCTATTTGCCCAAAATTGTAGGGAATCGTATGAACCATCTGCTTTTGGTACTATCGACGAGCAGCTTAAAGATTTTAGTGGACGTTGTCCATTTCTGATTTATATACTTAGTAAACCTAAAAAATACGGTATAAAGGCCTGGACCCTATGTGACGCTAAAATTTTTTATTAATGTAACTTTGAGATATATACTGGAAAGATCTGTGATCAATCTGAACTTAACCAAGACCCAAGAGTTGTCAAAATACTTGCAAAACATTGGTATAGGTCTGATCGAAATATTACAACTGATAATTTTTCTACCGACATTGCTTTATCTGAAGAACTCTTATCTAAAAATATAACTCTTTTGGGTACTATCAGAAAAAATAGGAAGAGTTTACCCAAATCAGTGCTTGAAATGACAGATCGCTCACTGTATTCTTTAAAACATTTTTCACTAGAAACATTACTTTATTTTCATATGTAACCAAGCCTAACAAGTTTGTTGTATTATTATCGACCTTACACAATGAACATGAAATTTCTGATGAAGACCAAAAGTTTAAACCAAAGATTATTTTGGATTACAACAAAACTAAAAGTGGAGTTGATATTTTAGATAAATATGAAAAATCCGGAATGGAACACCCAAGTAAATATAAAACATCGCAGGATGGAACACTATTTCTGGAGGAGCTTGGAACACAATCAACCTCACCCAATATAAAACGAAGAGCTGAAGCAATACATGAAGAAGCCATCGGGTACCATAAATCCGTAATTGCTGCAATAGAGACCACCGGTATTAGTGTAAAAAAGCAAATAGAACTGCCGCAATCTGCAACAAAACGAGGTCGTTGTTAATATTGTAGGGGTAGTGACAATAAATATTCAAAAAGGTGTGACATGTGTAGAAGATTTGTTTGTAATACTTATTCAAAATTCGAAAAAGTCCATATTGCCAAAATTATATAACTACTGCCAAAAAGACCAGGATGGGGAACCATCTTAAAAAATTTAAATACAGTAATTTAGGAATATAATTTCTATGTTTCTTTGTTTTTTGTTGAATTAAAGATACTGTTTAATAATACTGACTATTTAAAACATCCTTATAAATAAAATGAGAATGGGTCACGCTTTACCCATCATCGTAATCTAAGTAAGTAAAATAATCTCCGTACTCCGAAGGTTAAGTACAGCGTTACTTATTATTACAATCTTGGGCATCCACTAGCTCATTGAACATGATGTTTGTTTGTTAAGTTAAGTTTGGTTTTAAAGTTAATTGTTAGGCCAACTTTTAGCCAACATTTAGGTCGCTTATAAGTTCTTGGAGTATTACCAATTAGAATGATGTCGTCTAAAAATCAAAAATGGTTGAGGTATATTCCATCAATGAACAGGCCCTTTTTCTGCCTGTTCACTTTGCTGAATATATTTTCTACAGTTGCAGTGAAGAGCTCTGGTAATATTGCGTCTCCTTGTAGGACGCCCCTGGTAGTGGGCAATTCTGCAGTGTTTTCAGAAGTTTTTATCTTAGCTTTTGCTTGTCTGTATATTTTTGCTAAAGTCTCTATGTACGGTTTATCAAAGATCATGCGACCATAGCGCATGATCTTTTTAGTTCTCTACAAATTAATGTTTTTTACTTAAGTTTTTGACATAATTTTTATATACATGTACAATTACCACATGGTATTTTGCTGTGCTAAGTTTGAGTTAATTTGTAAACTGTATTTAGTTTCAATTAATTGTTTATACAACATAATCTTATAATGTCAATTGTCGTAAGCTTCTTTACATATTTGATATCATTGACTTCTACATGTCTTTTTAAGATAACACACTTATAATAACTTTTCTATGGATTTTTGGTTTTTCATATTGTTCTTTTTAGATGATTTGATGATGCTTTCTGATTAGAAAGCTAAACGTCTTCAATAAATAGATGAAGTAGCCACCTTCTTTGTCTTTTTTCTGTCTACCTTTTGACCGAAAAACCCACCACTCTTCGAGTGATCCTTAATTATATATATATATATATATATATATATATATATATATATATATATATATATATATATATATATATATATATATAAGATATATATACTCACCGGCACGAAAAACGAAGCACTTGCATTTTTAAAATAAAAAACTTTAATTCTTAGTTTGTTTTATTCGTGTTTACGTTATTAAAATAATAAAAGTTTAAAGAGAATTAAAATTTTAAGTTTTTATTTTAAAAATGCAAGTGCTCCATTTTTCGTGCCGGTGAGTGTATATATATTAGTATTATTATTATTAGACATTAACTAGCAGTTTTTTAATAAAAAAAGTAAGTATTTAAGATTAAAATATGAAACCAAAAATATGATAAATACGTGCTACCTTTACTGTACATACCACGCATTTAAATTCCATCAAGCAAGTAATACTAGAAAAAGTTATCGCGAAAGCAAAAGAAAATCCGCAAAACGCTCCAACTTTATGTCAGGGAGAGAAACGTTTACGTATAAAATTTCCCTATTGAAAAGTTTCTTATCGCCAGTCATACATATACATTTCATTGAACAAGGTGAATAAAGACTTTTGAAACGAGAAAGTATTGTACCTAGTTTGAATAAATCGTCGTAATACATTTCCAATTTGTCCACAAGGTCGCAAATATAGAAAGTTTTATTGACACCATTCGAACGTTTGGAGAAAGTGCTATACAAATGAAATTTATAGAATTATTAAAAGGCGTTACTACCAAAAATTTTATTTTGAAGGTTCAATTACTCTTACGATTTGATAATAACCAAATAATTAATATTTATAGTTTGTTTCACGAAAAATGGTTGATGGTTACCTGAGTTGATCCTATTGTGTATACAAGAGTCTCTCAATAAACTACCGAAGTCCACAGGGTCGCACTTCAGAAAGTTTGTTATTTAATATATTTCATTGGTAGCTGTATAATACACGATTATAAAAATTTATTAAATATATTTCATATGGTATTTTCAGGTTGTTCAAGTTAATATACTTGATAATTGAACAATTTTTAACATGAAGAAAGTAGTTTTTTTTGTTCTACGTGAATAGTTGTAGTATATGGATCTAAATTCAGAAAGGTACTTTCCTTCACACTTTTTACAGGCTTAGGACTGTCAGCAAAAAACTGGCGTGTTTAAAAGTTTTTGCTTTTCCTAATCGGATATCGTTAAAAATGTACTGTAATAATAGTTGTATTTACAGTATATACATACAAACGAATACATAATGTACAAAAAATAGATGAATTGAAAAAAAATATAGAAAAATATATACAAGTTAATATTTACAAAAAAAAAATACCCAAAATAACCAAAATATATTTATGAATTCCTAAATACCTAATTCTGTTTCGCTGTCGCTATCATCTTCAAGATTAATAACAATTGGTTTAATTATGTAATTCAAAGTAACATATGAATTTTCTACGTTCATTACATGGCGTACTAAATTTTTCCAACTTTCTGGGGAGATGTCATCAACACATTTCCTTATTAATTCGACTACACTACAACTTAAAGTCGGAGAAACATTTTGTGACCTAACATTTGACTTTAGTTGGTGCCACATATGATCTATGGGATTAAATAAACAATAGTAGGGCGAAAGCCGTAACACTGTATGTCCCATGTCCTCGGCTGATGCGTCACAAACATATAATTTTTTAATAGAAAATGATTTTAACACTTCTAATAGTTCATTTTTTAAATAACTTTCTTCAAAATATAAATCGTTTTCTAACAGGTTGTTTTGAATTTCAATTTTCGTGTTATTTGCACTTGGAGACTTATGTAATTGACGACTATGGTAACTTACATTGTCCATTACTATCACACTATTTTGAGGAAAGTTAGGTATAAGACAATTCTTAAACTATTGCTCAAAAAGCTCTGCCGTTGTATCCTCATGGTAGTCCACGCAGGAGTCTTTAATGTTCTTTGCAGAAAGCCATAAGGCATTTGGGACCCAACCATTTTCTGATCCTGCATGTAAAATTGTTATTATTTTCCCTTTGTTTAATGGAGCTTTTGTTTGACACCTGTTGGAAGAATCGGACCATCCTTTGGATGGTGTTTCATGAGTGTCAAACCATGTCTCGTCCAGATAAATTATTGGGCGATCTTCTGTACGGTATTTTCTTTTCTTATGGAAGTTATATATTCAGTACGCCACTTTTGTAAACGATGGGATTCCATAAGCACTTGCCTTTTGTCAATTGTACGATATCTGAAGCCCATTTTAGACAAAATCCTCCAAAGACTAATGCGGCTACAGTTTATTTGTGTATTATCATTAGTAAGCCGTTGTTTTAAAGCATCTAATGTAGGTATCCGTTGCTCTTCGTACATTGTGTAAATTTTTCAACTTATTAAGTCCTTATCACTTTCGTCAATACATTTGGTAGAACCGGCATCCTTACCCTTCCTTCTTGACTTAATGGGATTTGATGTAATTTTTTTCACTGTGGTTAGAGGTATTTTCGTTAAATCAGATATTTCACTGGCAGCAGTACTAGCAGTAAGTCCTCTTGTAAGTAAAGAACTATATATTGTTTTTACGATTTCTCTAGCGTCAGCAGATAAATGCTTTTTCTTTGCTGGAACACTGGAAGAAGCACCATCAATGTTTTTCCACGGACGCCACATAATGCTGTTTTATAGGTATACATAGGTATAACACTGGTAACACTTGTAACACTTTCAACTAAATGAAACAAAATGTATATTTAAAAATTTCTTATATACTTTTTATATACTTTTACAAATTTTATATACTTTTTATATACCGAATAGAGGGAACCTGTATAATTATTCCAGGAAATACTTAACGATCAACAAATTTATTGTGGTCATTAAAAGATCAACCATTTATAGTGAAACTCACTGTTAAAATGTTTACAACTTTATGAAATAAAATGTATTTTAATCTGTTTTATAATTTTATACGATTTTTTAATCGTTTTTATATTACCAGGAATTTATTATACAAACAAGATAACGACACTCCACAGTAGCTTCAAATTTACCTGAATACTTACCTGCTCAACTAATGTTGACTAAGCTGGGGTACTTGCGGTCGGGATTTATTGCATTCATTAAGCATTCAACCATTTTTCGTGAAATAAACTATACCTTAACTATACAGCCCCCCCCCACCCACCGTCTTATCTTTTGAAAGGATATACTTATAATAGTGAAATTTGGTGGGAGTAAACAAACGGACAAACTACTAGTCGTAACAGGTAATCAGAGAGATGGTACAGAGCTCTAATATCACTGATAATTTTAACACACCTATTTAATTATACTATTTTTTTTATTTTAAGCTGATTTTGACAAATAAATTAAATAAATACTAAAATTATTGTTTCGCATTTAAAACCCATTTGGTCCCAGCGGTTCGTTTACGAACCATTTATTATTATATATTTTTTTGATGAAACTAATTTTTTCTCAGCATATTTCAATAATGATAATAATACTATGAGCTGTTCTAAAACAAACAATGTACAAAATAAAAAAATATTATTCAAATTAATAATGGTTATTTGGTACAAAAAATTGTAAAAAACACTCTTGGTAGTGTTATACTTTTTGGCGCTGTAGAATTGTTATATACCATATAATATTTAATTTTATTATTTCAAGTTATCGCAAAAGTTGTCTAATTTGTAAAAAATAAACGAAAATATGTTGTAAAATTTGTACCTGACAAAAAACACTTTGAAACTTGAGCGGTTTGTTTACGAACCACTGGGATGATTCATGTTTATTGCTCATAGCCGATATGATTCTGCAAACGAAGTAAATTGCTCTTTATTTCTGTATAATATAAAAGTACCTACGAGAAGCTGCTTGCATTTTTTATTATTTCGCCAGCTTTAGAGGTACTTGGTAATTTACATAGTGTTAAAATGCCGAAAAAATTTTTAACTTCAAAGGAACTTGAAGGGGCATTAGAAAAAGTTGTTACAAATTTGGAAATAGAATGAAAATGAGGTATGTAAACAATATTTTTTTTTTTTCATATCGCCATATTTATGTCGTTTTTTATACATTTGTAGCATATGCCGATGCTGTTTATATTCCACCTACGGTAGACCAATTGACAGAATTGACAGACGAGGAACATATTGACGATGAAGAAATTTTACCGGACGCCCACTTTCCAACTCCAAACATCGCCGGAACATTTGAAATTTATTTGAATGATACTAGAGTTATGGAAGATGAGTATTATTCATCTGATGAAGCAACAGCAGCTTCAAAAAAAATGTAAACTAAATCGTGTACATCCTACAAAATCATCTGATCCAAAATGGAAAAAAAGGTAAGGTAACTTATACACATACTCCTGTATCCAACGAGATTTTAGATAGAGAACGAATTCAACAAAAATTATTCGAAAAGACGCCATTTGAAATATTTTTTATGTTTTTTGATATTGAAGTTTTAATGATTAGTGCGCGATTTAATAATCGTCAAAATTTTCATTTTAATAGAACAAATCTTTTAAATTTTCTAGGTGTTATAATTTTGACTGGATATCACACTTGGCCACAAATGCCTTTGTACTGGTCAAATGAAGAAGACAAAGGTATTGATATTGTAAAAAATGTATGAGTCGAAATAGATTCCAGCAAAAAAAAATATATTCATTTATCAGATAATAGTAATTTAGACAAAACAGACAAATTTATTAAAGTGCGTCCATTTTAGATGTTATGAATATAAAAAATTTACAGTTTGGAATATTTTCTGAAAGTCTAAAATACAAGCGTTGGGTTAGGTGGTAGAGTAGTAGCTAATTTGCTCTCAGTAATAAAAAATCCTATGAATCATTAAGTTTTTTTTTATAATTTTTTTTGTCATTTGATTTGTTCACTTACTTGAAAAGTTAAGGATTTTTTTCTACTGTTACCTTGCGTGATAACAGGAAGAAAAAATTGGCCTTTAGAACCTGTCAAAGTCATAGCTAAAAGACAAAGAGGTACATTTGATTCGGCATATGACGATGACTCCAAGATAAGTATAGTTCGCTGGAATGATAATTCTGTGGTTACTGTTTGTAGCAATTATTTGAGTGACAAACCAACTAGCACAGTCATGCGTTATAAGAATAAGAAAAAACAGGATATACAAATATGTCAGCCCTATGCTATTGCACAATATAATAAATTTATGGGCGGCATAGACTTGCATGATAATAGAATAGCGAATTACGGAGTTTTGGGAAAAATGGTAGTGGCCTAGTTTTTCTAATGTTATTGACAGTGCTATAATAAATATATGGAAAATATATAACATTATTCATAAAAACAATAAAATGTCCCAACTAAATTTCAAATCTTATTTAGCTTTGCGGCTTTTAAAAAGCACCTACGTAGCTGTCCACCACCCAATAAATTCTATAGACGAAGTTCGGTTTGATCGTGCAGACCATACTTTAGTTTTTAACTAAAAGTCTAACAGTCGTAGACTATGTAAAGTATGTCATAAACATACTCTTTACATGTGCGAAAATGTAATGTACATTTGCACATAAACTGTTTTGAAATATACCAAAAAAAATAAATTCATTTTTGTATTTTACGTTCACTACTCCTCCCAGTGGTGCATTTACGAACCAGTCTATAATGAGTTTTCTAAGAAAAGTAGATTAGTTTATTTTGTAAATATAGTTGTAACTGTTTGTATAAATAAGATTTTTGCTAACACTTTTGCTTTTTAGATAAATTACAGTGAATTCCTTGTTAATTATTTAAAAATAAATTGTCCACTGCCAATAATTGGGCTAGTTCTAAAAATTGGGTGGTTTGCCCTAATGAACCTAGCAACCAAATTTTGAACACAATTGAGTAATTATATTAAATTGAATATTAATGTAAATACTACTGCTTTGATGTAAACTGATATTTCCAATATATATTATAAAACATAACTACAAACAATAAATATTAAATTTTAGTTCATATAATTTTTATTGGATGTTTAATATGAATTACTTGTAAATATACATACATTATTTTAAATTTTTGCTAACGGTAAAAAATATGTTGGTATATCTTTACTCAAAATTTTAAGTCAGAAGTTTTGTTACTTCTATGACTTCTACAACTTCTTAATGACAATCAATATCTACTTGTTGTAATATATGCTATATTATAATTATTATCTAATGGCATAATCTATTGCAATTGGGAGGTCTTTTATGATATGTAAGATCAATAGGTTGACATCTCATTACAATACCGATTTGTGGTTCTCTCCAGTTATTACGAATATTGATTTCAACTAATCAAGGAATTTAATTACAAGTTAAGTAGATGACCTCTATTGAATCCGTAGACATTAATTTCGATATAGTCATTTTACCAGTTTAATACCGACGGTATTTGGTATTTGATTACAAAGGAGAAATGTTTTGATATAATAAAAAGCTCTAATTTTCAGCGGTATTCTGTTTGTAATTAGTTTTAAGAATTTTACACCCAATTATTAAATATTGTTACTACATCTCAATTGATATGAAAATGCTGATGTTGGTAACACTTTTAATGGTAAAATACATTTATTACTTCATGCAGTCATTGAGGGCAATATGTGACAAAAACGTTACAATTTTATTTACTTCTTTCAAATAATTATTTTATTCTTAATTCCTTTATATTTAGTTTACTTGTTAACTTTTTGTTTAAGTTTACCGTTTTTCTTCTAAAAATAGTTAGCACACAAATTTTCTTAAAACTAAAAATATCCTGGTTAAGGTTGATCTGCACTCTTAATTAATTTTTTTCTGATCCTAGAGATGGTTCTACTCCGACAACATGCTATTGAGGTAAAATTTTCATTCTAATTGTTGATTATTTCTACATGATGACTAAAAAATGTAAGAATAGCTTTATTACTAGTGGATCAATTAAGCGAAGATATCTTTTACAATATGTTTATGTACAATATTTGTCAATCAATCAATTATGTCAATCTTTTAATTATGCTCAACAAGCTTTCGACTTAATTTCAATTTAAATAATTAATGGTCAAAAATGTTGTTTAACACATGCGAACATGTCTTTTTTTTGGCCTGTTTATTACCGGTTTCCGGTTTGTTATCTTTCTAATTAGAGCCGTCTTCTTCTCTTCTTTGAATGTGGTCAAACCATATCAGTCTTTGTGCATTAATGAATTTTACTATGTCTTTCCCTTCGGTTATATTTCTTATTAATTATAATATAATTATAATTATTAAGAAATATAATATTGATAGCCTCAAACAAGAATTAGTACAATTCCTCTACAAACTTAGACTAGCCTCAACACTAACTCACTTAACTCGAAGATAAACAGCCGAAAAACAATATCAAGATATAAAAAATTGCATTCATCAGGCGGCCAAAGAGGCATTGGGGTACGAAGAAGCTGACAAAAGAAAAAATCCTGAGTGGTGAAACGAAGAAGTAGGAAAATTAATTAAAGACAAAAAAAAGCTTATCAAACATGGCTATCCACGAAAGACTCAGAAGACCGCAGAATTTACAGCAGACTAAACAGGAAAGCAAAGAAGGAAGTCACTAAAAGAAAAAACGAAATGTGGGAAGAGAAATGCGAAGAGATGGACCGATGCTTAGGAGGAACCAAAGTGACACAAGCTTGGAAATTCATAAAAAGTATTAGAAAAGAAAGAAAATATGAGGGAAATATAAACCTGATTCAAAATAAAAAGTGGGAAAAATATTACGAAACGCTATTAACAGAAAGTAGGCACGAATTTATGGTAAGACCTGACCATAGCTCAATGACAGAAAACTCAAAGCTGCATAAGATAAACAAAGAGGAACTGAAAAAGGAATTGAAACAAATGAAAAATGGAAAAACACCCGGGCCTGGAGACATTCCCATCGAGTTGGTGAAACATGGACCGGATGCTCTTTTGAAAAACTTAGTGAATATTTTTAATAAATGCTTAATTGAAGGCCAAACGATTCCAGACGATTGGAATTTGGCCCACATTAGCCCCATTTATAAAAAGAGAGACAGAAAAGAATGCGGAAATTATAGAGGTATTAGCGTAACTAGCTCGCTGAGAAGGTTATATGGTCATATATTGAAAAGAAGAATAGAAGAGAAGTATAAAGAAATTGAAGAACAAAGCGGCTTCAGAGCAGGAAGATAGTGCGTGGACAACACATTTACCCTTCAACAAGTAATTGAAAAACGAACAGCTCGAAACCTCCCTACGCATCTGGTATTTATAGATCTAGAGAAGGCTTATGATATAGTTCCTTTAAAACTCTTATTTAGTGTCTTGACGAAAACGGACCTTGGTAAAACATATCTAAAAGCAATACTGAACATCTATAAATGTCCCCAAAGCACTGTAAAAACAGGAAATACTTTCTCAAGGGTATTTACAGTAAAGAAAGGCTTGAGACAAGGATGTTGTCTTTCCCCCACCCTATTCAAAATATATATCCAAGAAGCACTGCACCAGTGGAGACAAAAATGTGCGGGAATGGGGTTGAAGCTTAACAACCATTATCTGACAACGCTGTTCTTTGCAGATGATCAAGTACTAATTGCAAGCTGTGAAGAAGATGCAGATTATATGCTTAGAAAGCTCAAAGATGAATACGAAAAATGGGGGATGAGTATGAATATGTCTAAAACAGAATACATGCGAATAGGCAGTGAAGACGAAGACCCAGATTTGGAAATTAGACAAATGAAAAGGTGCTACGAATACAAATATTTGGGAAGTAGTATCTGCAGTAAAGGAACAACGGAACGAGATATAGACTATAAAGTGCAAAAAGGCAGGAAGAGTGTTCAAATTCTGAATTCGATACTTTGGTCCAACAAAGCTACTATGAGAACTAAAATGACTATCTACAAAGTAATTGTAGAGCCCATTCTTACATATGGAGCAGAATGTTGGCAAATGACAGTAAAAGGAAAGAAAAAAGTTAACACGGTTGAAATGGACTACCTGAGAAGAGCTTGCCGTATATCAAGAGTAGAACGTATACCTAATTCTGAAATTAGAAGAAAAACAGATAGAGTACATAAAACTTCTGAAAGAATAGAAACTAGACAGTTAATATGGTATGGACACGTACAGAGGATGGACGACAACAGATGGCCAAAAAGAGCTATGGAATACAATTCAAGTAATAGAAGGAAACGAGGAAGATCAACAAGGGAGACCAGCCAAGTCTTGGATACAAAGTGTTATGGAAACCATGAAAGACAGAGCCATTGATGAAGACACCTGGAGAGATAGAAAAAGATGGCGATCGAAATTCAAGAAGCGGCAGAAGCTGTAGGATCCCCGCTATATATATGTATATATATATATATATATATATATATATATATATATATATATATATATATATATATATATATATATATATATATATATATATATATATATATATATATTGATTTATAGTATCAGCAATCGGTCAGGAAATAAAACTCTATTTGTTCAGTCTCAATATTTCGTCACGATTTTGTGACTTCTTCAGGAAAAAACTGTAAATTTATTAGAATAATTGATTATTATATGTAAACAAAGTGAATATTTTAATACTTACAACTATAAGAATAAAAATTTAAATTTTTTTAGCATATCTAAATAAATGACATATTTGTTTGATTTTATTTAGGAGTTATGGTAACCGCAATATTTTATAGAGTGAATTCCCATTGTACAATTTTTAGTGAGTCGGTTAAAACAAACAATTACTATGACACTATTATCCATATTATAAGGTGGAAAGATGGAATTAATAGTACAGAATTGAGAAAGAATCAGGAACACAATAAATTGATCTATAAAATGTATGTTGTGTTATAGAGGTAGCACCTTTTATCGGAACGACCACATCGAGCGTCATAGACGGGAGATGGTTCTTGATAACTGGTCCTCATAAGACAGCTAACTCTCACTTATGGCTCCACGTGCCACACCCCGGGCAACTGCATTGGTCTGCAGGCTAAACTAAGTGAGGGTAGCCAGATATGGCGAAAATTCCACCGAGCGATTGCCGGTATAAGCAATCCCCCACTTACTGGCCAACGGCTTCGGGCGGATGAGCTGGTAAGTGACAGGGCACTCTTTTGTCCGAAGGTTGAGAAACTGGCCCTAAAGGCGAAAAAATCAGAAGAAAAATAAGAGAAGCTAAAGAAAAAGAAGCTGTAGAGAAATGTAAAGAAATAGAAAGACTGCAAGCCAAGCATGACAATTTTAATGTACACAAAAAGGTAAAAGAAATAACGGGTACTTTTAAAAAGAGAACACAAATGAAACTCATAGACACCAATGGAAAATTAATCATTGACACCCAAGAGATGAAGGACAAATGGAGAATATATTTGGAGACACTTTTTCAAGATCAAAGAACGGATTATAGGCATCCATTTTCAGAGAGGATGACGGGCCCGGACATACTTAAATCCGAGGTAGAAGAAGCAATAAAACGGATGAAAAGCAGAAAAGCTGTAGGGCCTGATAATATCGAAGCTGAATTTTTAAAACTCTTGGAGGATGAAGGAATAAATTGGATCACGGCTGTCTTCAATAAAATATACAATACAGGAATCATCCCTGATAAATGGCTAGAATCAGAATTCATAGCGATACCTAAAAAACAGGGGGCTAAAAAGTGCGAAGAATATCGAACAATCAGCCTAATGAGCCACATGTTGAAATTGTTTCTTAGAGTCATCCATGGAAGAATTTATAAGAAGTGCGAGGAACAAATATCAGACAGACAGTTCGGCTTCATTAACGCAGTGGGTACCAGAGAGGCACTTTTCGGAATACAGGTACTGATTCAAAGATGCAGGGACGTTAACTGCGACGTATACGCGTGCTTGATTGACTATGAAAAGGCATTTGACAGAGTTCAACATCAAAAGATGATAAACATTTTAAAAGAAGCAGACCTGGATGACAAAGACCTCAGAATAATTTCAGAACTATACTGGAATCAGACCGCATACATGAAAATTAACGGAGAAGAAACAGATCACATAAAAATACTACGCGGAGTTAGACAGGGATGTATTCTATCGCCGTTGATATTTAATATGTACTCAGAAAATTTTTTTAACGAGGCTCTTTACGGAATAGACGAAGGCATCCTTCTAAATGGTGAAAGAGTAAACAATGTTAGATATGCCGACGACACCATGGTGATAGCAGATAGTTTAGAGGGACTTCAGAGGCTAATGGACAGAATAAACGAGTACAGTCAACAGTACGGACTAAACATTAATACCCACAAAACCAAACAAATGATTGTCAGCAAGGAGAATATAAATGGGGCTCATCTATACATTAATGGGACGCAGATAGAGCGAGTAAAACAGTATTGCTACCTGGGAACTATTATAAACGAACAGTGGAGCAATGTACAGGAAATAAAGTGCCGCATAGGAAAGGCAAGAACGGTCTTTAACAAAATGAGCGCCATCTTCAAAAGTCACAACATATCCCTAGATACAAAAATGAGACATTTGAGATGCTATGTTTTCTCTGTGTTGTTGTACGAGGCGGAGGCATGGACGCTTACAGACACCACTATTAAAAAACTTGAAGCATTTGAGATGTGGCTTTATAGAAGAATGCTGAGAATATCATGGACAGCAAGGATCACGAACAAGGAAGTTCTAGAAAAAATGAAGAAGGAACCAGAGATTGTGTTTACGATCAAACGCATAAAATTGCAATATCTGGGACACGTTATGAGAAATCAGCACCGTTACTCCCTGCTGCAGTCTATATTGCAAGGTAAAGTCAAAGGTAAGCGAGGACCCGGTAGAAGGAGAATATCATGGCTGCGGAATTTAAGAACATGGTTTAAGAAAACCTCAACGGAGCTGTTTCGAGCCGCAGCGAGCAAGGTCATGATTGCCAATATGATTTCCAACATCCGAAACGGATAGGAACCAGAAGAAGAATAAAATGTAATTGATGGTATGTAGTCAGTTACTGCAATACTGATATTTAGGAATGTATTAAAATTATAGGTACAGTTACTAGAGAATTACTAAGTTTGTGTTTAAATGTTAAGATCTATCATATTATATATTGTTTAGTATGGTGCAGTAGATATTACTTAAATGATTGGTGTCTGTTGTAGCAGTCACAACTGCTAACATATAATTAATTAATATAATTTATTATTAAAATCCTAAAACCCCTCAGAATCCCAGTTATGAAACGTTTATGGGCGATGCGCAAGTCTAACAACTACAGGTCAAGAGGCGCTCGGCTAAAGTCAGTTTTGGCCAACAACTCACACAGAGAGGTGTATTTCTCCAAGCCTTAACCGGCATTTTTTTGTCTTAAAATCGGGTAGAAAATCTGGGATTGGATTTAATATTTTCCCCGAAAAACAACATAATATGATAAAGAATCTTGATTGAAAAACCCGGCTTCCAAATCTGCAGAAATGAATATTTAAAACCTGGCTTCCAAATCTACCGAAATAATTATTTAAAACCCAGATTTCACCCGATTAGGATAACGTTTAATATTAGGATTAGTTTAACCTACTTCAACCCATTGGTAACCAGGAACCGATTGTCTTCAGAAACACAGCGTTCTTCTTCATTCGCTCTATTCGGAGCCCCAAGGACCGTCAGAGTCTTAAGGGGACTTAACGAGGACAGCTGTAGTGTTGTGACAGACATTAACATCAAGTTTCATAGTGTATTTTTTCTTGTAACTTTCAACTTTGTATATGCATATACCAAGGTTAGTACTTATTACAGTTTTTGTATCATCTATAAGAAGTTAGGTAAATGGTTATTAATTAATTAAATTAGATTCTATGTTAGGGAAGATTCAGAAGATAGGGTTCATGATTTTTGTATAGCGGTTTTTAAAAGGGAAGGGAAGAAATTTATGTATCAGGGTTTTTAAAATTATATATATATATATATATATATATATATATATATATATATATATATATATATATATATATATATCTTTCCAAGTCTGTTGGCCATACTCATCACACTTGATCACTTTAGATATCTCCCAGCATCTATGTGTAAGCATAACACTTACACATAGATCTGGTGTTTAGCTGCTTCGACACATATTAGTCGTATATTTGTTAGCTAAGGTAGTTTCTTTTGTATAACCGTCACGGTTTTTTTTTTAGTATTTATATTCCCTACCTTACCTATCTAGGATTTAACTTTAGTAACTAACCTTAGTGTTAAGATTTCGCTTCTCCCATGGACTTAGATTATATATTTACTAATACACTTTTTTGTTTGGCCCAGTAGTGGGGATATTTCATTTTGTCGTGGCTTTTTGGTCCTCGCATACCGTAGCCCCACTACTGTAATTATATTTTCTATATATATATATATATATATATATATATATATATATATATATATATATATATATATATATATATATATATATATATATATATATATATATAGGTGAGTTTTTGTTAGTTGTTAATATTATAAATATATTTGTTACAAGTAGTTTTGCTTTTATTTCAGTTCCTGCTTACAGTTATAATATAGCAGAACAAGGTCAATAGTGTATTTTCGGTTTTTAAACAATATTACAGGGTATTATATCAATAGTACTTTATTCCTTGTTGTTCATAACTTCATGTATTTTTTCGTTAATTTCCTTCAGAAATTAGCTGGCGCCTATTTCAGTATTTTCCTAGGCATCTCTGTATATTCTCTTATCTTACCCCTTTTATAGTTCCAGATTTTCAGGTGCATTATTATATTGTATTCTTTTGGTTAAAAGATCTCTTTTCCCCTTATCTTAAAGCCAAATTCTAGTGTAGTGAGGCTAGCCCGAATTCTTGCTTGAGGTTTTGTGTCTCTGTGTTCTTTTGAGCTAAGCCATTCTTTTATTATAACTTCTTTGCTAGTTCTTCTTTAATTTATCATCTCCTTCTCCATGTATCACCCCCTAAATTTTATAGAGGTTTCAATTGGCGCCCAACGCGGGGCCTCTTTTTTTTGCACGTACTTTTGGCTTTATATCTTTGGTTTTTTTTTTCTCCCACTTTAATTTCTGGTTGCGTACCCTTGGTGTTGTATTTTAATTTTCAGCTGTGTTCCTTAACTCTTGGTTTTTTAACGGCAACATTGGGTTTTTGTATTTCAATATTTAGTTTATCTACATTATCTATTAAATATACCCGTAGTACCCTTGTTTTGCTATATTGTGGGTAGACTGAATAAATTGCTTTGTTTTTTTTTATTAACTAAATATCCATATTGGATTAATAATAAATAACATAAGTATATATTAAAAAGGAAAATTATTTAAATATTTTAAATTTAACTATCTTAACATTATAAAAGTCCGGAGTAGCACCAAAGTAATTCACCACTGTCTGGAAGTAACATTTTTTGAAATTTCTAGGTTTTTCAGGGATTGTAGTCGTACCTTGCATCTGAGTTCACGACTGGATAAACAAGCAAACATTACTGGTAAAATAATTCAATTATAATAATAACCTGGAAACATAGAGTAAGTTAGACTTTACCTATTTTATCATAGTTTCCCTCATATATTTTCTGGTATATTTCCCAGTTGTATAAAATGTCTGCTTTTAAGGTAGAGCATCTGTTAGGTCCAGAATTAGAGTACGAGTTGAGAGTCCGTCACTTAAACGATCCATCTTTGACAACGGTGGAAAGGAAAAGGGTAGTGTTGCGTGGTGCATTGAAGCAAGCTGCAGCAAATCGGAGTTATGCTGTTCTGTCATCTTCCCATCTTAATTTTAAGGACGAGATTGCTGAAATAGAGGTTACTCTTGCAGATCTGTTGGTCAAAATTGGTTCTTTTGTTGGTTCTCCTAGTGATACTGCCTATGCTCGCTATACTTCTCGCTTAGGCCACGTTGCAGCTAGAGTCCATCTGTTAGAAGCTACAACAGAGGAAGAGGAGGAAGTGAAGAGGTCTCCTAATTTCAGGGTTCTGATTCTGGAAGGTGAACTTGATTGTAAAGTGATTCCACAGGCACAGTCAACTCCTCATAATGCTAGTGTTTCAGTAAATTCATTTCCTTTCGTTAAGTCTGCTCCTATTCATAAATGGGGTGTCCATTTTTCAGGTCAAGATAATGAAAATGTTGTTAGTTTATTAGAGAAGGTAGAATGTCTGCGTATAGCGCGTGGTAACAGCGAGGAAGAGTGTTACTCTTCTGCTGCCGATTTATTTAAGGATTTAGCCTTCACTTGGTATCTCAATAACCGAGGTAGTTTTGCTTCATGGCAAGAGTTAGTTGCCAAACTTAGGTCAGATTTTCTTCCATATAACTATGACGACAATCTTCTGGATGAAATTAAGTCTCGAGAACAAGCTCCGCAGGAGAAGGTAACTATATTTGTAAATGAGATTGTTAGTTTGTGTAAACGGTTGGAGACTCATTTGTCTGAGTCACATATCATAAGGATCATTAGAAAAAATTTGTTGCCATCGTATCATTCTAGTCTGGCTCTTACAGATATTTCTTCAATTGCTGACTTAACGGAAAAGTGTAAGAAGTTAGAGGAAGTTTTGTCATGGTCTTCTGACAACGTGTCTAGAGTCCCTATTCATCAGAATTTCAAAAACAATGACTCATCTTATTCTGATAGACCCAATTATTCACAGTCTAGTAATAGTAGAAATTTCAGAAATAATGACTCATCCTATTCTGGTAGGCCTAACTATTCTCGGTCTGGTAATGTCTCTTATTTTAATTCGAAGCTTACCTGTTGGAATTGTTGTCAGCCAGGACATGGGTACTACGAATGTCCTGAGCCTAGAATTCGGTTCTGTTATGGTTGTGGACGTCAAGGTGTCCGTAAATTTGAGTGTGAATTCTGTTCGGGAAACGACAGAAGGGGTGGGTTGGCCCTGGCTTCTACTCCTCGTCAAAATACAGGGAATACAAACACTGTCCAAACACCTCAAAACCAAGGAACCAGTTTCTCGAGTCTGGATGCCCAAGCTTCCACAAGCCAAACATCTCACGCTCTACCGAAAGACAAAAGACCACAGAACGGCAAATACCAACCGAAGAAAGGGCAAAAGTAATCTCTTGTCTTCGTTTGTTGATTTAGATATAAACTCATTGTTAGTTCGAAAAAACAAGGATAATCGTCCATATCTTGAAATATCTATCTAGGACATTCTTGTTTAGGTTTACTGGACACAGGGTCCAATATCTCTATTTTAGGTTCTCTATGTCTGGAATTTCTCCAGAATTCAAATGTAAATATAGGAATAGATCAAAGTTTGCAAGTGACTACAGCTAATGGTCAAGTTCAACCAATTTTAGGTCAATTCACTACTGAGATTTCTGTTAGTTTTTGTAAAAGAATGATTACATTC
The DNA here is from genome assembly GCF_040954645.1 of Diabrotica undecimpunctata. Taxonomy (NCBI): domain Eukaryota; kingdom Metazoa; phylum Arthropoda; class Insecta; order Coleoptera; family Chrysomelidae; genus Diabrotica; species Diabrotica undecimpunctata. Next base: position 100,866,076 of record NC_092806.1, read on the forward strand.
TTTGTTATTCCTTCAGTTAAGAATTCAGTCATCCTAGGTATGGATTTTCTGAAAACTTTTAATAGTGAATTAAATTTTACTGAATTTTCCTTATCTGTGTCTTCTTTTAATATCTCTTGTGTCAATGCTATTAAAGATATGAGTCGACTTAATGCTCAGGAATTAGAGCGGTTAAATAGTGTCATCACATCATTCTCTTCTATCTCATCGAAAATCAGTTAGGTCGAACTCATCTCATCGAACATCACATTGATGTTGGTTCGTCTAAGCCCTTCAGGCAATATCAATATCCCTTGCCTCAAGCCTGGCATGAAAGTCTAGTAAAGGAGGTAGATGAAATGCTTAAGTTAGGTATTATTGAGCCCAGTATTTCTTCTTTTTGTAGCCCTCTGTGGCTGACAAAAAAGAAAGATGGGACTTTTCGTGTCTGTTTTGACGGACGTAAACTTAACGGTATAACTATGAACAGAGATGCTTATCCTATACCTCGTATAGTTATCATCCTAAGTAAATTACAGAATGCAAAATTTATTTCATCTATCGACTTAAATAAGGCGTTTTTACAGATCATTCTCAGCGAGGAGAGTAAAAAGCTTACTGCCTTTGCAGTAAACTGCAAAGGATTGTATCAGTTCACTACAATGCCTTTTGGTCTTGTGTCTGCTCCTCAGACTATGTGTCGATTAATGGATTTGGTAATAGGTTCTGCTTTAGACCCATTTTGTCAATACTATCTTGATGACATCCTTGTCATTACTCCTGATTTCGAAACTCATATCTCTGTATTGCAGCAGTTGTTTCAACGTTTAAAAGACGCAAATTTGACTATTAATTTGGATAAAAGCAGCTTTTGTCGTGACTCTATTAAGTTTTTAGGATATGTTGTAGATTCTCAGGGTCTTCGTACTGATCCTGATAAGATGTCAGCGATTCGGGATTTTCCTGTGCCTAAAAATACCACTCAGGTCCGTCGATTGTTAGGAATGGTTGGTTATTATAAGAAGTTTGTTAAGTCTTATTCGACCTTGTTGTCTCCTATCACAGATTTAGTTCAAAATCGGAAAAAGGGACAAAATATTGTGTGGACTCATGAGGCTAATGAAGCTTTCATTAAAATCAAGGAGGCTCTCACAAATTCTCCTGTTATGGTAGCCCCAGATTTTACTAAGCCTTTTTATCTGATGACAGATTGTTCTAACACTGCATCTGGAGGTGTACTTTATCAAATGATAGATGAAGAAGAACACCCTATAGCTTATACAAGCAAGAAATTAATTAAAGCACAGAAAAATTATACTACAACTGAAAAAGAGTTACTAGCTATAATTACTGGTATTGAACATTTCAAATATTTTCTTGAGCACAATATGATTATAAGATTGTTCATCGTAAAGCTGCAGGTGTAGTAGTCGCTGATGCACTCTCTAGAACGTTCGATATTAATTTGTTACATTTATCTTCCTTGCAACCAGATGACTGGTATCGAAAAATGTTGTATGATGTACAGAATGTACCAGGTAAATTTCCTGATTTTAAAGTTGAACATGGTGTTTTGTATAAACATGTCTTAAGTTCCATGGATGCCCTTACTGGAATGTCGGATTGGAAGATAGTCGTTCCAACTCCTAATAGAGCAGAGGTTTTGGCCACTTTTCATGACCATCCTACTGCAGCTCATTTTGGTTTTTACAAAACTTTCCGTCGTATATCGGAACTCTATTACTGGCTGAAGATGCGTCAAACTGTACGTAGCTATATCGCTAAATGCAAAATCTGTGCTACATGCAAACCGACAAATCTTCCCCAACCAAGTTTAATGGGTAGTTATCGACGGATTGATTTTCCATTTCAACTTATATCTTTAGATCTCATTGGTCCTTATCCTAGGTCTTATAAAGGTTCTCAGTATGCCTTAGTAGTTGTTGATTATTTTACAAAATTTCCTTTGGTTCATACTATGTCTAAGGCAACTACTTCATCCATTATCAAGTATCTTGCGAATGAGGTTTTCTTAATTTATGGTGTTCCACAGATCGTGTCTTGCGATAATGGACCACAGTTCACAGCTAAGGCTTTTCGCGACCTCATGTCTAAATATAATGTCCAAAAGATCTGGTACAATGCGAACTATCATCCACAAGTCAATCATACCGAAAGAGTTAATAAATCAATCGTGACTGCTTTAAGGTCATATTCCTTTCCTGATCAAAGAGCTTGGGATACTCATATCCACTCTATAGTACAGGCTATCAGGACTTCTTCTCACGAAATAACCAAATGTCCTCCATCTTATTTGATATTTGGTCGTCATGTTCCTCTTTCTGGTGATTATTTTGGTACAATTTCAGAAAATGCCAATAACTTTCCCACTATATCAGATAAATTACACCGTTTAGAAGATATCCAGCATCTTCCTGATATTTATGTGGATGTTCGCAAACGTTTGAAAGCATCTTATGCTAGAAATAAATGCCATTATGACTTGAGAAAGCGAGAGTTATCCTTCAGAATTGGAGATTCTGTGTTGAAAAGAAACTTTGTCAATTCTGATAAAGTGAACTTTCAATCGGCCAAGTTATGTCAAAAGTACATACCTTGCACAGTTATTAAGGCCATTTCTCCTTTACTTTATGAGTTAAAGGAAACTTCCACTGGCAGGAAACTAGGAAGGTTTCATGTCAAAGACTTACTGGAGGACAAGACAGTAGGTCCACATAACTTGTCAGATAATTTGGATTCTTCATCTTTAAATGAAGATTAACTGGTCCCTCATCAATGCTGTACGATCGGTTTAAGATCGGTTTATCTATTTTGTTTACCTGGCAAAATAATAAGATGTGCTATTTTGCCTTCTATTTTTTTTATCTTATCTTAATGTTGGTTATTACCTCAGTTTATGGACTTGTTAATTTTGTTGTTTGTTTTCTCTTAAAAGTCCAACTGCATATCATAGGAGTACAGGATGGATATATGGGAATTTTCCCATCTTGAGTTCTGAGTTGAATAGATATTTACAGGGATAATGCGGAAAACATTCCAAATATTTTCTTTAATAGTGTTGTATGGTTTTGTGGACCATGGCCATAAAGCTTATGCATTCATATTCACTTACTGTGTCGGTGTTTTAGCGTGGGTTCAGGATTGATCACCCTGGATGTGTGCCCCCACTTGGCTCAGAAATATATCAATACATATTAGTTGTTCCTTGAGTGTCTCTTAGGTTGAAATTAGAATGTGTTATTTAGAATTGGATCGTTCTGATATTCAGCAGTAAGTAAGTCTGTTTAACTTGGTTTGTTATCTCCTATGTTGTTATCTTCTCAAGAATTTGAGTTTAACATATCTTAGTATCTTGAGTTTGTACCTGTCTACCTACCATTGGTACGGATTGGTAGATGTGAGTTTATCTTTACCTTGAGTGTATCTTTATCTTTACCCTAATTGAGTTTATCTCGTACCTTTACCTTAATTGGTTTATCTCATACCTTTACCTTAAGTTAGTTATCTTTACCTTTACCTGGATAAGTTTATTTCTTATCTATATCTTATGAATCTATATCTTATCTTTATCTTGATTATGGAGTTCTAAAAATCTGTCCTTTACTGTTCTTGTCGTGAGTAAAGAATTGGACCACGTCAATAGTACAGTTTGGGTATTACAGTTAGGATCTCTTTTATCTTTTCTTCTACCAAGTGTATAGCTGGTAGAAGTGAGTTTTTTACATACCCTATACCATGAGTATAGTGGGCTTGCTAGTATCTAGGCTTTCTAGTGCCTTTACCGATTGTGTGTTTTTCCTACCGCTGCTAAAGCAAGTAGATGTATTGAATTATCTTTTACCTTGAATTTTCGAATATGTTGCTGATATCCAGAACCATATCATATAGATGTTTAGGTTTGTAGTAATATAGTTTCAACTAGTCCTAATAAATTAAGCCCTCATTGAACTCCTGAGTGATTAAGAGAATCTGTTCGCTCTAGTGTCAACGTTGGGTAAACTTGATAGGCCTTTGTTGAGTTTGTGTTGTTAATGGTTCTTAGTCGTATCTTTTAGAGGTTGTTAACACACCTCAGTAGTGTAGTTTATTTATAGTTTTACTAATACTTGGAAATATAGAATTTAAGTATTGTTGAAGGTTAATTTACTCTATATAAGGTCGAATTGAATTATATTGAATATATTGGTATTGAGATTGATATTGCTATAAGATTATTGAATTATATTTAGAAAGTACCTAAGTGATTGGGTTATATGTTTTTTTTTTACTTTTCTTAATACTTTGTCAAAATAAATTAAATTATTTAAATTTTTTTTTGGTAAATTACACATTATTAAATAGATCACATGCTGTCTGTCTACTGTACGTCTGTCAGTGTCATTACTTTTATCCCATCTCCTGAGTAAACAGTGTGGCTGATAAGCTCAAAATCCTTGTGGTTGACACCACAACGTTTCGGCTTCATCATATTCATCGTCTGGTTTGTCTTTAAGGCTAGATTGTCCTAGACAATAAAAAAAAAGAAAACTTCTGGTAAGTGGAAAGTTTTCCTTTTTGGAGTTGAGGGAGGATGTAGCAGTCACAACTGCTAACATATAATTAATTAATATAATTTATTATTAAAATCCTAAAACCCCTCAGAATCCCGGTTATGAAACGTTTATGGGCAATAGACGAGACGATGCGCAAGTGTAACAACTACAGGTCAAGAGGCGCTCGGCTAAAGTCAGTTTTGGCCAACAACTCACACAGAGAGGTGTATTTCTCCAAGCCTTAACCGGCATTTTTTTGTCTTAAAATCGGGTAGAAAATCTGGGATTGGATTTAATATTTTCCCCGAACAACAACATAATATGATAAAGAATCTTGATTGAAAAACCCGGCTTCCAAATCTGCAGAAATGAATATTTAAAACCCGGCTTCCAAATCTACCAAAATAATTATTTAAAACCCTGATGTCACCCGATTAGGATAACGTTTAATATTAGGATTAGTTTAACCAAACACCTACTTCAACCCATTGGTAACCAGGAACCGATTGTCTCCAGAACCACAGCGTTCTTCTTCATTCGCTTTTTTCGGAGCCCCAAGGACCGTCAGAGTCTTAAGGGGACTTAACCAGGACAGCTGTAGTGTTGTGACAGACATTAACATCAAGTTTCATAGGGTTTTTTTCTTGTAACTTTCAACTTTGTATATGCATATACCAAGGTTAGTACTTATTACAGTTTTTGTATCATCTATAAGAAGTTAGGTAAATGGTTATTAATTAATTAAATTAGATTCATTGTTAGGGCAGGGGTTTATGATTTTTGTATAGCGGTTTTTAAAAGGGAAGGGAAGAAATTTATGTTTTAGGGTTTTTAAAATTATATATATATATATATATATATATATATATATATATATATATATATATATATATATATATATATATATATATATATATATAGTAAACTCTTAAATATTGGGGAAATCTGCAAGAAATACTTTAATGTGTATCAATTGTTTCGCCGAACGTTTTCCCCAAAGAGAATTAATTTGGCTTCTTCAGGGCTGAAAAAGAATAAATTATAATTAGCTACCATATATTATCTATTAAAACATTATTGATCTTACCGTAACTTAGAATTGTAGAGTTAGAATATTAAAAAACTTTGCTAGTAACATAGTGGTGTTTTTTGTTACTATGTGCAAAAAAAGTTTTTTATAAGGATTGAAATGTATGGTAGCTTTGAACTTGACACGTAAAGGCTTACCCAAGGTTAATCGAAAAACCCAATGCAACTACATTTAAAAGGAGGTAATTCTTTGAATTGTCGGCAATAACTAAATTTTTGATTTTTAGATAGTTAAAAGTGAGGTTCTGTTTAAGCCAGAACGCAAGCGCTGACAACTTTATTAGTTCGTATGAATCTTTATGTCGTTAAGGTTCATTGGTAAAAAACGAATGAATTTAAATCCCAGTAAAGGGAAATATTATTTTGATTTTCTTTATTTAATTATATTATATTGTTCATGTATTATTGAATCTTATTGAGACGTATCTAAGAAAAGCAAGGGAATGTTATATATTTTTTGTTAATGAAAATTAATTATAAAGGTATGTTAGTTGTTAATGGATATATCAGTCAAGTTAGTTATCTGTGATATAGTATTGTTCTTGGTATTTGATTTAAGTAACAGGTGGTATATATCGCTTAGATTCTTGATGTCACTCTTAACATTAATGGAGAAATCGTTATGGAAAATATAAGACATTTCAATGAACTCTCTTTTAGATTTATTGTTCTCACGGTGGAGAATTGTGTGTTAGTATAGTCCATGAGATGACCAGTGGAATGGACATGTTTGGCTAATGCACAACGGTCAGGGTGAAGTCGAGAATCACTTTTGTGTAGTGTAATACGTGATTTCCATAATTGAGATGTTTGACCGATGTAGGAATTGTTGCAAGAGAGACATGGAATGTTGTAGACAATATTACTAAGCCTATCTATGGGAGTCTTATCTTTTATCTTAGAATAAAGATTATTAATTGTTAGGGCTGATCTACAAGCCACATTAAGTTTAATGTTGTTATTATTATTGCCAAAGCTATTTTCAACACTTTTCAGAATCCTTGTTAACCCCGGAGTGATATCTCTGAAATATGGTAATGAAAAATATTTGTTTATAGGAGTATCCGAGACTGGGTTCCCACTTAAGACATCAGGATCAGCATTGTTAGTCGCGAAGGAAGGTGAAATATCTTCGTCATGGATAGTATTAAACAAAATCTTATTAACTTATGGTGTTGGATAAGCGTTTGAAATAAAAAGTTTCTGTAGGATTTGTAGGTTTTTTGTATGAAATGAAGGATCTGATAGTTTTGTTACTCTATTTTTCATCTGTTTGATTAAGTTGACTTTGGTAGAATTATTATGGTATGAGTTGTAGTTAAGGTATCTACCAGAATGGGTCGGTTTTTGATACCAATCTATTTTGATGTTGTTGGTTTCCCTGATCATCCTTATGTCGAGAAAGGGGACGGACCAATTACCATCTTCCCTCTCTATAGTGAACTGGATGTAGGGGTCATAACCATTAAAAGTGTCTAATAGTTCATCTACCTTGTCATTGGGTATAGCCAAAATGATATCATCAACATATTTTTTAATAAATGGAATATTAAAGGATAGTAAAGGAATGACTGAGTCTAATACATAATCCATAACATAAGTTGAAATGATAGGAGAAATCTTAGCTCCCATAGGGGTACCGAAAGTTTGTTGATAGAATTTATCATTAAATGAGAAGTAAGTGTTGTTAAAGAGAAATTCGACGATGCTGATGAATCTGTCGTAAGACATGGAACAACAACCTCTAATACGGTCCCAGTTGATCTCTATTGATGTCAAACATATTCCTAGATGAACATTGCTGAATAAGGATACAACGTCAAGGCTAACAAGGACATAATTTGATGGAAGTATGTAGCCATTATATTTATTTACCATCTTAAAAGAATCTTTAATGTAATATTGACTTTCATAATTATATGCATTAGTAAGTATGTCTGTAACAAAAGCTGAGATATTTTCAGTGGGTGTTCCAATGAAAGCTACTATGGGATTTAAATTCATTCGTTTTTTACCAATGAACCTTAACGACATAAAGATTCATACGAACTAATGAAGTTGTCAGCGCTTGCGTTCTGGCTTAAACAGAACCTCACTTTTAACTATCTAAAAATCAAAAATTTAGTTATTGCCGACAATTCAAAGAATTACCTCCTTTTAAATGTAGTTGCATTGGGTTTTTCGATTAACCTTGGGTAAGCCTTTACGTGTCAAGTTCAAAGCTACCATACATTTCAATCCTTATAAAAAAATTTTTTTGCACATAGTAACAAAAAACACCACTATGTTACTAGCAAAGTTTTTTAATAATCTAACTCTACAATTCTAAGTTATGGTAAGATCAATAATGTTTTAATAGATAATATATGGTAGCTAATTATAATTTATTCTCTTTCAGCCCTGCAGAAGCCAAATTAATTCTCTTTGGCGAAAACGTTCGGCGAAACAATTGATACACATTAGAGTATTTCTTGCAGATTTCCCCAATATTTAAGAGTTTACTATTTAACTAATCTGCAAAGATTAAATTTCTTTTCTTATATATATATATATATATATATATATATATATATATATATATATATATATATATATATATATATATATATATATATATATAATATATATATATATATATATATATAATATATATATATATATATATATATATATATATATATATATATATATATATATATATATATATATATATCTTTCCGAGTCTGTTGGCCATACTCATCACACTTGATCACTTTAGATATCTCCCAGCATCTATGTGTAAGCATAACACTTACACATAGATCTGGTGTTTAGCTGCTTCGACACATATTAGTCGTATATTTGTTACGTAAGGTAGTTTCTTTTGTATAACCGTCACGGTTTTTTTTTAGTATTTATATTCCCTACCTTACCTATCTAGGATTTAACTTTACTAACTAACCTTATTGTTAAGATTTCGCTTCTCCCATGGACTTAGATTATATATTTACTAATACACTTTTTCGTTTGGCCCAGTAGTGGGGATATTTCATTTTGTCGTGGCTTTTTGGTCCCCACATACCGTAGCCCCACTACTGTAATTATATTTTTTATATATATATATATATATATATATATATATATATATATATATATATATATATATATATATATATATATATATATATATATATATATATATATAAATAAGTTCGAATTATCGGGTAAAGTGGTCTGTAATGAAAATCTTTCGTTTTTCTAAATTACTCAATATTTCGCCATTTATTTAACAGCTTCTTCAGGAGTATAAGAAATTAAAAGATTTCGCAAATAAAAAATGACATTAAAGTATTTGAAATATTTGAAATATTTCAAATACTTCAATGTCATTTTTTATTTGCGAAATCTTTTAATTTCTTTTACTCCTGAAGAAGCTGTTAAATAAATGGCGAAATATTGAGTAATTTAGAAAAACGAAAGATTTTCATTACAGACCACTTTACCCGATAATTCGAACTTATTTATAAATTATTTTTTGGTCGAAATAATCATTTCTAATATATATATATATATATATATATATATATATATATATATATATATATATAAATATATATATATATATAAATATATATATATATATATATATATATATATATATATATATATATATATATATATATATATATATATATATATATATATATATTGATACGATTAGGGTTTATAGAAAATAATTTATAAGTTATATACTACATAATATTAGATATTTGGTTGTTTTAAATAAGTTATATACTAGAGAATTTTATAAAAAATATTTATGTGAGGGCATTTTTAACAAATTAGCATATAATAATTGTAAAAAGTTGTATTTTAATATTGTAAATATATATAAGTGAGCCATGTGCATAGGCAACCAAAAATACTCTCGGAGTAATTTGACAGATAGAAATTAATCATAAGGGAATATAAAGTGGGGTTATATAATATATTGTTTGAAATGTGTATTTTATTAAATTAGAGTGTTAGTTACTAATTTAATTATATATTCTGATCTGAAAAGCCTAAATGTAAACAAAATTATTAATAGAAAAGAATGGAATTCTCTGGATCTCCGGAGATGGCCATGTTTGCGAAATGGTTTGTTCCAGAAAATTCAGACATGTATTAAATAGAACATGATATCTTACGAGATGGTTCTAGAAATCCAAAAACATATAAATACCCGTGATTTGGATTCAAGATGGCAGTTTTTGGAAGTTTTTAGTCAGAAGTCAGGCCAGTTTATTATGAAAGTTATTAGACACATTTAGTGAAGTAAATTGTTCAGAATTTTCAAGAAGTCAGTCAGAAAAGTTTAGTAAGAAATATGAAAGATTATTTGGAGTCAGAGAATCAGGTACAAATAGTCAAATTGTTTAATATAGTGAGTTAAATGAAGATTAAAAATTATGCATATAATTAATGCACATTTATAATTATACACAAATAATTATTGAAGATTATAAAAGTATATTGGAAGAAATTAAATTATATTGTGGTTGGAGATTAGTATAAATCAACTTATAATAATTGGATATTGGTATATTGAAAAGAAGAATAAATATAAATGCTGTTTGCTGGTTTGGTTGATGGTGTATAAATGCTGGTGAAGAAAACTATATCTTAAATTGGTAGAAGCTAATAATTGGAAAAAGTAATTTCACAAAAAACAAGGATAATTGAAGTAAGAAGACATTCAGTGGTGATTAGAATCTATATAGAGGAAAACAGTTCATTTAGGCATTCAGTGAAAGAAAGGTACAAAATTTTGTTAATATAATTTAGTTAGTGTCATAACAATTTCAATTTTGAAGATAGTTTGTTTAAATTTTAGATTGTCTATAGAATTTAATTAGTTTTATAAGAATATCGGTTTAAAGATAGTTTATTTTAAATTTACATTGACTAGGTTAGATATATATGTGTGTTTTATAATAGTTATAATAAAGATAATTTAAAAAAGTACTTACAAGCTAATTCTTTGAGAACCGCGATAAAAACCCTATATATTGTTAAAAATACTCATTGCTCATCATTCAAACAAAAAACACATCATAACAATTTGGCACCCAACGCGGTGGCTCTCTATTTAAAAGAATTAGTTTGGGAAGATAAGTGCTCTCATATAATTAAATTAATTTTCATTAGAAAGAAAAAATTATAGATTTTATTTTTAATTATATTTGAACAAGTAAAGTCTCAAAATGTCTCAAGGAAAGAAAGGTACAAGAAACAAAAAGAATGAAGAAGATGTGGAAGTAGAAACACAACCTATACAAGAGGAGAGTTTAGTTCAAGTTCCACAAGATACTGCAGAAATGAATCCAGAAAGAGAGGAAAATGTCAATATGGCAGCTTTGATGTCATTAATGATGCAGATGAACAAAAAAATGGAAGAGAATACGAAAAAAATGGAAGAGAATTCAAAAGAAGTCAAAGAAGACATAAAAAAAATAGAACAAAAAATAGAAGAGAATACGAAAAAAATGGAAGAGAATTCAAAACAAGTCAAAGAAGACATGAAAAAAATGGAACAGAAATTAGAAGAGAATTATAGAAAATTAGAAAAGAAAATAGAGGATAATAATAATAAAATTGTAAAACAAATAGAAAAACAAATGGATAAAAAACTTGAAGCTGCAGAGAAAAAAGTAGCAAATGAAATAAAAATTATACGGAATGACTACAAGAAAAGGATAGAAAATGAGAGGACAGAAGTAAAGAGGATTATTCAAGATAATAAGATAGATATAGAACAGAAAATAGAGTTACAGAAATGTAACTTAGAAGTAAAAATTAACGAAGACAGGAGAAACACAGAAGAAAAATTAGACGATATACAACAAAATATCCAAATAAATTGTAATCAAATAAGAAATGTGGAACAGAGAATAGATGATATTTCACAAATGAGAGACATAGGGAGACCGTACTTAAATTTAACAAATGAGACTGGGATTAAATTCTCTGGTAATATAAAAAATTTGCATCCTAGAGTATACATAAATAGTTTAAAACATAAATTAAGATTTGTGAATAATATTAATGATATTAAAGATTATATTAGAATGACATTAAATGACAATGCAGCAACTTGGTTTGCTAGTATTGAGAATGATTTAGATAATTTTCAAACATTTGAAAATAAATTTTTAAATTATTATTGGGGTGAATTAGAGCAAGCCAAGTTTAGAGAAATTCTATATTTTGGAAAGTATAATCAAAATTTAAAATCAAATATGGTAGATTATGCATTGAAATTGATAACAGTTGCAAAATATTTAGAACCACCACTTAGAGAGGATGAAACAGTCTTAAATGTATCTAGACATTTTGATGCTGATGTTGTGCAAACCGTAACTGTACAAAATATTCAAACAATAGATAGTTTTATTAATTTTATTCAAAGAATACAAAGAGGCAATATGACAAGTAATAATAACAACAGAAAAAACAATAATAGCTTTCAATATAATAAAAATGATAATCACAAATATAGACAATCATATAACAATAACACTAGGTATGGTGATAATTTACAAAATTTTAATAATAATAACAGTAATCCAAATAGACAGAACTTTAATAATAATACTAGTTATAATAGACAAAATTTTAATAATAATACTAATTATAATAGACAACATTTTAATAACAGTACTAATAATAATAGACAAGATTTTAACAATAGAAGAAATACAGAGCGACCTAACTATAACAGACAGGTAAATTGTGTTCGAAGGAATAGAAGCTGCGAAGACAGGGAACGAAGTAGTACAAGGCAGGAAAATGTGAGTAGAAGTCATAGTAGGGAAAGACATAGGACATCAGATCCAAGTGGTCAGATACAATCTGACAATTCTAATAATCAAAATTTTGTGCAGTAAACTTTCTGAATTACAAGTTAGGCCATTGCTATTATGAAAAACCTTCTGAATTTATTTCTTTAGATGAAGAGAAAATTATTGAATCTATTAATTTAATTTATATAAATGCTTTGGCCAAAAATAAAATGATTAAAATTATGATAGATACTGGTTCAGAAAGTACATTAGTCTCGGAGAATTTTATTTTTAATACAATAAAACTATCAGATATAATAAAGATTCCAAAAATTAAAATTATTGGTGCAAATAATAAGAAGTTGGGTGAAATTGATAAACTAGCCAATTTTAAAATTAATATTCTTAATAAAGAAATTAATATGCAAGGATTTATTGTCAAGGATTTATGTGTTGATATATTAATGGGAAATGATGAATTGGAAAAGAAGAAAGTAAAGATAGATTTTGAAGAAAAAATGGTAACTTTGGAAGGGCAAATAATTAAATTTATGCAGAAAGATGAGGTGGAAGAAGGAATAAGAGTTGATAGGATATTATTAAAAGAAAATAATGATGTTTATGAAGAAGAAATGTATTTTGATGATAGGGAAATGTCCCAAAAGAATGTAAAGAATAATTATTGTAGTGAATATTTAAGGAATGGAAATTTTAAGCAGATGGATGCCTACGAGGCGGAGTGCGTAAAATATGAAGCAAGGAATAATGAGTACATAATGAAGAATAATTTTATTTGTAAAGAAGAGGATATGATAAAAGTTTTAAATTGCCCTGAAGAATATAAATCAATAGTCATTTCCATATTGCAGCAACACAAGGGACTTGTCAATAAAGAAAATAGAATTGCACAAAATTATATCCATAGTATAAAAGTTAAAGAAGAAAAAGATTTTAAAACAAAATCATACCCAATACCATATAAATACAGAGAAGAAGTAAACAAAACAATTAATAATATGTTAGAAGATGGGATCATTGAGAAGGCAGACACACGTTTTATTAACCCCATAGTAGTAGTACGAAAAAGATCAGGTGAAATCAGGTTATGTTTGGATGCAAGGAATATTAACAAGATTACTGAAAAGCAATTTGAAGCACCAATGAGTATAGATGGAATATTAGGAAGAATTACAGGAATGTCATTTTTCACTAAAATCGATTTACAGCATAGTTTCTGGTTAATACCTCTAGAAAGAAAAAGTAGACAGTATACAGGATTTCAGATAGATGGAGTAGTATATCAATTCAAAGTAGTACCATTTGGACTTCAATCATCTTGCAGTGCTCTATGTAGATGTCTTCATGATATTTTGGATCAATATGAACATTTTGTAATTCACTACATTGATGATATATTAATTTTTTCTAAAACGGCTGAAGATCATGAGAAACACCTAAAAATTATAATAAACAAATTAGACAAAGTTGGACTAAAAATAAATCAAGAAAAATGTACATTTTTTCAAAAAGAAGTAATTTATCTAGGTTATAAACTTAATACTAAGGGAATCGAAATGGATCCAGAACGGACACAGGTCATACAGGAATATAAAACACCACACAATTTAAGAACTTTAAGAGGATTCATTGGAATAATTAATTATTATAAAAGGATGATACCAGATCTAAGTATAAAAGAAATTCCATTACTTGAACTACTGAGAAAAGGTGTAAAATGGAGATGGGATCAGAGAAGAGAACTAGCATTCCAAGAGATTAAAAACATTTTTCTGTCAAATTTAAAAATATACTATCCAGACTACATAAAGCCATTCATATTAAGAACAGATGCATCAATAGAGAGATTATCAGGGGTATTATTACAAATACATGATGGGGTCGAATACCCAATACAATTCATTTCAAGAATTACAAAGCCACATGAAAAGGGTTACTCAGTTTCAGAATTAGAACTAGCAAGTATAATACACTGTGTCACAAAATTAAGATTTTATTTGTTGGGTAATGAATTTACAATAGAAACAGATCACCAAGCTTTAACGTCTATATTAAATAACAAATATGGAAACAGTAGAATACATCGGTGGAGTCTAATACTTAGTGAATACTGCTTTGAAATCAAATACATTTCTGGAAAATCCAATATAGTGGCAGATGCTTTATCAAGGTTAGAAAATACACCACAAAAAGGGCAGCGCACAATAAAAATTGGATTAAATCAATTAGTAGAAAGTACAGGATTATATTCTAAAGAAGAAATTATAAGAGATCAGATCAATTTGAGTGAAAAACAAAAAGTCCTTAGGAAAGATGGAGTATATTATAAAATAATAAATGGCATAGAAGTATATGTAATAACTAGAACTTTAGCAAAGAAAATATTGAAAAATTTACATAACAATTATATGCATATTGGTTCAAGAAAGCTATGGATGCTATTTAGGGACAATTATTTTGCAAAGAATGACATAAGTATAGCAAAGGAAATTACTACCCAATGCCCAATATGTCAACTAAACAAAGAAAAGAATTTCAAAAACCAGAACACATATAAATCTAATGTTGTATATGAAAAACTAAATACAGTTTCCATGGATTTTATTTCAAATTTAGTTCTCAGTCCAACAGAAAAAAAGCATATACTAGTGATAGTTGATTTATATACAAAATTTATTAAACTATATCCCTGCTCCAGAACAAATGTTAAAACATTAAAATTATATATTAATCAATTTTTCGAAGAAATAGGACCATTTAGAAATTGCATAATAGATAATGCTACATATTTTAACAACCAAAAATTTCGGACATTTTGTGAGAAAAAGGGAATCAACATTCATTTTACAAGTATCAGACATCTTCAGGCAAATCCTGCAGAAAGATATATTAAAGAAGTTATAAAATATTTAAGGATACTGTGCCAAAACCAACATGAAACTTGGCAGCAACATATACCACAAGTAGAATATTTTTTGAATAATACACATAATTTGAATACAGAGGAAGTACCAGAATATTTAATGTTTGGCCATATAGGAAACAGAAAGTGGATTAGTGAATATAATCAGGATATGTTAGAACAAGTAATGCAGAAAGTGAATAACCGAATTAGGAGGAAAGCTGAAAAATATATCAGAAGACAAAATCGAAATATAAAAAAACCAATCACATTTCAAAAAGGAGACCAAGTGTTAATTCGTTCACTTAGAAAAAGTAATGTTAAAGAAAACCGTTGTAAGAAATTACAACCAATGTTTGAAGGTCCATATACAATTGAAAATCAGAATGGACTAAATAGTTATGTGTTAATAGATGCAGAGAACAGACTAAGAGGCATATTTCATATCAACGACATTTTTCAATATCATGAAGAGATTGAATAATGATTTCTATACCTTTAACACAAATATAATAACACTAATAACTTACTGATATATCCATTTTATTCAATAGACTTGATTTGTTAAATGGTAGATGGTAGATTTCATTATTTTGAATCAATTTGACATCATACTTGTTGAATTTTGTATATATGGAAATTAATTTGTACCCTAAAAATCATAATTTGGGGTTAGACACAAAATTGATACTATAATTGCTATAAAAATGTCTTTCTAATATAATAAAGTGAAAAAACTTACCAATTTATATTGATGAAAGTTATTTTGAATGGAAATAATTCCTAGATTTTGTCTATAAATAAACAGAACACCATATCTATTATATTTTTAATTAAGGTTATATTTTATTCTCTGATATCGCATCCATTGCTCCATTTGACATGACAGTTTGACCATAGAATAGCCGAACTGTGCTCCGTTGTTCTCTGTTTTGACATAGACAGCGAACAGGGATGTATTTAACACATTTTAAATAAAAAAAAAATTGATTTAATAAATTTAATAAGGTATGAGAAAATTAATATTTAAAAAAATAATAAGTAAATTATTTATTTTAAATATTATTTTGGGGTATTGATACGATTAGGGTTTATAGAAAATAATTTATAAGTTATATACTACATAATATTAGATATTTGGTTGTTTTAAATAAGTTATATACTAGAGAATTTTATAAAAAATATTTATGTGAGGGCATTTTTAACAAATTAGCATATAATAATTGTAAAAAGTTGTATTTTAATATTGTAAATATATATAAGTGAGCCATGTGCATAGGCAACCAAAAATACTCTCGGAGTAATTTGACAGATAGAAATTAATCATAAGGGAATATAAAGTGGGGTTATATAATATATTGTTTGAAATGTGTATTTTATTAAATTAGAGTGTTAGTTACTAATTTAATTATATATTCTGATCTGAAAAGCCTAAATGTAAACAAAATTATTAATAGAAAAGAATGGAATTCTCTGGATCTCCGGAGATGGCCATGTTTGCGAAATGGTTTGTTCCAGAAAATTCAGACATGTATTAAATAGAACATGATATCTAACGAGATGGTTCTAGAAATCCAAAAACATATAAATACCCGTGATTTGGATTCAAGATGGCAGTTTTTGGAAGTTTTTAGTCAGAAGTCAGGCCAGTTTGTTATGAAAGTTATTAGACACATTTAGTGAAGTAAATTGTTCAGAATTTTCAAGAAGTCAGTCAGAAAAGTTTAGTAAGAAATATGAAAGATTATTTGGAGTCAGAGAATCAGGTACAAATAGTCAAATTGTTTAATATAGTGAGTTAAATGAAGATTAAAAATTATGCATATAATTAATGCACATTTATAATTATACACAAATAATTATTGAAGATTATAAAAGTATATTGGAAGAAATTAAATTATATTGTGGTTGGAGATTAGTATAAATCAACTTATAATAATTGGATATTGGTATATTGAAAAGAAGAATAAATATAAATGCTGTTTGCTGATTTGGTTGATGTTGTATAAATGCTGGTGAAGAAAACTATATCTTAAATTGGTAGAAGCTAATAATTGGAAAAAGTAATTTCACAAAAAACAAGGATAATTGAAGTAAGAAGACATTCAGTGGTGATTAGAATCTATATAGAGGAAAACAGTTCATTTAGGCATTCAGTGAAAGAAAGGTACAAAATTTTGTTAATATAATTTAGTTAGTGTCATAACAATTTCAATTTTGAAGATAGTTTGTTTAAATTTTAGATTGTCTATAGAATTTAATTAGTTTTATAAGAATATCGGTTTAAAGATAGTTTATTTTAAATTTACATTGACTAGGTTAGATATATATGTGTGTTTCATAATAGTTATAATAAAGATAATTTAAAAAAGTACTTACAAGCTAATTCTTTGAGAACCGCGATAAAAACCCTATATATTGTTAAAAATACTCATTGCTCATCATTCAAACAAAAAACACATCATAACAATATATATATATATATATATATATATATATATATATATATATATATATATATATAAATATATATATATATATATATATATATATATATATATATATATATATATATATATATTATATAGGTGAGTTTTTGTTAGTTGTTAATATTATAAATATATTTGTTACAAGTAGTTTTGCTTTTATTTCAGTTCCTGTTTACAGTAATAATATAGCAGAACAAGGTCAATAGTGTCTTTTCGGTTTTTAAACATTATTACAGGGTATTATATCAATAGTACTTTATTCCTTGTTGTTCATAACTTCATTTATTTTTTCGTTAATTTCCTTCAGAAATTAGCTGGCGCCCATTTCAGTATTTTCCTAGGCATCTCTGTATATTCTCTTATCTTACCCCTTCTATAGTTCCAGATTTTCAGGTGCATTATTATATTGTATTCTTTTGGTTAAAAGATCTCTTTTCCCCTTATCTCAAAGCCAAATTCTAGTGTAGTGAGGCTAGCCCGAATTCTTGCTTGAGGTTTTGTGTCTCTGTGTTCTTTTGAGCTAAGCCATTCTTTTATTATAACTTCTTTGCTAGTTCTTCTCTAATTTATCATCTCCTTCTCCATATACCACCCCCTAAATTTTATAGAGGTTTCACTGTCTTATAATTGATAGATTCAGGAGTTTTATTAATGTGTACCATTTCAAGAAAAAGCCGATTTTTATAATTATCAACTTATTCCAAGATTTTTACATTATTAAAGTCAAAGTTATGTCCTGTCTTCAAGTGGTGGTCCACTAAGGCACAAGAGTTTTTTTGTATATTACAGTCACTTTTGTGTTGAGTGACACGTTGTTTAAGCCACTGTTGACTTTGACCAATATAACAACTTTGACATTGACTGCAATTTATTCTATAAATTATATTACTCATTAATGAATTTAGAGTTTTAACTTTTATTTTTGAGAATAACTTTGAATTTAGAATTCTTTACAATCTCTCTATGGGAATTGCATCGAGCCCTTGAACAAAGAAATAATACTTCTCCAGGTATTGACAACGTGTCAAATTCGCTGTTATACAACTTACCTATAGAACATAAAATTTCACTAGTAAACATTTTCAACATAATTTAGACAAATAAGACACCAGTACCTAATAGTTGGAAAGAGTACCTGGTAATTCCGATTAAAAAACCTGACAAACCAGAACGTGATCCAAGTTCTTACCGACCTATCTCCTTATATTTATGTCTTTTAAAAACATTTGAAAGAATAATTAAAAATAGATTTGAACATTGGGTATAATACGATGAGATACTTCCATGTTCTCAATATGGTTTTCGCAAGTCTAGGTCTACAGATCTAGTTACTTAAATGCAGCTTAATTTTACATTAAATAAGTCTACAGAAGCTGCGTTCCTTGACATTTCTGCTGCTTTTGATAATGTCAATTTAGACATTCTTTACCAAAAAACTGTTGTATATTGGAATCCCTACATCAGTTGCTCTCTTTTTAAAATCTTTATATTCTAACAGACTAATTTTTTTAAAAACTAATAATGATGCCGATTTTCGACTATAACTGTCATTTATTTGGATCAGCAGCCAATACACATCTAAACAAACTTGAAGTTTAAAAAAATAAATGCCTGAGATTATGTCTAGGTTATTTAAAATCCACTACAGTCCAAAAATGGAAAATGAAGCGGTGGAACCTCCATTGCATTTACGCCACCAATTCCTTAGCAACAAATTTACAGTCCCAAGTATGTCCAAAAATTGTAAATACCTTCAAGATCTTAATGAGCTATCAGTTTTAGACCTCACCCATAGGTACTGGAGAACTAAAAAATATATGCCTTTGGTAGAAAGCTATCTAAGTACGGTAAAATATAATGATATTCTCTATAAAAGCCAAATTCCGCCCTACTACAGTGAAATGGCAAAAACACTATTTTCAAGAAGATGGTTCTACACAGAATCCAATCGACTTTTATTACTATAACTACGAATTTTATAAAGACCATTAATCGGCTGAGAGCAAATCATGCTCTTACGCCCAGCTAAATTTAATCCCACTATATTTGTACCTGCGATTCAGAAAATGTTATTCAATGTGGCTAGTTTCGCAACATCGAGACAGGTTTGGTTTCTGTTTTCTACACATTTAAAGTTACAATGGAATAGAGCAGAAAAAATAGGTAAACTTTAAAATATACTAAATCTCGCACTCTCATCAGACAAAAATCGGAGTACAACCAACTGCTATTGGACGCCAAAAGTATTGTTTGCCGGAAAAACAGAAAGTAAGTGCTGGTCGGCCAGCAGGATCTCAGAAGGTACCATAATTGTTAAAAACAGAAAAGAAGCCTATAAGATATACAAAAACAACACAAACTTTAAAAATTATGTAAAATTTAAACATATTCAAGCCAAAGCTAATTTGAAACTTCATAACAAAAATATCTAGCAAAACTCAATAGTGTACATCACTATATGAATATGCATTTTAGCATTGACGAAATAAAAGCTGCAATTAATACCTCTAGATGTACTTCCCCTTGTCAGGACTTTATTACACATGATATCATCCAAAATCTACCCGAGGTTGCTTTCGAATATATAATAACAATATATAACGATTGGTGGGTATATGTAAAATATATTGAACAGTTTAAACAAGTCACCATTTCTTGATAAAAAAAAGGCTAGAGTGGTATCTCGAGTATAAGTATACTGAATCCCATCAAATAAATCACATCCTCCTAAAATCCATACTAGGTGATTTGTATAAAAAGACTCTTATATTTACAGGTGGATCTTAGACGAAGGAATATGTTGGTTGTGGTGTATTTATCCAAAATAGACACCAATCATTGATACATAAATTATCACCTGCTGTAGCATTTATACTGTCAAGCTTTAGCAATTATAAAAGGTGTTACCTGGTTAAAATCTAATAGCATACTCGACTGAGTAATATTAACAGATTCTAAATCTGCATTAAACTCTATAAAAAATACAAAATTTGAAGGAATGAAGTTGTTATGTTATATTGTTTAAAAAACACGATTGCAAATTTAAATATAACATTTATTTGGGTTAGCGGCCATGTAGCTATACCAGGGAATGAAAAAGCTGATATTCTAGCTAAGAGACTTTTGCAATATTTATACAGTAAGGGATATAAAAGACTCAATAAAAAATATAATAAATGAAATGGAAACAGCAATGGGACAATATTGTTGTAAAATATATATTTCCAGATACGTCACACTTTACCACTCCCAACCCAATACATATTCAATTATTCGACTACCAAATTCTTCTCAGCAGGTGTATTTCGCTTAAAAATGAATCATGGTCAACTCCTGACGCATTTATTTAAGCTTGGAATATTACCGGCACCATCCTGCAGTTCTGATATAAGTGCTTACGGAGATCTTAACCATATTTTTTTGAATGCAACAAATATTTAGGTAAGTCTAATAAATGAATTCAAACTCTTATTGAAATGAAACATTTGCTTCTGTTAAGTCTATCACACATTTTGGCAACTGATAATAGAAAAACTTTAGAATCGCTAATCATCATCATCATCATTTGTGCTACAGTCCTATAAAAGAGCCTCGACCTTCCCAAGTCTATTGCGCCAGTCAGTTCTAGCCATTGCCAACTGTTGCCAGTTTGCTGCGCCTATTTGTCTACCATCCTCATCTACACCATCCCTCTATCTGAGTTTTGGCCTACCCCTACTTCTACTTCCCATAAGTTGCGACATAAGGATTCTTCTAGGAGGGTTGTTCTGCTGTGATCTTGCCAGATATCCTGCCAATCTTAGTCTTCCTATTTTTATAAAGGATACTACGCCTTTACCACCAAATATATGTTTATATCTGTGATATATCTCGTAGTTGTACCTCCTTCTCCAAACACCATTTTCACAGATGCCACCGAATATTCTTCTCAGGATCCTTCGTTCAAATATAAGCAGGAATATAAGAATTGCTAATAAATTGTATTAAATATTATGTAAAAGTAGAAATATAAATTAGTATAACTTTAATGATTTATACATATATCTAAAAAAAGTAGCAAACAAGAACAAAAAAATATCTTTAAACATAAATAAAACATTCTGTGGCTGATGGACTTCTGTTCCATATCTTTCACACACACATACACACACATAGATACACACACATGTATAATATAATAATAAATTATTAATTCAGGAATATAGTCAATCATCGATTAGACTGAAAATCATACAGTTACATCATTTTATTATTAACTATATTTTTTCAGATAATAAACTACTGCCATATAGCCAACTACCCATTTTACTCTTAAGGGTAATACTTCCACAACATGCAAATCCTTTACAAGATAAACACGATAATATAAAAAATTCTATTCATTCCATTGAACTTTCTATGGAAGTTTTAGATAGAGTATTTCATCTACTGCCGCACCAACAACAACAATGATGTTTTTCTTTCATTAATACGAGGCCGAAATAACATGCATGTTTCCACAACGTACAAATAACTAACTGTGAAATTCTCGAGTTGTTGTTTATCATCCACTCATGAGTTAGCGAAATGCGATATTACTGTTTTACAAAGGGAATATTTCTGCATTTAATTTTATTAAACTAAAAATGGGTATGTAAATAGCACAACACTTTAGTACAAATAATCGTTTACAATTTAAACGTTAAATGTGTTATCTACGTGAGTCCTTTTCAATTTAGGTAAAGAGAAATCAATAAAAAATTTACAATCAATTTGTTCTAACACAAACGACAGAACATCCTCAAGTCTCCAGTATAATAAATTTAATGATGCCAATACAAGCAAGATTTTTAAATTTATATGGAACCATTTCGATATGGATCGAAATTTCCCACATTTCAACACGATCCCGTAGGTTGATTGAGGTATTATTTGGTAGTAGTATCGTTATATGTATATATATATATATATATATATATATATATATATATATATATATATATATATATATACATATAACGATACTACTACCAAATAATACCTTAATCAACTATGGGAGCTTATCGTCTATACTTCGCCTAGCTCAGTCTCTCTAGTGTGAATCCGTCTTGTCTCAAACTGTGAATTAAATAATGAAACAAATGAAACAAAAACATAATGAAAAAAATGAATGAATACTTCTCAACGAATTATAGTATCCGTCAGACTAAAATTTGTTCTATTTAAAAAAATATCGTAACAAAATAATTTTCAGATGTTAATCTGGGGAAAATAAAAAAAAAATAAAAAACATTACCCAATGAATTGTAGAATTCATTACACTGAAATTATTAATTTACCATTAATAAATTACTACAGAAAATATCTCTGGAAAAATAAAAAAATTACTAAATGAATTTTGGAATTCATTAAGCTGAAATTAAATAAGGTACTGTTATAAAGTAAGCAGTAAAATTGTGTAGGATAAAGTTTATAATAAAAATTTAATAATTATAATATATGCAGTTTTTTGAGGGAAACGCATAGAGGAGTATAAATGCATATTACCCAATGAATTCTAGTATTTATCAGAATAAAAATGAGGGGAGAAAATTAATTTAAATTAATGATGAAGGGGCAATGCATCTAATATATCAAGATATACATTGTTGAAGAATTCTATCTTTAGAATTTCTGCTTCGAAATTACAACTACTTCGTTTGCAAGTTAGCATACTATACACATAGTATGAAGTCTAGTTAATAATTAAATTCAAATCAGGTAAGTATATAAAATAGACCGGTCCTGACTGAGCACAAGTTAACCTGTGTTTTAGTTACGATCGTAATTTATACAAAAAGTGCAAGGAAATAGTTTGATTTATTTTGTGAAAGATGTGCATATCAAAAAAAAAGGCATAAGTGAGCAACAAGATATTATTTTTTACTTAATTATTCCAAATAACAAACATTTTATTGTATATATACCAATAATATAACATGGAGTTGTCGATTAACATTCGTCGAGTGTACACCAAAAACAATTGGGCAGTGTGAATTATCAGTACCAGTTTTTATTTAATATTTGCAGTTGGGTCTATTAAACTATAGGTTTGTGTGCGTGTGTGTTTAACACAACATGAAAATTGATGACGATCGGAATATTCCACCAGATTGGGGAAGGAAGGAAAGTCAATATGAAAATCTAAATTTAAATTATAAAAATCAAAACGGCAATAATAAGGTAAGCGAAATATCTATTGAAAATAATTATTATTCACTTGGAGATCAGGGACCGTACTATGTTTTCGTAGAAAATAAATCAGGGAATATAGGTAAATTGCATAGAATAGGAGCCACAAGGTTAATATTAAATGCTGAAAATGAAATTAAACATAACATTATTAATATTTCAATAATTGGTAGAAATAAACTTAAAGTAGAATGTAATACATTTCTGGCCGCAAATAAATTAGCTGAATCTAAAACATTATCGGATAAAAACTATGATACGTATATACCTACTTTTTACACACAAAAACGAGGTGTTATAAGACATGTAGATACTGATATTTCTGAACTTGAATTAAAAGGTTTAAGTAAAGGTAAATTTGGTCAGGTGTTTAAAGTTACACAGGTTAAGCGGATGTTTAGAAAATCTGAGGATTAATTAATTCCTACGGGGACTGTTATTGCCTCTTTTAAGGGACAAACAATTCCTAGTCAAGTAGTAATAGAAAAAATTTTTTATATGTCGAAACATGTATTCCTAAAATAATACAATGTTTAAAATGTTTGCGTTATGGACATATAGTTAAGCAGTGTCGTGGTAAGGAAAGATGTAAGTTTTGCGGTAATGAATATTTGTGAGAAACAAAACAACCCTTCGTGTATTTTTTGTACAGGCAATCATTCTGCTACCGATAAATTTAAATGTCCAGAATTTTCGGAACAAAAGTCAATTAAACGGTTTATGGCAACAGAAAACATAAGTTATGTGGAAGCCCTTAATAGACATAAATCAAGCTATGCATCAGCTACCAAATCTCCCACAGAGGGATCTAAATATACAGTCAATGTAAAAAGAAAGAGAATCGCAACAAGTCCATTATTACCAGATCCCCTAAACCAAGAGCATAGAGATATAATAACCCTTCCAACTATCCCCTCTAGACGTGTCTTAAAGAGTTTTAAAAATATACCACAATATCACAAGGTACCTTTAAGTCAACCGAGTACTTTTTCTTTCACTCACTTTGATGTTGCATGTATACGGAGCAACACAATAATGGAATCAATTCTAAAAGTTATAAAATAATATATACCAACAGATGATAACCAAATGTTAAATTTAATTAAAACGAATATTTTACCAATTCTTAATTACATTCAACAATAAATGTAATATCCTTCATTATAATATAAGATCATTATTGCACAATAAAGGGTTGCTAGAAAAATTTTTGTTTGAGAATAATATTCATTTGAGTATTTTAAGTGAAACTTGGTTAAAGAAATATTTGAAACCAAATTTTAATGGGTATCATTTGTTTCGTTCAGATAGAGAGGATGGATATGATAGTGTAGGTATCCTTCTAAAGAAAAATATTGCTTTTAACAATACAAAGAGTTTTAAGAGTATTGAAGGTTTAATGAATGTCTCTCTAGCTGTTAAAATAAGTAGCTTTAACTAATTTACATTAAATATTTATTTGATATATGCCAAACCGAAATTAAACATATCTGAAAGAAGTTGGCCATTGTTGTCAAACCTTTTCTGTTGGCGGGTGACTTTAATTGTCACCATCACGTGTGGGGTTGTGATATTACTGATAGAGCAGGAATTAATTTACTTTCAGGAATTGAAAATATCAACCTAGTTTTCCTTAATAACGGCGCGGAAACTCCCATTCCTTCTTTAAATCAAAAGAATAAATCCACAATAGACCTTTCTATTGTATCTCCTGATTTGGTTACATTATGCAATTGGCAAACAAAAATAAATACTTTAGGATCTAATCATTTTCCTATATTATTAGAAATCAAAAGTAATAATTATATTATTAAAACAAATCAAAACAGATGGAATTTAAACAAAGCAAATTGGTCACCTTCTTCTGAAAATATTGAACACAGTAATAATCAACATAATATAAAACGATATGATAAATTTATAGCAGAATTAAACGAAGCAGCAGAAAATTCAATACCCAAAAAGAAAAAAGTGATTAACTCGAAATTTAATAAACATTGGTGGAATGAAGAATGTGACATATTAATGAAAAATCAAAAAGATGCTCTTTTGCGATTTAAACTAAACTCAAATTCAGAAAATTATATTTGTCTACAAAGAACAATGAATTTGTGTAAAAAAACTAGGGAGATACATGTTGATTGTTTGTCTTTTCAGAGACATTCTACAGAAACTAGCTATCAAAAATTTATCTCGACATTACTCTAACAAAGCATTGCATATGCTCGTATGTAAGAGTGAATATTCGTATAAAGAGTACCCGCCGTCTGAGAACAGAAGCCTCATTTGTAAGGTATAAGAAAAGAAATAATGGAAACTCCATTTACACTTATCTCGACGCCATCAAGAAGTAAACTGTAAATGAGCACATAAACATTTCATGAGAAAAAAACGCAGGTATCAAGAAAACACATATTTAGCAAGAAACCTAAAACATCATCATTAATAAAAACCGCCAGCGTGAATGTAGACAAGCTCTGTTTTCCTCCACGCTCTTCTGAAAACGAGAAAACCATTTGGAAAATTTAAATAACACAATAGAAAAGTTTTACACTCTCTCCACGCTCACTGCACTAAGCTTTTACCATCCAGTTGATGTCTTTATTCATGCTGTTGTTCGACGGAATGTGGATATACGGTTGAAAATAAGAAACTTTTAACATAGATATTTCGTTGTATTGAAATCGGTGCTCTAGTAAATATGGTTTTATAAGGTTGCTTACAAATAACTTTAAAAAAATGTTTTCTGATTGTATTTCTAATGATAAACATATCCTGGCTGATACCCTACACTAAAAAATAACTACCAAGATCGTGTAAATTAATTATGTTTAACTCTTTTTTCTGGAATTTTCTTAAGTCGTGGGTAGAGTTCTAGAATTTTATATGCAAATAGGCCACAATAATTATAGCGACCCTCACAGCCAAGGTAACCTATGCATATATATATATATATATATATATATATATATATATATATATATATATATATATATATATATATATATATATATATATACATTATATCACAGAAAGATACAAAAAAAATTAATTTGGTGAATTATTTTCTCAGGGTTTCTGTATTGCATTAAGATTCAAAAAAGGCAATAAAACCCTAATATCAAAAAACACAATTTATTGACATATTAACAAATATGGAAGTATGGAGTATACCAAAGGAAGAATTTACACAAATTACAGCATATCTTTGTAAATGTAAAAAAAAAACAGATTTCTAAAAATTATATAATCAGATTTCTAAAGCTACTTAATGACACTATTTTCGTTTTATTCTTTAAATTATAATGATTAAAATTGATTTTCAAAAGTCCACAACGAAATATTACTATTATTTTCCTTGATAAACAAAATTATATATAATTTACGAAAAAACTGACATTATAACCAAGCAATGAAACCCGCAATAGTTTGTCTCCATCGGACAGAAAAATCAGGATGAAGAACTTTAAGGATATCAGCCAGATTCAAGACTTTGAAAAAATCCATTATTAGTTATTTCACTGAAAGGAAATGATTAGAACAGAAACTGAAGCATTGAGCCATATACCACACCGGTTCGGGTGGCAGAGGCACATTGGGTATCTTTTCCTTATACATATGAATTCTCAAAGAAGCTTTAAGAAAAAAATTCTTTGCGACTACTTATTATTGACTTAACGAATTAAGATGTAGACCTGCTTTAAACATATAACTAGCATATGATGTAACGTATAGCATGTATCTGAGAGCATGAGTGAAATTCTGTTAGGTGGTAGAGTTTCAGGAAGAAAAAATTCATTAAAGGAACATTATTAGTTTTGTTTAGCTGCTTATAGGCAATAGGACTAGCTTGTGGAGGACTTATTTTCTAAAATACTAATTAGATGTGCAATATATCGTATGCAATAATCAGTAGTTTCGTTACCTATAAAATATATGCAATTAGTTTTGATACTGTGTTTAATACCTTTTATTGTTTCTTCCCCCTCTACTACTTTTTCTTCAAACCTTTTTTGTTTTTTCCTTACATGTCTGAATAATCAGAGTACCTAAGTATATATAATCATCCATCTTCTCGAGTTCTACAACTGTTTTATCCTCTCCCTCCAATTTAAAGAAGCCCCTGGTGTTTACTCCTTTTTTGCTCGAGATTTTCATGTACTTAGATTTATAGATATTAACTTTTAGTCTCATTTTAGAGCTTTTCCGAATCAGTATTTTTGGTATACTTGCCACTTCTTTTCTGTCTCTTACAATGATAACCACATCATCAGCGTATGCTAAGTATTGGTGCTCTTTGTATAAAATAGTGCCGAACCTATTTATTCCACTAACCCATACAACTTTTTAAAGAACTATATTGAATAGCAATGTAGACAGCGGGTCTCCTTGGAGAACAGATTTTTTCAATTCGTATCCTTCTGAGTCTGTATCGTTGCATTTTACAGCACAAACGGTTTGTTTAATTGTCCTATTTACCAATCTTGCTATTTTTTTAAAACATGGAATTATTTTAGCGTTTCTATTATTTTTTTTTTGACTATTGTATCGTATTCGGCTTTGTAATTAATGAAAAGTACTTGTGCTAAAATGTTGTATCCATAGCAATTGATCAGGATTTGTTTTAGTATAAAAATTTAATCGGTTGTTGATAATCCATTGCGAAATCCTTCCTGCAATTCTCCTAGATTCTTCTATATATATATATATATATATATATATATATATATATATATATATATATATATATATATATATATATATATATATATTTGTAATCGTTTTTTAATTGGTATGGCAAGCACTTTATATATGACCTCTAACAAGAAACTTCCAGAAAAGAACCAACCCGATGTATCAGGCATCAAGCATCAGTATTAAACAAGTAATAAAATAAAATACCTAGGAATTACACTGTCTAGCTATGGAGACCTAGACAAAGAAGTGAGAGTTCAATTTTAAAAGCAAATAGACTGGCAAGATGCCTTAATAACATTATATGGCGAAACAGACACATTAACACTGAGATGAAGTCAAGATTTTATAAAGCCAGTGTAAGACCATTAATGACATACGCCTCAGAAACAAGACCCGACACAGCCACAATGCAAAGGCTACTGGAAAGGGCAGATATGAGAGTACTGAGAAGAATTACAGGAAATACGCTGAGAGACCGAAAGAGAAGTGAAGACATTAGAAGAAAATGTAACGTACAATGTATAAATAATTGGACACAAAATAGAAAAAAAAAATGGAATAACCACATAAGCAGAATGGAGTAGACCCGTGTTATTAAAATAGCAAGAGATAAGTCACCAATTGGCAGAAAAAGTATCGAACGACCGCGCAAAATATGGAGTGCTAACCTTCCATAAAGGTATTAATCCGCCAATAAACAAGCAGAATTGCTTATAAAGAGAAAGAAGAAGAAGAAGAAGAACAAGGAAATTCCTTTATAGCTTGCGCATTCAGTTCTATCTTTCTTTTTGTGTATAGATATTATAATGGACTTGTTCCATTTTTGAGGCATTTCTTGGGCATCCCACACTTCTAGTATTAGCTCACTAACTTGGTTTATTAAAGCCTCTTCTCCATATTTTAAGTTGCCTGCTACAATGCATGTTAATATATGTTTTTAATAAAAACAATTTAATTAGGATTAGGAAACAGTTGTTACTTATTACTTATTCTTCTTCCTCTTTATAAGCAATTCTGCTTGTTCATTGGCGGATTGATACCTCTATAAAAGGTTGTCACTCCATCTTTTGCGCGGTTGTCCGATACTTCTGCCGATTGGTGACTTATCTCTAGCTATTTTTACGCTCCGTTCGGCTCGCGGAGATAAGAATACGGCCGAGGCAGAAGGCCCTGCCTGGCGTAAGAGGCGACTAATGGGTAGGAATTGAGAGGTGGAGAGCCGTTGCTTGAGGTGTCGGGTTTGTAGAAACGCACACAGTCGCTTAGGCGACACGGTCACCGGTCTACATTCCTAGTATCCGAGACGAGACTCTCGTGGGACCACTCTACTCTCATTCCAAGAGAACCTGGCGAGGTTGAACGAGCTGGGCCCGTACATACGGGCCCAGCTCTCTGCCTCTCTCCCGGCCTTGTGTCTGGCGTGGTGTGGGTGCCCTGGCACGTACCCGTCAGGAGATTCAAGAGTGGTAGAGGAGAGATCCTCGGCGGCGACTTGTCTACGTGCGAGGTGGAAATTCCTCTGCCTGCTTCGCCTATCCGCCCGTGGGTGAAATAACGGGTAGGTGCGGTAATCGCAACACAGGTACTACGGGGAAGGTGAAGCCCCACAAAACGTTTCTAACATACGTGGCGTGGCACCTTCATTTTGGTGTCGGACTCGTAGGGGCAGTGAATTCGTTAACGGTCGTATGCCGAAAGGCCGAGAAGACCAGGGTCCTGCCAAATTTTATTTGGAGGGCACAAAGCATAGCAATGCTATTTTGATGACACGGTTCTCCCTCATTCTACTTATAAAGTTACTTCATTCTTTTTTTCTATTTTGTGTCCTTAGTGGTAACTAATCATTTATATACTGTACGTTACATTTTCTTCCAATGTCTTCACTTCTCTTTCGATCTCTCAGCGTATTTCCTGTAATTCTTTTTAGTGCTCTTATCTCTGCCGTTTCCAGTAGCCTTTGCGTTGTGGCTGTGTCGGGTCTTGTTGCTGAGGCATATTTCAGTATTGGTCTTACACTGGCTTTATAATCAATGTGTCTCTTTCGCCATATAGTGTTATTAAGGTATCCTGACAGTCTATTTGCTTTTTGTACTTGATCTCTCACTTCTTTGTCCAGGTTTTTATAGCTAGACAGTCTAATTCCCAGGTATTTTGTTTTCATTACTTGTTTAATAATAATGCCATCAATTTCTATTTTACATCTGGTTGGTTCTTTGAGGACTATGGTTTTAGTTTTCTGAGGTGAGATAGTCATATTAAATTCTTTTTCTCTTATGTTAAATTCGTGGACCAGTCTTTGCAGACTATCTTTATCTTGGGCTATCAATACTGCGTCGTCTGCGTAACAGAGTATTTTAATTTCTTTGTTTCCCATTCTGCATCCTCTCCCTTTGTTAACGGTTTTGATGATTTCATCCATGATCAAATTGAAGAACATGGGGCTCAATGAATCCCCTTGTCTTATTCCGCAGCTTATTTCTATAGGTTCTGTAAGTTGTCCATCTATTCTGATTTCCATTTTGTTGTTTTGGTAGATGTTATCAATAGTTTTTATAATATTTACGGGAACTTCTTTATTATACAGAAGATGAATTACATCTTTAAGTTGTACTCTGTCAAACGTATTCTTTAGGTGAATCATACACAGAAATGCTGATCCATTATACTCTAATGATTTCTCAGTAATTTACTTTATAAAGATTATTGCATCTGTACACGACTTCCACTACGAAAACCCTGTTGTTCATCTGCTAAACTTATCCTATGATTTATTCTTCTTCTTCTCATTGCGCCGTCTCCTTTCGAAGGTTGGCGATTCAAATGGCAATTGTAGTTTTGGAAACTGCTGCGCGAAAGATCTCTGCGGATTAGCGGTCGAACCATCTCCTCAGGTCTTTCAGCCACGAGTTCTGGCGTCTTCCTACTGATCTTTTGCCCTTTACTTTTCCTTCCAGTATAACTTGAAGTAATTCATATCTTTCGCCTCTCAGCACATGACCCAAGTATTGCATTTTCCTCTCTTTGATTATTCTTAGTAATTCTTTTTGTTTACACATGCGACGAAGTACCTCAACATTAGTAACTCTTTGTACCCATGGAATCCTCAACATTCGTCTGTATATATACATCTCAAAGGCATCTATTCTTTTTTCAATTTCAGAGTCCATTGTCCAACTTTCACAGCCATACAGTAAAACAGAAAAAACGTAACATCTGATCATTCGGATTCTAAGCTGTAGACTAAGGTCTGATCTTGTAAAAAATGTTTTAATGCTCATGAATGTTTTCCTTGCTTGTTCGATTCTTGCTAGGATTTCTTTTTTTGCATTACACTGACTATTGATATTTGTTCCCAAATATTTTATGGAATTTACCTGTTCTATTATTTGACCCTTGGCATACACCTGTACGTTTATTGGTGTCTTTGAAAATACTAAAGTTTTAGTTTTGGAAACGTTTAGATGTAAACCGAACATTTCGCTGTGGTGAACTACCGCATTTATTATATTTTGTAGTTCTTGTGCGTTGCTTGCTATTAAGACGGTATCATCAGCATATCTGATGTTGTCTATGCTGATTCCGTTAATCTTAATTCCGCCTTGGACCTCGTCTAATGCTTCTCTGAATATAGACTCCGAATACAAATTAAAGAGTAGCGGTGATAAGACGCAACCCTGTCTCACTCCTTGTCGGATTTGTATGTCTTCGGATGTTGTGTGCTCTATTTCAATTGTTGCCGTTTGGTGCCAGTATAGTTCTGAGATAATTCGCAAGTCTTGTTCGTCAACTCCAGTTGTTCTCAGAATTTCGATCATCTTTTGATGGTTAACGCAGTCAAATGCTTTTTGATAGTCAATAAAACATGCATATACATCTACATTCATGTCTCTGCATCGTTGCGTTAACACATTTAAAGCAAAAAGAGCCTCTCGTGTTCCCAATCCGTTTCGAAATCCGAATTGAGTGTCACTCATCTGGAACTCGCACTTCTTGTAAATTCGTGTATGGATAATTCTGAGAAAAGTTTTAAGGACATGAGACATCAAGCTTAATATTCGATAATCATCGCATTGTGAGGAATTCGATTTTTTTGGTAATGCTACGAATGTTGATTTTAGCCAGTCTGTTGGTATTTTACCTGTGTCATATATCTTATTGAATAGTGCTGTTATTAAATCTAGGCTTTTACTTTCGTTATCTGCAACTAGTTTATGTATTTCGACATTGATATTGTCTGGACCGGTAGCTTTTCCACCTTTCTGGGATTTTACTGCATGAATCACTTCTTCTTTGGTTATTTCTGGGCCTTTTTCATTTATTCGATTATCTGTGGATGGTGGAGAACAAGGTCTATCGTCGTCAAAAAGAGTTTGTATGTATTCTTTCCATCTCTCTAGTTTGTCTTCTGTACCCATAATTATTTCGTTATTATCATTTTTTAATATTGTTGCTTGTCTCTTTTTGTGTCTACCTGTCATTTGTTTTACTTTTTTATGAATATTAAAGGTGTCGTATTTTTCCTGAAGTTGTTCGATTTCTAGGCATTTTGTTGACATCCAGTTTTCTTTCGCCTCCCTGCACTTTTTTCTAATGATTTTGTTGATTCGCTTGTATTCTATTGGGCTTGTTTTATGTTTTCGTCTTACGTCCATGAGGTCCATGATCTCTTGCGTTATCCATTCTTGTTTTTTGTTGTGTTTTATGAACCCGATGTCTTCTTCTTGTATCTTTGTTATTTTTGTTTTTAGAGTAGTCCATGTTACTTCAATGTCTGTCTGTACCAAGTTTTCGATCGTTTTTATTTCTTCCTCAAGCTTGATACTTATTTATTTTTTCTGTTCAGGGTTCTTCAGTTGTGAGATGTCTATTTTTCTTGTCACTGTTTTCTTTTTGACTTTGAGAAATCTTTTTAATCTAAAATCCATTATAACTGGACTGTGATCGCTATGTATATCAGCTCCAGGGTATGTTTTCGTAGATTGTATGTACTTCTTAAAGGTGTTATTAAGCAAAATGAAGTCAATTTGATTTCTAACAATTCTGTCTTCTCTGTCTGCAGGTAATTTCCATGTGTATAGCCTTCTGGGATGTTGTTTGAAGAAGGTATTGGCAATTAACAGATTGTTTTCTACGCATAATTGTACAAGTCTATCTCGTCTCTTATTTCTGGTACCTAGACCGTATGCTCCTATGTAGTCTTCTTCAGCACCACGACCAATTTTAGCGTTAAAGTCACCCATGATCATCGTTATCTCACCTCTTTTTGTCAGTCTCATTATTTCATCTATGTTGTTATAAAATTTTTCGATTTCTTCGTCTGACTTGTCACTTGTTGGAGCATAGACCTGAATAATATTTAGTTTTCTGTGAGTTGTTTGTAATTTCAACATTGCTACTCTATCATTTAGAGGGATGAAGTCTATGACTGATTGAGCAATTTTGTTCGACACTAATATAGCAGTTCCATATTGATGTTCTGGGTCGGTTCCACCTGAATAGTATATGTATCCATGCTTTGTTTTTTGTATTCCTGATCCAGGCCATCTTACTTCACTCATCCCCAAGATGTCTATTTTCAGTCTTACCATCTCGGCTTCAGTGTTTGCCAGTTTCCCGGACATAAATAAGCTGCGTACGTTCCAGGTGGCAATGCGTACTATTCGGTCGTATATTTGTATTCTCTGTGCACTTTCTTGGGTAGTTGACGGGGGGATTCTTCGCACCCTCTCCCCATTTAAGGGGTGCCCCGAACTGAGGGCCATTTTCTTTTTCTCGTCTGCCATTTAGATTTGTGGAAAATATAATGGGGTGGTTTTCCCGTTGCCTTCCCCATCGCAGTACCACAACCATTTAAACTGCTCCAGTCATGCTTGTGGTAATCCAGTTTCTAGCCGGTCCAGGATCATTTCCTCTACGCCTTGAACTGGTACTGATGATCGCTGCTGCCCTTCACCAGGGAGGGATAGGAAGTAGGTAACTAGATTTTGGAAGGATAAAGAAATAGGACATGATTTCTCTCAGTAAGGAATTGAGAGCATAGCATGGCTCGCGTGGGCAGGGATGCTTCCCTGAAGTAGACCTATTTTCTACCAGGATCGTAGAAAAGTGTCTACCCGCTACCCTAGCTATGATTTATTAGCACTTGTATAATATTAGTTGTAAGTTTTTAGTTATTTATTTGTTGGACGCAATTATCATCTCTCAATATTTAAAAGATCAGTCCAAAGAACTCATTATGTCAATTAACACTGAACTGTGGTATTTAAATAAGAGAACAAGAATCTTTAAATTAACAGGCAATTTTAGAATATATCTGGGAGAGCTCGATGAAATATTTATTATTTAATTTTTATAACAGGGTATATCGATAATAATAGACTTCTGTTCTTTGCCATTTCAGAATTTCATTTCAGAATTCAGAAATATTGTAATCCGTTATTTATTTCCTTACAATAAGCAATATTATGCAGGTGCGTACCTGTTGTATCTCGTGGATTGTCCAGTTAGGGTCTCGATTTATCAGCATCCGGTATTACCAAACTATTAAAATTTATTTACGTTTCTGAATAATTGTAATATGGTAATCATATTTTGTAGAATATATGCTATAATCTGTCAAAGATTGCAAAATATGCAGAAACAGTAAAAAAAGCAATTATATGCAATTGTCAAAAAATCGGTCTTTACAGATAATACATGAAAATATTCAAGAAAGAAGATATGTTGACCGAAGGCTGAGTTCTTGTGTAAAGAATCTACGTGATTGATATCAGTGCAGAACGATTGATTTGTTTAGAGTACCAAGTTTAAAAATAAAATAGCTCTTTTGATTGCTTACCTTCATAGAGGGACGGCACTCTAAGAACAAGAACTTATCACATTGACCATTTAACATCCATGGTAACAGGTATAAAGAGTGGTGAGTAGTCAGTAATGTTTACCCTGTCTATTTTTTGAATAAATCATGATAAAACATCTCAAATATTTATATACCTACATAACTAGCGATACCAAATCTTTCAAATTTATTATTAAGATATTACATATCGAGATTTTCGCGTTGGAGATCAAGAAAAGTCTTTGCATTTCAAGATTTTTTCAGGACAATACAAGATATTCTGAAATATTGACTTGTCTCATCTTGCGCCATCTCTAAAAAGCTTCTCTAACCAGACAACTAAATAAAGCAAATGACTTACAGTTTATCTCCCCTTCCAAATTTTTAGTCTTTTTTAGCACACGTAGACTAAACACTTTACAACACTTTTTTAATTTCTTCCAAGATGTCTTTCTTTATATATGTATATATATCTTTCTCTAATAAAACTTTTGACAGTTTTTCTTTTTACTATTATAACTATGTCGCTTTTTTTTAATTTTCCAAAAGTTACAGCAGCGTACGCCGTACAGTCCATTTTTTAATACCAAACGTACTTAAGTAAGTGTTGTAAGAAACTTGTCTTCCAGTCCCATTAATAATTAGGAAATATTGTAGTGATGAGTAGCATCTAGAATTTTTATCTTGGCTTCTTCGTCGTTTGATAGTGTGTTTTTCAACTGTATTTACAATAAATATTTTTCGTTAGTTCCATGTCATGGTTTTCAAAAACAAACTGAAGAATTCTTGCCTCTTCTGCTCGGTAATTTAATTACAGGCTCTAACCTTCATTTCTGGATACATATCAGAAGAACAGGGTCATCCCATTTTTTGTAGACCTCTCTTAACATCTCGATATATTTTTTCTTTTTCTTTAATACCCTAAATACCCCTTGCATTCTTTCATCCTTAATTTTTTTTTCCAAATTTTTTTATTCTTTTTTGTTGGCAAGTTTTTCTTTAGTACATGTGCATAATGTGCAATGTGTACTTCCATCAAAAAGTATCTCTTGCGCATCTTTAGAAGATAAACTAGCTGGTTCTATATCTGTGCTATCTCTAATTCGCAGTCAGGTTTAATTTCAGCTACAATTTTTTTATCGGATTCACTACAGTCCAAATAAACAGAAGATAAACCATTTCATTTTCTTTTTCCAATATATTACAAACCAAGGGAAGGATTTATATTTCAGCAAGTGATTTTAATACAATTTCGGTATGGATTTCTTTATTTTCTTTATTTTGTATTTTTGAAATTTTCTTGTGTAACAAAAAATCTGCAGATGTTGAGGCACTTGGAGACGAGAACAACAATTCGGGAATTTTCTCTCTTTTATTTCTAATATTGGACTTGACTGTGATTGATATTCGTCAAATGCATTATTAGTTCTGCATCCGAGAAAAAGTCATCTTAATTGTGTGTTTTATTAGAGTGGTGACTATCTTCTCGTTCTCAGTCCATATCTGAAAGAAAAATAAACATGATAAAATATTTGTTTCTTTTTAATTAACCCACAAAAAATAAATTTATGAATTGCAAGGTTTATGGAAGAACATAATTTAAATTATATGCCAAAAATATTTATCAACTAAAATATAGAAAACAGATAGTTAAGAATTTTTCAAGAACAATATAATAATCTATAAATATAAAAACAAAAATTTAAACTAGTATTCACCGGATAACAAAAATTAAGTTTATCGCTTATCGCTATCTAAATAACACTTATCTACTTGCATTTGATATGTAAATGGTTAACCACCCAACTCCATGGTTAAGTTTCCGTACTATTTTTACAATTACCTTTGTTATTTTACAAGTATATTCTAATAAAATGTTAGTTGACTAGAGAAAAACTAAGCTAAATAGATTTGACTAATTAGACTTACCTTTTTCAATTGTAATTAGGCACAAATCAGGGAGCGATACAACGTAACCTAAATATTATACTTGATGATAGGAAAACGGCGGTATTTTTAACAGAATGTACATGTACATAGGCGGTATTAAAATAGCGTGACTGGAGGGTGTCTCGTTTGTCAAAATTACTGTTTTCAAGAGAAATGACGCAGAAAAGAAATATCTATGAATACGAACCATAAAGTAGGAAAAATGTCAAAACAATTAAATTTTGGTTCTTCGACCACATATAGATATTATATATATATATATATATATATATATATATATATATATATATATATATATATATATATATATATATATATATATATATATATATATATATATATATATATAATATATATTTATATATATAAATATATATATATATATATATATATATATATATATATATATATACAGTGATGAGTGCCTTAAGAAGCGGCAAAATAACGCAAAAGATAGAAAATATAATACGTTGTGAAATAAAAAGAGATGAAAGTAGTAGAGGTGGGAAATAATCGGTAGAAACCTATAATTAACATTATAAATCGATAGTCTCGCACCTTTAAACGTTAGCTTCAAGCTAAATCACCTCGTTCATAATTATTATGTGTAACGTATGTGTGACGTATTTCCATTTTTTAATTTCACATAAAGTAAAAACTGATTGACCACAATAAAGCAAAAATGTGAATAAAATAATTTAATTAATAGTAATTATTTAATCTAAAGTTTTAAATTATTAACCAATAATAATTTCTATTATGATGTGAGGAGTTTCATACACTCTTGTCACGGAATAATCACTATCCTTCGTGGAATTCGACAAAGACGTCGCAGACGATTAGAGTTCAAAACCCACATGTGGTTTTCTTTTTTTTTTTTTTTAATAATTTGAAATTATGCAGAGATCGTTTTGCTTTGAATCGTTAAACATTTATGTCAGTCGTTACTAGTATTAGAAGTGTTTAAAGTTAAACACAAATATCTTATTCAAAAAAAAAGTATCGCCGTACTTTCGAAAATAAAGTAAAAATTCTTAAAAATTAAAAGAACGTTTAAAGAATGTTTAAATAAGTAAAAATTCTACAAAAATAAAAAAAATATTGTAAATAAACGTATTTACAATATGTTTAAATAAGCCTTCATTAGCAGCAGAACAATATCCCAAACTGTCACTGAAGAAATATAAAAGTTTGATGGATCAGAGTACAAGTCACGATGTTCTCATGCAGGCGCTCAGGGTTCGAATCCCATATGAAGGTTTTACTTTTTTAAAAATTTGAAATTATGCAGACATTATATCGTTTTGCTTTAAATTACTAGACATTTATTTCAGTTTTTATTAGAAGTGTTTATAGTAAAACATGAAAATCTTATTGAAAAAACAATGTCGTACTTTCGAAAATAAAGTAATAATTCTTCAAACATAAAAGAACGTTCTAAATAAATGTACTTCCAAAAATATTTAAATAGGTAGAAATTCTATAAAAATAAAAAAAAAATTATTCTAATGAAATGTATTTACAATAAATGTTCGAATAAGCCTCCATGAGCAGCAGAACAATAACCCAGTCTATTATAAAAGTTTCGTCTAACATTAGTTAATGTTTCTGGACTAATACCTCTCATTGAATCAGAGATCTTTGTTCTTAATTCTTAGAGAGAATTAGGCCTATCGTCTTCAATTCCATATAGCTTGGACTTGATATATCCCCACATAAAAAAATCACCAGGTGCAAGATCAGGTGATCTTGCAGGCCAAAAAATATCTCCGTGGCCACTAATCAATCGATTAGGTAAAGTCGCACTGAGATATTCACTGACGATGCGAGAATTATGTGCGGGACAACCAACGTGTTGAAACCATATGGAATCGGAAGGTATTGGTAAATTACAAAGGGCTGGGACAATTTGATTTTGCAGAAGTTCCAAGTATTTCCGCCCAGTCAACATACCGTCTATAAAAAATGGCCCAATGACATGATTCCCTATTATGCCTCCCCAAACATTTACTTTTCGAGGACGCTGGGTACGAGCGACATAAATCTGACTAGGATTTCCTCGTGACCAATACCGAGCATTCATTGGATTGTGACGGCCCTGCAATGAAAACGTACATTCATCGGTGAACAAAACGTTCTCTAAAAAATGTTCATCTTGATGTGACATTTCCATTGCAGTTTGACAAAATTCTAAACGTCTATATTGATCCCCAGGGAATTGTTCGTTGGATTTATGAAGTTTATAGGGACGGTATCCATGTCTTTTCAAAATTTTACCTACTCTAAATCTTGAAATTCCATATTGTTCTCCGAGACGAGATGTTGATTGGGTAGGATTTTGCTCAATACTTGCACAAATCAAAGTGACCCTTAGTTCCAAATCTGGATTTACCTCCCTTCGTCTTCGAACTCCTCTTGGAGTGAACACGGATCCATAAGTAAAAACATTACGTATAATAGACTGAATTGTTGATCGTGCTGGAGCCGGCCTATTTGGAAACATATTTACAAATTGTTGTCTAATCATGTTGTCTGATAATCCATTCACATGCCAGACAACAATTTGCACTTTTTTCTCGACCGTTAAAACCATTTTCACGAATTGTTTTTTCAATAAAAAGTTTCTGTTTACCGTGCAAAAACACTTCTCGGTATGTTATTATTTTTGATGGCTTGATGATTTGGTTAGCTGTAAAGCAGGCAGCTGTTCGCGCGCATCCATTACAATGTTGTTAATTGTTTAGAAAATCATTACCTGTACAGAGGAATTGATATTAACACTGAGAATTTAGTGACGGATTTGGCATTAAACAGTCTTAACCGGATTATTTTGCAATCACAACTGAAGACTGTAAAACTAAAATTGAATTATTTTGTATTTCTATTTTTTAACATTGGAATAAGAATAAATTGTAAATAATGAGTTTTTCGAAAACTGTTTACCTAATATGTATCATATTTTCTATTATTTTTTGATTGACTAAAACAAAAATTTTATCCTTGGTGTGAATTGAACCTCCAATCTTCTTGTCACTAGACCACGTCTCTAACTATTACGCCAATTCCACACACAATTGTTTTAGAATAGAACATACCTACCTTTAGTTTAATCAAATATTTTAGTTAAGTTATTTTTATTAATAAATACACTTAAAAATTAATAATATAAAATCGCTTATAATTAATGTTTTTTACTATAATATATCTTAATTTATTCAATCATTTATTCTAACATCAGAAATTATTAAAATAAAATATTTTCGAGGTCATCCGTATAATTATGACTGAAGTGAAATAGCAACGTCATGAACTAGCTTTATCTCATACTATCTCACAACTTAATCTGTCTTCTATCCTTTCCGCTATTTTGCCGGGTGGTAAGACACTCATCACTGTATATATAATATTATATTATATATATATATATATATATATATATATATATATATATATATATATATATAATATATTATATATTATATATATTATATATATATATATATATATATATATATATATATATATATATATATATATATATATATATATTGTAAAAACTACGACCGTCAATTTATATTTCTAAAGTATTCAACTAGTGAATTCAGAGGTTTAATCGGTCATTCAGGTTGGCAAATAAAAAAAGAAGTCAACTACTTTATAAGTTTATCGAAGACGTTTCGCTTTATATTTCTAAAGCTTTATCAGTTCTAACTCAATATGTAGTATATTATCGTTGTTATCATATATCTACTGTACACTTTACTCATTATTTAAAACTAACTTAACCAAAAAAGAAAAAACAAAAAACAAAAAACAACACACAAACTTTGCCGAAAATATTGTTCATATTCGTAGATATGAATATTTAAAAAATTTTAAACGAACATTTGGCTTCATTTAGATGGTTCTCCGCTGAAGACCAACAAAGTTCTGAACTTTCAGAACTAAGTTCAAGATTCGGTGTTACTGGATGTAGGCATTGCTTTGGTATTGACTGTAGATGTATTATTCATAATTTTATTGCTTTTGTGGTCAAAAGCAATGGAGTGGTCAAGATTAATATTAATATTTCTCCTGGAATGTCCGCAAATAACAAACTCTCATATTTTAAAATGTGTTGCCTATATTGCTTTGCCAAAAGCTCTTGGCGGAATTAATTGCTTTCTTATCAGTAGGTTAATAACAAAAAACTAGACAATTGTTTATAACTATTGCAATACTTGCTTGTTACTTGGAACACGTTGCATGCAGCAATGAAGAAAATATCACCAATCTGTACGTAATTGTTTTTTATTACTATTTATTGTAATTAAATACTAATAAAACTGGTATTTACGGTAGCAAATTGCAAAACTCGGAAATAATTTACAGAGCGAAATGTACAAGTACACTCTCTATCATTAAAAATATTATTATTATTTTTAGTAGTTTTATTAAAAATATTTATATTTTTTATAAAACTACTTTTCTATAGAAAACACAAAGTCCTGAAAATCTTTATTAAAACAATTGGTTTAATAAGTTGATCATTTACGGCCAAATTAAAAAAAACAGGTTCTGATTTAATGGTCAACTGGAAAAAAAAAAGCTTTATTAAATATTTCCGACACTGAGTGCTTATGGACATTATAAATTAGTGAATTCATGACTCGACAAACGACTCTTTTACATACATTATCTTTATTAGGGTGTGGTTGGCCACAGAGAGTTAAACACATTAGTCTGATTATTATTTAAACGAGGGATGTAATGCAATATTCTTGTCTTTTGTTCTCAGAACAAAAAACGTTGGAAACAGTTTGATGAGCGATTATACAACAGAATATAAATTATTGTGCACTGTCAAGTACAACAAACAAATGAATCATTTTATTTTTCATCTTTTTAAAGATGTCAAACACTGAGTAAAGCGAACTGAAATCACAGCTTTTTAAAAATTACCTTATATAATATTGGCTCCTATTATTTCGCAATAAATCTATCCCTTAAGTTATTGTTATAATTGTAGTTAGGTAATAGGTTTGTACTCCTCTGAATCTTCGGAGCAATAAGTAAGTATTTAAAATTTTGCCAAAAATTATCTATTTAACCTAAAAAGTCTTTGAAAAATATAAATATTTTTCCTGAGCTCAATTTGGATACAAAAAATCTAAAAAATATCGAAGACTTTTTTTTTCAGCAAAGTATGGCCCATAAAAAATGTTTATCGAAAAAACACATTTTTTGGGACGAGGGACCCCATGGGCTATCTAGGGAGCTAAAAATTTGAGTAAAGGAGTTTCTAAATATGTAATTTTAAGTGACCAACCCCCAAAAATAAAAATCCAGCCAAGTACAAATTTTACCATCTTATCCCTATATTATAGCCTTTATCTCTTATACATTGTAAATTACCTCAGAAACAAAACAACTGATTTAATAAAAAATTTTTAGAAATTATAAACTGAGTTCTGCAAAATGTTACCTAATACATAATTCACAATATCTTTACCTCAATTTCACCTTGAAATTAAGGGAATTTTTTTAAAATTTTTATAGCTTTAATGAAATGGTTTTCTTGTTGATCTATATTATAATTTACAGGTAACAAGACTCCATTTTCTATGGTGATGTTATAAAGACCATCTCTTTTCAAACACTTGTATATCTCTGTCATTTTCTCTTACATGCGCGTATCTCAGTAGCTGTTGCTAACGGGAGTCTTATTCTAATTTATGGTTTTATTTTCGTTCGGCACTTCCGTTGAGTATTTGGTCAAGCATAGAACAGTACTGGTTTACGATTTTAGACCACGTGTCCATTGACGTTACAACATCTGGCTACATTGCAGATATTTGATTCTATGGTTTTCAAAATTCAAGGTAACTTTTATTTATTACCATTTGGTACGCTTGTAGTTACTGTGATATATTTTAAATAATACTATGTCTGATA
This sequence comes from Diabrotica undecimpunctata, assembly GCF_040954645.1. NCBI lineage: Eukaryota > Metazoa > Arthropoda > Insecta > Coleoptera > Chrysomelidae > Diabrotica > Diabrotica undecimpunctata. The sequence continues at coordinate 100,909,539 of NC_092806.1, forward strand.
ATAAAAGAAGACGGGTGGAAACAAAGCAACGACCCGAAAGTTTGGTCTCGATAGTTGGAGGAGATATCAAGTGGAGAAGAAAAAGACTGTGATGATGAGTCCGAAGATGATCTCGATGTGAATGTGAATTTTGCTGAAAGGAGTGATGACGAAACAGACTCTGAATTAGAAACATCGGAGTAAGATTAATTGGCCCAAGATGAAGAAACGTCAGACGACTCTAATAAAGCACGTGTTTCAAATTTTTACATAGGTAAAGACAGGGTGACTAAATGGAAAAAAAAGATCCAATTTACAAGTTCGCATCCGTTCTCAGAATCTTATCAAACTTCTGGTACAAAAGGAAAAGCACGCACTGCTGAAACTGCAATTGATTGCCTAAAGTTATTTTTGGGTGAAACAGTTATTAGAGTAATAACTGTCTCGACAAATATTTTTATTGAAAAGATACGGAGCAATTACCAAAGAAATCAAGATTGTAGAAAAACTAATGAAACTGAAATTCGTGCATGTATTGGTATATTGTTCTTGATTGGTATTCTTAGAAGTTCCAGAAAAAAATTTACATAAAATATGGGATAATACTCAAGGATCCTGAGATGAGTCATGCTATCTGGCAATTAGCGAGAAAAGTTTTCGATTTGTCATAAGATGTGAAAAACTTACACCCATTAGAGAACTTCTGGAAACATTTTTGGTGAATTTCCAAAACACCTTCATTCCTAGTGAGTATCTTACAGTCGATAAATATCTATTAGCATTTATGAAACGTAGTGCATTTAAGCAGTACATCCCAACGAAGCCAGCCAAATATGGCATTAAAAGATTTGCTTTGGTAGACGCAAAAATTTAATTTGGAAACTTACGTGGGAACTTAGCCAGAAGGTCCATATAAATTTGTAAATACCAGTAACGAAATAATTCTTTGGTTTAAGCTCATCTTAGGTACCAGTCGTAATATTACGACAGACAACTGGTTAAGCAGTTTATCATTGATCAACAGTTTACTGAAGAAAAAACTTACATATTTGGGTAATGTAAGAAAAAACAGACTAGAGGTTCCTCAAGAGTTTCTTCCCCAAAAAAATTGAGAAGTTAAGTCGTCTCTTTTTGGTTTCTAAGCTGATTGTACTATGGTGTCATATGTCCCAAAGAAAAGTAAGTCAGTGATATTGATATCCTCCATGCACAATGATGACACTATAGATGAAGATACTGGAGATCATAGAAAGCCAGTAATGATCACTGATTATAGCAACAACAAAATCGGCGTGGATATGGTAGATCAATTGTGTCAAACTTATAACGTCGTAAGAAATACACGCTGTTGGCCAATAGTTGTATTTTACAATTTATTGAATATTTCTATCATAAACGCCCTCTGCGTGTATAAGGCTAATCATCCCAAACAGAAAATAAAACGCACTGAATTTCTTGAAAAGTGTGCTTGGGAATTAACCCGACCACAAATTGAAAATAGATTAATAATTCCTTGGTTGCCAAGAGAAATGAGGAAGCTAACTCAACCTCTGCTGGGCATAGAAAATATTCCCCCTAAACTCCCTGTGCCACCCCAGAATTATGTTGGGCGTTACCATGTTTGTCCTCGAAATTTGAATAAATCTTGTATGAAGTACGGAACGTTTGCATGCAAAAACTATATGAAAGAAATCTGTAATGATTGTTTTACTGACTAAAATGTGATGTTTTCTGTAGTCTCAATGGAAATATTGCTCTATAGTTAGCACTACTTCTATCCATTAAATCAGTATTTCCCATATTAGTATTAAACTTCTGAATTGCGTAGGGAACTGCTACCATTATATATGTTTTTTCTGCTGCAGAATAACGACGTACCGATTTTGTAGGTTGAACACGACAACATTGTTGAACATAACAATTTGAAGTTACGCGGACGATGGCATTATCCTTCCACTAGATAATTATTATATTTAAATCAGAACTTGTATATGAGTTTTTTCTCATGCTTTACTCTCTCGTCAAAAATTGTAACTACAGATCCACCTAGCCCCAAGTTACTTTCTCCTAGTAATGTTCCTTTTCCTTGGTAAGGTTCGGTACCACACAAGATACAACACACAAGATACCCACAAGATAACCATTTGATACATTCTCAGACCAAAATTTAAACCCATATCTAATGGCTTTCCCTTGAATATGCTATTTACATCTATGCTGGCTGTATGGCATGTGGTAGGTAGTACGGTACCATGTATTCATTAACAGATACTGAAATGGTTTTACCAACCGGCACATACCTTATAAATGAATTGTTTAAATGTTCTATGAGTGGTATTATTTTAGCAAACTTATCATTTTTTTGTAGCTGAATATTATCTGAAAAATGTAAATTTCTCTAATCCTATTTCTCGACATTGCGTTGATAGCTTCGTTTCTGAGATTCAAACCCAAACTTCAGTACATATCTTTTCTGTGCCTTTGAGAATAATTAGAAATCAGTAGGATTACAAAGAATACTTTGAGTTCTTCAATCGTAACCTCAAATGATGTGTTTGCCTGTGAAGAAATTTTCATACCAAAAAGGTGTAAAGAAATCGATTGTACTTTGACAGTAAACATTATTTCGATTTGAAAGTGAGATATTTTCTTGTGTTTATCTTGGGATAAGTCACCTCTTTTTCAGTCGCTTTGTCTATTTGATTTATTAGCTTTTTGAAGTTATACTTCTATACGCGCTTTCGACGTTGGAAATTTGTACGGGAGTGAATCGGCAAATATTGATTACATATGTAAGATATAGGTAAGAGAGAGAAAGAAGATATATTTTCTCTCACTTTCTCTCTCGAGAATAAAAATGTTCCTTTTGTAAATATATTTATTATTTATTAATAATATTATTTTTTTATTAATATTATTATCCTGGTAAATAAAACATATGCGTAAGTAAGTTATTTATATTGTCATTTTTAAATACTTATGAATATTGCATTTTAATTTGTATTGTATTATTATATTTTGTATTGTATTGTATTATTATATTGAATTATGTTGCAGTATAATGTATTGTATTTTATATTAATAACAAAATAAACAGGGAATTTTACTGCAGAGTATGTGTGAAATTTTTTTTTGCTTTCAACTTCATTCATACATATAAAAATATACATTTTCATTCAATCCTTCATTTACTATACTTCTATTACAAGTCAAATGTTGTTTATATACAGCAAACGATGCACCATATACCTATATACCTAATTATGTTTCTCTTTCTGCTCTCTCTTACCTATAGCATTACATAAATATGTGATGATTGTGCAGATTGACTCCCATATAAATTTGTAATGGCGAACGCGTGTATAGAAGTACTACTTCTACCGTCAGTCCCACTGGACTGCCACAACCGTTTTTTTATTAGATTGAGCCACATTTATTAGAAGTTCATTATTGCTCGTCGAGAACATATCTTCAGCCTCTTGTGTCTCACATTGTGAAATAAAAGTTGAAAAAATAATTGAAATTCACATAATCCACTCATATCCTCATATATCATCACATATCTTCACATATAGGATAAATATATATGCCTGCAGAATCAAACTGCTTCACATTTAGGTCATCGATTAGATTGTTCAGAGTATCAGCTCAACAATTCGTTTTATTTCCATAAAATGTTTTTACATCCATCAAGGAAATGGATGGAAAAACAGGTAAAAAAGTGAAACAAGCATCCATAGTAAAGGACAAAAAAGGTAAAATAATTACAGATTTAAATGAAAAACTGGCAAGATGGACAGAATACATTGAAGAACTTTTTGCAGACGAAAGACCAGCAATAGCAGTGGCAGAACATACAGACCACTCAACAGGGCCTAAAATCCTAAAAAGCGAGGTAGAATATGCTATAAGGAACACAAAAGGGGGTGAAGCTGCAGGACCAGATGAAATTTCTGTAGAATTGTTAAAACTAATAGATGACGACGCACTTGAAATAATGGTGAACCTCTTTAACACAATTTATAGAACAGGCATCATACCAAAGAAATGGCTCTCCTCTACTTTTGTCACAATCCCGAAGACAAATAACGCCAGAGAGTGTTCAGATCACAGAACTATAGCATTGATGAGCCACACACTAAAAGTATTTTTAAAAATAATTCACAAAAGAATATTTAATAAATTAGAAGAGGACATAAGCGCGACACAGTTTGGATTCAGAGGTGGACTGGGAACACGGGAAGCTTTGTTTGGTCTGAGTGTGTTAATGCAAAGATGTTTGGATGTAAATCAAGACCTCTACGTAGGTTTCATAGATTTTGAGAAGGCCTTCGATAAAGTCAGACACCAAAAGCTGTATGAAATCCTAAGAAGCAAAAACATCGACAGTCGCGATATTAACATCATATAACTGGGGATAAACAGCAGAAATCAAAGTTAATAATGAGTTAACCGAAGAAATTTAGATTTGTCGATTTGTCGAGGTGTGCGTCAGGGTTGTGCGCTTTCTCCACTATTATTCAATATATATAGCGAAACAATATGTCAGGAAGCGCTCCTAGAGCAAAACATTGGTATGAACATTAACGGAGAGTTAATTAACAATATACGATACGCTGATGACACGCTAATAGTAACAGATAACCTAGCAAATTTACAGTTTTTGATGAAAAACATAAACACCCATACCAAAAAATATGGTGTAAAACTGAACATCAAAAAGACTAAATTCATGATTGTAACAAAGAAGCTATACACCAATGTGAATTTAACCATAAATAATCAGCCAGTTGAAAGAGTTACGTCCTACAAATATTTAGGGGTTTGCTTCACTGATACTAATGACCAGACAAGAGAAATCAAGAGGCGAATAGAGATAGCGAGACAATCGTTTGTCAAAATGAAAAAGTTCCTATGCAGCCGGGATATAAATATAAACTTAAGAACGAGAATGTTAAGGTGCTATGTTTTCTCTGTTCTGCTGTAAGGCATGGAAGCCTGGACACTGAAAAAGATAAACATCAAAAACATTGAGGCATTCGAGATGTGGTGTTACAGGAGAATGTGGAAAATACCATGGACAGAAAGAGTAACAAATCAAGACGTTCTGCTGAAGATGGGGAAGGAATGCGAAGTCATAAAAACCATACAAACGAAAAAACTGGAATATCTGGGCCACATAATAAGAGCAGAAAAGTACTCTCTGCTTAGACTCATAATCCAAGGAAAAATTTTCTGGATTTCTTGGTTGCGAAATTTAAGGGAGTGGTATGGGTGCAGTCCAATACAGTTGTTCAGAGCTGCAGCCAACAAAGTCAAGATTGCTGTGATGGTAGCCAACCTCCGATAGGAGACGGTACTGCAAAAAGAAGACATCCATCATTCCAAACGAAAAGAAAAACTTCAATTAGCAACATATACAGCCAAGTTTCATTTTTAAAACATACAAGAACTAGAGGTTACTCGGTATTTTCAATTTGAGGTTAAGCATTTAAACGATACAGATGTATTGTATAGGCATATATTACTTAAACTTACCCCGATCCCTATATTTCACAACAGAAGATAGCTATAATCAAGCTAGAAGTTATACAACTGCATCTTCCTTGAAATTTTCATATGAATCACACAATAAAAGCCACTTATACAAAACCAGTGGGCAAATTCAGTATGCAGGTGTTGTTTTGGCACTATTAATAATGGTTTTTGATCATGTACAGAACCCAGCCATTTTACAAATATATTTCTAGTTTACTAGTTACTGATTTTTTGAACATTTAACGCAAAAATTATTTTTCTGAACGATATGTTTCTGCATTTGCACCTCCGTTAAAATAAATTCGTAATAAAGTACAAATAGCTGCAACTATGGATCTTGGAAATCATAGAATGGCATAAAACTCTTCTTCAACTTGGACCATTTTATCATTTGTTTGATATATTTTCAGTTAATCAAGCTGTTTTCCTCTTTATACCCATATAGTCAGCTACTGATATATGCATTTTTCGAGAAGCAAAAAATATTAATGTTAAAAATAATTGTTGGTTGGTTTGACTTTTTAATTTTTTTTGTCTACCAATGTTAATGTGATGACAAAATTCATTATATCTTATTGATATTACTTACTTCTTTGTTATACAGTTTTATTAAGTTTTGATCTGTTCAAATAAAGACATAAAGCTGAGCATTTATGTTCCGACTTGAGGTCCCTCTTAGAAGGACTACTAGTTGGATATTCGTCTCCACTTACGTTCCGACTTGCTATCCAACTAGCTCTCCAACTTCAGTTCTAGTTTGTTTTCACGACAGTGTACATCACTTAACCAAAAAACGTATCGAGTTAACACTACGCAAAATATACTCGTAATTAGGAGGAGGAAAATGGCAGCATTGTACTTATTATCCTTTTCATTTGAAAAAAAGAAGAAAAAATATTGGATGAAGAAATTATTTGTTAATCGTGTGAACTATTGTGACACGAAATTGCTCAATGTCATTGATGAGGGTGAAAAAAGACTACCTCAGAATGGACAACTTCACATTTTCGCTGTTGCTGGAAAAAATTGGTCTACTCATTTCCAAAAAAGATATCGTCACGCATGAATATGTCAGTACTGAAAAACGCTTTGTAGCAACTTTACGCTTTCTGGCCACTGAAAGGTCATCTGAGGAACTGAAGTATAGCTGTAAAATATCTCACAACTATTGGGAAAGGTGCTACCAGAATCTTGCAGGGCTATAAGAATTTTTCGTGCAATTGAAAGTTATTTTCTATTATTTATTTGTGAACTAGGGATCCTTGCTCAGAGATGTCGGACAGACAGCACTAATTAAGATTTTGTTTGGAGCTAATGTTATAAGCAAATTATATACAGGGATGAAATATCAGTTACAAAGTGATCTTGTAGCAAATTTACTATTTTAGTTGGGAATAAGTCACAATATGAGTTAGAAATTAAATGTATTTGACGTTTGGACTTCTACTTCGGAAATTATTATTAAAATATTACGAAGTTGAAATCGAAACGTCAAATAAATTTAATTTCTAACTAATATTCAGGCTTATTTCCAATTAAAATAGTAAATTTGCATAAGATGCCACAAGAAAATAGCTTCACAATGATATAAAGAAACAGTTACTTCAGTACAACTGTACTTTAATTTTCGTTGTTAGTTGATAATTCTTCTGTAGCAAATCCGGAGTGTTGGAAATTGTACCTGTGTGGGAGTGTCCGAAATAGGTCTACAGAAAGGAAAATGATTTGCCCTAACAAAAAGTATATGATTATGAAGGATCGTGTATTTTGATAGTGGTAATTTTCGTGCAATTAAAATTTTACTTGCTAATAAATATGTTTGCCACCTAGAGATCTTTACGTAAAGTAATTCATAGAAATCCCATACGTAACAGGTGCCGAAGGTCAATTGACTGAGGAAAATTTTGATCCGAACTTTGATCCGACTTCCAACTTTACCATTCACGCTCCTACTTCGTCGCCAGTCTGAAGTCAGACCTTCAAGTCGTCCCTGTAGATATTCCGACTCGTACCAATAGTTGTCCAACTAATCCAACCAGCCCAACTGCGGAAGTTGGACCACTAGTCGGATTAAAAATCGGAATGTAAATGGCCCGTTTTACTGTATCTTTTGTCAAAGGAAACCTTTCAAAAAAATATGAATTATCATATTATAAACAATTCATTTAATTTGATTTAGATATCCTTGGGATCTCAGAAACCTGGTGGCGTGGATCCGTTAAATGCACTACAGAATGCGGAACATTCTTTTACTCAGGCAATGATGACCGCGATCATAGAAAAGGCGTCGGCAATATTATAACTAAAAGATTGGTGAGAGCTGTCACAGAGTTTGTACCATATTCCGACCACACAGCCTTAGTAAAACTTGAAGCGAAGCCAAATAATCTCAACATAATACAGGTTTATGCACCAACTACAGACGCATCAGATGAAGTAGTGGAAAACTTTTATAGTGAAATCAAAGAACTACTTAAATTGACAAAGAAACATGATGTCAACATAATTATGGGAGATTTTAATTCCAAAATAGGGAAGGGCAGCTTTGAAGACGTAGTTGGACCCTATGGTTTTGGAACAAGGAACGAAAGGGGCGACCGACTTATACAATTTTGTCAAGAAGAAAACATGAGAGTTACCAACAAATGGTTCCAACTACACCCCCGTCGCCTTTATACTTGGAAATCTCCAGCCGATAAAGCTCAGAACATAATAAAAAATTAAATAGACTTCATTCTTATCAACGGTAGATTCAGCACAACTGTCAAAAGAGCTTGCACATACCCTGGAGCAGATGTCCCTTCTGACCACGTACTATTAGTGGCTGTCATAAAGATCGCTCTTTCATGCAAGAACAAGCCTGAAACTCAACAACAGATAGCACTGAACAAACTGAAAGATCCAATGATACAAGCAGAAATAAGCAATGAAATAAACGCACAAATTCAAATATTGACGACAAACATTGCCGCCGAAGATCTAACACCAACATGGAATACGATTACAAGTGCTGTAACAGACAACATGAAAAACAACTTGGGGTACAAACGAAATAACAAGAGGCAAAAATGGATGACAGAAGAAATACTATTACTAATGGAAGAACGACAAAGACACAAGAATAACCAAGATGGCAGCAATATGTATGAAAACATTAACAGGCAAATAAAAGCAAAAATAAGAATAGCAGAAAATAAATGGCTTAAGCAACAATGTATCGATCTAGAACATTTACAACGACAGCACGACGACCGTAATTTACATAAAAAGCTTAAGAAGACTGCTGGAATATACAGAAAACGAAGACCAACTACCATAGTTAATCAGGATAACCAGATAGTGCTGGGTGAAAAGGAGAAAATTAATATATGGGAAAATTATATCCAAGAGCTCTTCCATGACGAAAGACCCATAAGTGAAGTTTATGCAGACGACCAGCTGACTGGCCCTTCAATCACCAAAGAGGAGATAGAAAAAGCAATGTTAAATTTAAAAAACAATAAGGCACCTAGACCAGAAGAAATCCCGTCAGAAATACTCAAATTACTGGATGAAAGGGGAATTTCAGCACTACCCAAGATATTTAACTTAATTTATGAAAATGGCTGCTATCCTCAACAGTGGTTACGCTCCACCTTCATTCCCCTGCACAAGAAAGTCAATGCAAAAAGATGTGAGGATCACAGACTCATTAGCCTGATGAGTCACACTTTAAAGATATTCTTAAAAATACTACATCAAAGATTATACAAAAAATGTGAATGGGACATCAGTGACTCCCAGTTCAGGTTTAGGCAAGGTTTAGGAACACGAGAAGCAATAGTAGCAACACAGGTGCTGGTCCAAAATTGTTACGATCAGAATAAGGATGTGTTCCTATACTTTTTAGATTACCAAAAAGATCGTGTCCAACACCACAAGTTAATGCAGATCCTCAAGAAAGTTGATATAGACCAAAAAGACATAAGATGCATTGAAAACTTGTACTGGCATCAAACGGCACAGTTAAAAATAGACAATTCTATATCCAAACCCATACATATAAGAAGGGGCGTTCGACAGGGATGTGTGCTTTCCCCTCTTTTATTTAACATTTATTCGGAAGCCATATTTCAAGAGTCTTTGGAGGATGCAAAGATGGGAATCAAAGTGAATGGAGTATTGATCAACAACATACGATATGCTGATGATGGTGTCTTAATTTGTGACAACATAGTCGATCTTCAACAACTTGTCACTATAATCGGAGAATACAGTAAGCGAATGGGATTAGAGATTAATACCAAAAAAACCAAATTTATGATCATCTACAGAAACTTGGATGCACTTGAAAACTCCACCATAACACTGAATACTAAGTCCATTAAAAGAGTGAGTAAATTTAAATACCTGGGATCGTGGCTTTTTGAACACTGGGCATCGGACAGGGAAGTAAAATGTCGCATTGAGCAAGCTCGACAAGCTTTCGTAAAATTCAAGAAGGTACTGACTTGTTCAGCGTTCGATCTCCAACTGAGACTAAGGTTTGCTAAGTGCTACGTGTGGTCAGTGCTGCTATATGGCGTAGAGGGCTGGACACTCAAAACGAGGGATATAAACAGATTAGAAGCTTTCGAAATGTGACTCTATCACCGTATCTTAAAAATACCATGGACAGCGAAAATCACAAATATAGATGTCCTTAAAAGAATAAACCAAGAACTCCAACTTTTCGAAACCATCAAGAAACGGAAAATGGCGTATCTAGGTCACATCATGCGAAATGAAAAATACCAGTTCCTTCAACGTATAATCGAGGGTAAAATTGAAGGCATGAGAGGAATGGGACGCAAGAAAATGTCCTGGCTCCGAAACATAAGGCAATGGACAGGGATTAACGACATACAATCTCTGATACATATTGCAAGAAATAGAGAATTAATGGAAAATGTGATCGCTAACATCCATTAATGGATTTGCATCTGAAGAAGAAGAAGAAACAATTCATTCAATGAATGAATTTTTGACATATATACTTCCAATTTTTTACTCTTTGTTAAATGTCTATATTACGTTAGTTAGTTTTGATGTAGATTTTAATTTATACCTGCATATAGTAAATATATGATTATAGAAACGAATTAATTAAGACTAGTATATCAATGTAAAGACCCGCTATTCCATATCGCTACTCGTAACCACTGCATCTTGTTGCGCTAATTTCGTGAAGCTCTTCTCAACATTTCACTAAAGAAAAATAAAAAGTAAAATACAATGCCAGTACAGCTTTTCTTCAAAAATATGACAAATCAGAATTTAGAAGAAGATATTACACGGGAAATTGAACACACATTATATTTTATATAAGTTATAAATTCTCAGCTAACCAGGAAATATTGTGTTGATTTAAACATAAATATAAATGACATAATAATACTTAACTAGTAGACTACAATATTTTGGAATAAGAATACCAGAATAAACATTTTTGATTTGTAGTCACTGTTCAACTGAGAGGAAAGTGTAATTTAAAATTGTCACAACAGATCCTCCCGAAACATTTAGAAGATTTATGGTCATTATATTCTACTTAAAGTATAAAATAAAAAAGGGTCCACAAATAAATTACTGTTTTAGTTTGGATACAGCCTCGTTTAGATTGTGTATAACAAAAGATTGCTGGTTTTTGTTTGTCTCGACAAGCAAAATTTTAAGAAAAATTAATTGCCTTACTTAGTGTACTCGGACTCAAGATTTCGTTTTGACATTTTATTTTCTCTTTTTTTTTAATAGAAAGTTTAAATATTGAAATAACGTGCCAGTTTGATATACGGAATTATATAAAAGAGTTTCATGTTAATTATAATATTACATGTTAGGTATTTTTAAAAGACAATATGTTGATAATTTTTGAAAAAAATTATATTTTAAATCTACTCTTTTTACTCCTTGTAAAATATGACACAATCCTATTTAACAAAAGAAATCTGAGCAACTGATTTGGAGAATATTCTAAGAGAATTCAAAGCAAATTTACAAAAATATGCGTAGTTCGCTGCAACACAAAGTAGTCCACTAACTCACAAAGAATATTATCCAGTAATAGTCAAAGAAAAAATGGAAGAAATTTAAAAAATATATGGCAATAAAACAGAACCCTAAGTCATAAAAACAAATTCCATAAAGCTGAAAGAGAATGAAAAAAATTATACAAACGATTAGCCATCAAAACAGATAAAATCGCCTCGTACAATTTTTTCCATCAATTACCAATAAATACTCACACTGAAAAACCACAAGATACTTAAAGAATTCTATAAAGTCATTACCACAAATCAGAACCACCGCTGAATAATGAGAAAAAAAGACAATGTTCCCAAGCCAAACTTTAAGTAAAAATGTTCCGAGCACATAATTTGTTATCCAGCCCTACAGAAACTCAAAATATACGGAAGATATTAAACGAGCCGATTCAAATAAAGTTTTCTATCGAGAAACTTACAACAGAACATTGAAATGTACCATCATGGAAGAAGTCGACTAGAAAAAGTCTCCTGACTATCACCTTAAGGGGAAAGTCTCACAAAAGCTACCCAGTAACGGTATAAGTTGTGTTCTGTAGATATTCAGTGCTTTTTTAAGACTAAGTTATTTCCTGCAACAAATGGAAAGTAGCAGAAGTCCTAATGATGCCTAAGCAAGGAAGAAACCTTAATAAATTACATCATATAGGTCAACTAGTCTATTACCAATTATATTCAAAATATTTGCGGAATTGTCACTTCATACCACCTTTCTATCAGTTAACCCTAGACTCCAGCACAGATCAGAGGTAATGTAAGTCGACAAAATCTCACCAGCTCCGGGGGGTCATGTTAGATGCCCCCATTTTTAGTTTTTATTAATTACCGAAGTTAACGTCTATTGCATTTACCTTTGTAAATTCCATGAGAATTGTTTTTGTTACTGATGTCCTTCCAGTGTTTTTCTGTGGCCAAACAATGTTTTTTAACAACTTTTTATGTAAGTAGTAAAAACCCAACGTGTTATTTCTATACATTTAAATTTTAACTTACGTGTTTTTAATATTAGTATTTTAAATCTCTCTTTTAGTAAACTGATGATGGAATGATTCAATTCCGAAAAGATCTTCTTTAAAATAAAAGTTTTAAGATTTTAATAAGCATTTTTTTATACCTTGCTACATACGAACACCACATGCTTTGAAAAAAATATTCTAAATTAGCAACTTACTCGAATATACTCACATAAGACGTTATCAAAATATCAGCTAACTATTTCCAACTCCTAAACAATGAAATATGGATCAAACTTCGACCTAAATAATGTGATCGCAATCCGATAATCTCCGACATAATGAAAATTAACATTCATTTCCAATGCCCCTTGTCGTCCAAGGGAAAACGCCCTTGAGAATTGTCCATTTGAAATTATATGCTCGAAAATTGGTCTTAACTATCCCTTAACAACCAAAACAGTTCTCTAAGGTCGTGGCCGATAACCCGAGAAGTTGCGTCGAGGAAGTCATAATATATTTGTTTTACAGTGCGGATAAACTTGGCTTATACGGAAATATACAAGACTTTAGACATCCTGAAGTAGCCAGCAGTGTTCGCAGGCAATCGAGGTGGAGTTATTATTTTTGACTTGAATTTTATTTGTGGGAACTGATTATTCTACTTTTTTGTAGATATTAAATATTTTTATAAATAATTTTTACGTTAAATTAAATATTCAATGTGTTATATACACACATTTATACAAAATTTCAAGCAGTCGATATAATTTCAAAGTATTAAACGATTGAATTAAATTAAATTAAATTTGATTACAAATGATCACAATTCAAAGTTGTTTACTATAACATCCAAATTTTATATACACGTCTCTAATGGTTAAAAAATAGAAGAATTTATTGTAATCGATATATCGGTAGCATTATTTGCCCTCGACTATATTTCTAAAGAATCTTTAGTAAAGAGGTAGGGAAAGCACCTCCTCAGAGGTGACTGTAAAGTTAAATATTTATTCTAAAATACATTTTACTTCTGTTTGATAAAACTACTAGAATAGAAATATTTATGCTTTATTATCACTGACATTGTTGTACAACTTTATGGAAAAAACTTACAAAATGTCAGAAAACAACAATAGCAATAATTAAAATTTGTTGAAATTACATAAATGGTCAATATCACAAAATAAAAGATAATATAAAAAATAATCGATCGAAAAATTTAAATCAATTGCAAATTGCGTAATAAAACCTTACCGACTAATAATTTGCTGCATATGATACTGAAATATAGGTAAAAATGGTTTAGTTACTTGTAGATAAAGGTACTGTAATTTCTTAATTACTCATTAAGACAAAGTATCTCAACCTTTTACCATTTGCAACCCACTTTTCCATAATTATTTTCACGGCGTCCCTTCTCGTACAAACACAATATATGTATGCAATAATACTGTATATTAAAGTATTTTCACGCTAAACTTACAGTAAAACAAAATTAAAGACAGTCAAGATTTCCTTTCACGCAAAAATAGTCCATGTATCTGTTGATACGTATTTCGCTTTAATAAAGCTCATCAGAACAGTTATTCATAGGCTTTCTCAACGTGAAAATTAATCTTTTCCTGTCTTTGTGAAGCAACGATAAAATGGCTTCGAAACGGACGCAATAGCGACATCTGATATTAAATCCGTAAAATAGTTTCGAAACACAATTCAGATAACTGCCTTAATCTGAACCTTCTATAAATGCAAGGTATAACAGACGCTGATAAAGATGTTAATAGAGACATGGGGAATCTAAAATTTGCATTCCACGACATGTCTCCTCAGCTAAGCAGAAATCGTTAGCGAATTGGTTTCTTGTACTCATACAGAGTAGATCCGAATAAAATAAAATTAAAGACAGTCAAGATTTCCTTTCACGCAAAAAAAAAAAAAATTCGGATCTACTCTGTATGAGTACAAGAAACCAATTCGCTAACGATTTCTGCTTAGCTGAGGAGACATGTCGTGGAATGCAAATTTTAGATTCCCCATGTCTCTATTAACATCTTTATCAGCGTCTGTTATACCTTGCATTTATAGAAGGTTCAGATTAAGGCAGTTATGTGAATTGTGTTTCGAAACTATTTTACGGATTTAATATCAGATGTCGCTATTGCGTCCGTTTCGAAGCCATTTTATCGTTGCTTCACAAAGACAGGAAAATATTAATTTTCACGTTGAGAAAGCCTATGAATAACTGTTCTGATGAGCTTTATTAAAGCGAAATACGTATCAACAGATACATGGACTATTTTTGCGTGAAAGGAAATCTTGACTGTCTTTAATTTTATTTTATTCGGATCTACTCTGTATGAGTACAAGAAACCAATTCGCTAACGATTTCTGCTTAGCTGAGGAGACATGTCGTGGAATGCAAATTTTAGATTCCCCATGTCTCTATTAACATCTTTATCAGCGTCTGTTATACCTTGCATTTATAGAAGGTTCAGATTAAGGCAGTTATCTGAATTGTGTTTCGAAACTATTTTACGGATTTACAGTAAAACCCTAATTACCAAATTACTGAGGATAAGTAAGCTTATTTTCATGTGGCAACACCAATCCGGAACAAAGATCTGCCGCAAACTTCACGAGAAGTTCCGCGTAATTTCGAACATTCTCCATCAACTGCATCTCTTCTCTTCTGAACAGTCTTAGTTGAGTTAGTCGACTGTTTAAGTAGCAACAAATGCACAGACGAGGATGATCAAAAAATAAAATACTTAAATTTTGGGTTTACCTTTATTGAACTAAATGAAGAAAAAGGCCCTCTGTGTATCATTTTCTCAAAAATTTTAGCAGTCGATAGCATGAAACCTTATAAACTTAAATGACATTTGGAAATTTAGAAACGATTTATAGCATGTACATTAACAAACTCCGAGACTTCTTCGAGTTAAAACTAAAATTACAAAAAAAGGTAAATCATTAAAAAAACATTTGACTTTAAATGAAAAAGCTTTACTTGCCTCTTATAAAGTTTTATATCAAATATTCAGAAGTAAAAAGCTTTACACTATTGGTAAAGAGCTTATTTTGCCAGCTGTAACTGAAATTGTAAAAACTATGTTTTAAAATAATATTGCCAACAAAATGGAGTCTATACCTCTTTCAAATGATATCGTTGCCCGTTCAGTCTAAGATATAAGCTAAAGATGTACAGGATCAGCTACTCAGGAAGTTGCACGACAAGCTATTTTCGATTCAGCTTGATGAGGCAACAGAAATGAGCAATGTAACAAATCATATAAGGTTAAACAACAACACGTGAAAGTTGTTTTTGTAATCATCGAAAAATCATTTAGCGATGCTGACAAAAAAATTTAAAAGATATTTTTTTGCCGACGACAAATTGATACTTAGTTACGAGTGGATTAAGACTCCGTTTTAAATTACACCGAAGGGCTCTCTAATGCCAAAGAAGAAACCTTCATAGACTTTACGTCAAATGCCAAAATCAACTTACAGTTTAATAATAAATCCGTCGTTGAATTTTGGGCAGAAGTATGTAAATTATGAGTTTTCTGCACTAAAAACCAGAGCGTTCCGTATGCTATTAACCCTTAACTAGTCGCTACATGTTCAAAAAACCGCACGTATTAAAAATTGCTAATATTTCGGAAAAAAATTACATTTGGCAACCACGGCCTTCAGTAGCTTACTCATTCGATACAAGGAGCCTCAGTACTAAATCAGAGTAGCGGGAGGTTTGTTGATTAGGAGTTACAGCGCAAAGGTCATAATTTCCGCGTGCGTCTAGTCAGCTAAAAAGTTTTTATAAATCGTTTGATTGTATTTCTTATTACCTTAAGGTATGTATAAACGCTAGTTAACCTTTTGAATATACCTCTCTTTCTTTTACTATGTAATTAGTCATCAAATTTTAAATTACTTTGCAGTAAATATCTATTACGATATTTCATAATTTTCTTTGTTCTAATATTGAGAATCAAATATTAATTTTTTTAAATTTTAAGCTACAGCAAACTTTTATATATAACTTGTTTGGCTTTATTTTTAGAATGGACTATGAGAAGGAGCAAAGGAGACTTCAAGCCCTCATGGAAGAAGAACCGCTTGATATAGAATATGACGACGACGATGACGAGAATGAAGTAAATCCGGAAGTTATTGATGAGAGGTCGGAAGATTCGGAAAGCGAACTAGAACAGGATTTAGAGGAAGTTTTACTGAATAATGTACAAGAAGAAAGTGTTTTTAGGGGATAAGATGGTACAGTGTGGAGAAAGCATCAAAGAAAAAACAAAAGGGTACGTATGAGTAAGCCTAATTTAGTAAAACAATCACCTGGGCCTAATAGATTTACGAAAAAGTTGAAAGATATTTATTTAATATTTCATTTCATTGATGAGAACATGATTTACATAATTGTAGAGTCCACTAATAAATACATTGAAAGTATAGCAAGCAATTTCTCTAGGGAGAGGGATGCAAAGCTTACAAACCCATCTGAAATTCGCGCTCTTATAGGCCTTTTATATTTGGCAGGGACATATAAAGCCCATCACCTGAATACAGAAGATATCTGGCAAACCAATGGCGAAGGTATCGAAATATTTAGACTAGTTATGTCCTTATCCCGATTTAGGTTTCTTCTAAGATGCATTAGATTTGATGATAAGGTCGATCGTGAAGAACGTAGGAGACTGGTATTTTTTGACAAATTCGTAGAAAAGTGTAAATCGGGATAAAACTCTTCGCAAAATTTAACATGCGATGAAATGATTCCTGGATTTTTAGGGAATTGCCCTTGGATACAATATATTCCAAGCAAACGCTCAAAGCATGGGCTCAAAATTTTTAGTTTATGTGATGCTGAAATGTATTATACCATCAATATGGAGGTTTATGTGGGTCGTCAACCAGATGGCCCATTTACTGTAGACAATTCCCCGAAAGAAGTTGTAAAAAGAATGTGTGCGCCAATAAAAAATTCTGGGCGCAATATTACTCTAGATAATTGGTTCATTAGCATTCCTCTAATAGATGTTTTAAAAAAAGAATTTGGATTGACTGTTGTGAGGACCATTAGAAAGAACAAAAGGGAACTGCCCTTTGAATTACTTCAAGGATCTCGTCCTCTAAAATCAAGTATGTTCGCCTTTAGCGATACATGGACCTTAGTGTCATATATCCCCAAAAAGAAGAAAGTTGTATTGCTTGTTTCAAGGTTACGAGATGACGACGCTATAGATAGAGAAACATTTGAACATTATAAACCAGAAATTCTGACGTTTTATAACAAAACAAAAGGCGGGGTTGACGTCGTTGATCAGCTATGCTCCTCTTATGATGTTTCGCGAAAAACAAGACGTTGGCCCATGGTAATTTTTAACACCATATTAAATATCGCAGGCATCAATTCGCTAGTGATTCATGCAAGTAACAACCTTGCTGATAATAAAATGCTTAGAAGAAAATTTTTAAAACATTTAGCATTTTCTTTCATGGATGAACATCTACGGGTCCGAGCAACAGTAGACAATTTAAATAGAGATCTGAAGTTACGTATTAAGGCCATATGTAATATTCTTTACACAGACGGCACTCCAACGAATGAAGGAATACATGGTAGATGCTACTTTTGCGACCGTAAAAAGAACCGGAAAACGACTGTTTCCTGCTGTAAAATGTAAAAAGTTTTTATGCAAAGAACATACACGTGTAGTATGCGAAGAGTGCCAAACTGAAGCTATTTCTAAAAAGTGCTAAAAGGAAACTAAAAGTTTCCTTTTTTTTATCGGAGTAGAAAATAGTTTTTTTAATGTTCTCTCCAGTGTTTTTAACATTAGTTTACTTTTTATATTATTTTGTAATATGTTAGTCTACTTATTAAACCTTAATAAAATCGTGTTTTACTTAAACTGGTTCCAAATACTTTTATTAACACAAACTAAGAAATAAAAGACCAAACGGTCGTTTCGATCGCGCGCGACTACTAATTTTCAAGAATTGCTAGCGACTACTGAAGGGTAACGGTTTTAACATCCTACCTATGCAAAACAGGATTTTCCGCGGTGGCTGCTTTAAAGATTATATAGATCGCATCTATATTTAGGAAACCAACTGAGAACTTTTGTTTCTAATATTACACCCTGTTTCGATAAACTGCTTTTCAAAATAGGCCCAAGGAAGTAACTAATTATATTAAATTTTTTAATAATTTAGTGTTAGTTGATAAGTTCATGTGTAGTACTAATACAGTGCTCTTTATAAGAGTACCTTTTTTGTTTTGCTTTGATTTTAGTAAATTTGTCTAAGTTGTTGGTGTTTTTTTTAAAGCTCACGCCTACCCCCCCATGGGTTGAGAATCACTGCATTAAGAAACTCTTCTACTAAATAATATGGTCTTTTAGATAGATAGGCTTTTGTGGTTTTACAGAATTTTGAAAAAGATGTTGCGGGTTTGACTTATAAAAGGTTGTATAGTTTTTTGCCTAATTTAATACAGATTTTTCTACTAACTTAGTGGGCGGGATCAATACATAAACATCAAGGTTGAATTTCTAGTGGAGTAGTCATGATAAGGTCTTGCTGAAAAAACATGTCTTCTTCTTCTCGTACCACTCCTAGCGGAGATTGGAAATCATCATGGCCACTGCGACTTTGTTAGCAGCGCGCTTAAAAAGTTCAATCGAACTACACCCGAACCATTCACGTAGATTACGAAGCCACGATATTTTTCTTCTTCCCACACTTCTTTTGCCCTTAATTTTGCCCTGCATGATATTTCTTAAAAGTTCGTACTTTTCACCTCTCACAATGTGCCCCAAGTATTCCAAAAAACATGTAGGTGTTTACAAATTAAGCAAACAGTTTCTAAAATATATAAAGAGGGAAGCGTTAAAATACCGTGATTTGTGAAATGTCTTCTGCAATATGCTCTTTTTCTGAGGCCAAACAGAAAATGTATTGCTCTTTTTTATTAAATTTAAAAATAAACTAAAATCTTATTGAGCAGCCGTACTAGAACCTTAAACAGGAAAACTATATCGAAGATGACACTTGAACAAAAAAAAATTATGTTATTTTCGAAGATGCTAAATTGATTTCCTTGAAAACAGGTCTCATTGCATAGCAGGCTGAGGCTAGTTTCATACTTAACAAATCAATATGACGGGACCATTTAAAGTTGCTGTCTATAAAAATAATAAGAAGTTTTTAAGAATCAACGATACTGTAAAATAACTATTAATAAAAAGCTTGGTCAAAGAGCTCGTTTATAGAATAATGCTACTATCTTATTAACATTAAAAATGAGTAAATTAAAGTTGGACCAGGGTTTTTATTTTAAGTAGATCAAGCTGCTTGAATAGTTGCATTATTAAAGATTGTTCAAGTGATACTGGTATCGTTGGTACCTGGAAAAGAAAAATTTTTCCATTGATTTTTAAATATGTGATGTCATTTATAAAGATAAGGAAAAGTAGAGGAGCTAATCAGTCGTAAAGTCGTCAGTAAAGCAGAGGAGTCAGTATTATTGGCTCTAACTAGTTTTTTTCATTGCTCAAGTAACATTAGAACCAATTTAATTAAATACCTCGAATTCAGCAGAACTAGAAAATGTCATAATTTACACAATCAAAAGTTTTAGCGTAGTCACAAAAAAAAACAGTGGAAGTATAAAGATTATTCTTTAGTGATTGGTAAACCGTATATAATACAGAAAACATAGCAACACTAGTATATTTATTAGATAAAAAGGCGAACTGATTTTGTGATAAAATGTTGTTTCGAACGAGAAAGTACATAAGTCAAGCTTTTATAAGTCTCATAATAATTTTTTATACTACCGGTGATAAGGCCATAGGTCTATAGTAGCGGGCATTCTATTTTTCACCACCCTTATAAAGAGGGAAATTAATGGCTGTCTTTAGGCCCTCAGAAAATATACTTTTTGTTTTTCAAAAAAATTATTAATTAATGAGATCAGATCTTCCAACATATTTTTTGGGAGATTTAAGATTTTTTTTTATAAATAGTCCATCAGCACTACAGTATGATTTGCTTTTGATACTACTCATTAATTGGATCAGTTCAGATTTATCAACTGGTCGTATTAAAATTGAATGCAGGACCTATTTTGAATCGAGGAGACAGAAAATAGGATCTTGATGTAATAAAATATTTGACGTTATATTTTTACTCATATTATCAAATTAAAAATTTAATAATTTTCAGGATTAGAAAGAAAAATTATGCGAGCTGTGTTAGTTTTATTTCTAAGATCGTTTATTATGGACCAAGCTTCTTTTGCAACACTTTTAGAGCTTTAAAAATGATTTTGATAGTACGCTTTTCTATTAAATATTTTTATATATAGTATTTTATACTATCAAAGTACGTTGTCTAAGATATATTATGATTAAAAAAACAAGATAGTGATACATGAAAATACACGCCTGCATTGAACAACTCCCACTTCAATGGTCAATATCAAACTGATACAATACTTTAGGAAATGCGACATCAGCAGATAATATTTTAAATATAGTCACGTGCACATATCTAAATAGATAGTAGCGTATTCGAAAGAATATTGGTAAAAATTATTAAAATATTAAAATTGCGGCACGGAGTTCCGCTGCATGGACACCGGAGGGTTAAACTTAAACTACTAAAAAGAATCAAATAAAATAGAAAAAAAAAAACAATGAGTTGTAATTTTTAAACATGGTCTATAGTTTTCAAGTATACTGGCAAACTATAGACCATGTTTAAAAATTATGAGTCATTATTAAAAAATCATTTAATAATACCAACAATACCTTTCATCCTTAAAATAAAACTGTAACGAAATTATTTTGCCTACCATAGGGTAAAATTATAAGGGGTAGAAAAAAAAGGGCAAGCAAAATAAATCGAAACGTATGCGTACGGCACTCAGGGTTTGTTTGGAGAGCTAAGGTCGTGGATAAATAAACGGCAAGGGGTCGGATTAGGGCAACTACAAAAATGAAACAAAGGGGTACTTACATAAATCTCTTGGGACAAACAAAACAAAAGGAAACAGCAAATACCTCTAGCAATTTAAAAAGGATGCCGCTTCGAGGTGCCAAATTATAACTATTACAACAGCTAGTTTTAACTATCGAAATAATTATTAAAAATGAAATACATATCTTTATACATTAAACTCAAAAAAGGGGTTAGTTAAAAAAATAAACAAAATGGTTAGAAAAAAAATTAAACATTTATTGTGTCTCACCACAAACAGTTACAAAAATAAATGACACAAATTACTATATAGATAGTTTGAGTACAAAAATAACAAAGAAAAAACTTACATGTGTCCTAGCCCTTTACAAACTCTAGGAGTTTAAGATACTACAAAAACTTACAAAGAAATTGTTACTGCAATGAAGGTTAACCTTATTTAAAAACAAAACAAATGAATTAATGTCAAATATGATTAGATAGTACAATATTAATAATTACAAATTCTTTTTGTTATGAAAGCAAATTATTAATATTAAAAAAATGTCTGTATTTACTTTAAATTTGAACACAAAAAAGTTACCTGGCTTGCACTGGGGTTTTACGCAAAATTTCTGGGGGTAGAAACCAAACTTCGCTGGAACTTAAACTCTATACCACTCGAACTAATTCAACTCCACTGTGATAGGACAAGACAAAATTGAGATTGGAAATTGAGCATGGAATACAAACTTTGGAGCTCTGCTCCTTAAAAAGACTGGAAAATTGTGGGTATATTTCAAATCCTCACTTTAACTGTAACTATTAAATAAACAATTTACTGCCACTAAACTTATCTTCCATAAAAAGGGGCAAAAACAGAAAACTTTACAAATTCGACGAATAAATGTAGATCCACACCTAAGCCGACTGTCTCTTACAGCGACCCAAGTGAGAATGACCAAATTATCTTTAGAATTCATTCACATAATTTGGAATAACAAAAAACTTGACGGAAATATATATTTAAAACGCAGAATATGAAACGCAATAGAATGCCGAGGACGTGCACATCTGTGAAATATAAACAAAATATAAAATGGTTTATTTTACTCAGCGACGCTAAGATGAATTGGAAGAATTCGGTGTTTTAACTTTTACGAAAGGAAACAGATATACACTAAGATTATTCTTTGATATTTTATCAAATACGAGGGGATTTCAATACATATCTAAACATATCTAAAGAATTTAGAAATGCTACAAAACAACTATTAAAAATGCACGAATAACAGAAAAAATATTAGAGATGATGAAACACTAGATGAAAAAACTTTGGACTTAAGCCGACAACCTTCATAAACATAAACATGGTATTAACTTCTATCATCACAAAAGAATTATCTATCTACTGTCAAAAAAGACACAACTTCCCAGAAGATTTGATTTTGATAGATGCAGTACAACAAAAGCTTCTATTCTAAGTAATTTATCAAAATAGGTATTCTGGCTCCTTGGTAGACTTTAAAATCTATCTTACGACCATCAGTGGTTATTGGTACAAATATTTTAACCTCTGTGGATGCGGTTTATTTTCAAATATCGTAAGATTTTTGGATATGTTTAGCAGAAAGATATCAACTGTTTATTAATGGAATAATATGGTGAAACATTTAACCGTTTAATTCAAGCCCTCTTCACTCTGTTTTTATTTGGTTGTATCTTCCAGATGATATTGGTATTACATTTTTTTGCTGTGTCTCTAATTGACTAATTAACTCTAACGGAGTAAAAATTTAACGTTACACCAGACAGTGATAGTATAAAACAAACTAACTGGAAGGGGTTCAATTTTTGACATGCGAAAAACAATGTTATATTTTTCTCGGTAACGAATCCTATAGTCTCAACCTCAATATATAAAATTATTACCTTTATACAACGCTGAGTAATAATGCCTACCTAATTTTAACGCCACCCCTTTGAACAAACATACAGTTTTAAAATTGCAAACAAAAATGACGCTCTCTTATTCGTGATATTCTCTTTTTACTATTTGTTTTTAAAATAGAGCAGACCGTTTATTCTCTCTTAGTGATAACCACTATTTACTACGCGTTAAAAAAATCGCGAATATCACTTAACTGTTAACTCGTGTGGACAACCGTTAATTCGCGACAGACAAACTCGTATAACACGCGTATTAAATAATCCTGCTTATATGCAGACTACGAGTTTGCGAGTGAATATACCAGCAATGTTGGTAAGACTTTTATAAACTTAATTAGCTCTTGTTTGTATAACCTTAATTACTTTCTCCTAATCATTTTGAGCAAGCCTTATGGATACAGTTTTAAAATTCCGAAGTTATATTAATAATTTCACATTTATGTATATGACTTAATTGGACAGTGCCTGTGTATCTGCTTTATAACTCCGCTCAATTCTTTTATTCTTGTTTATACTAATTAACTATAACCATAATATTAGTGAATTTAAGAAGTTAATGAAAACTAACGAGTTTACAT
Organism: Diabrotica undecimpunctata; assembly: GCF_040954645.1. Taxonomy (NCBI): domain Eukaryota; kingdom Metazoa; phylum Arthropoda; class Insecta; order Coleoptera; family Chrysomelidae; genus Diabrotica; species Diabrotica undecimpunctata. The sequence continues at coordinate 100,933,584 of NC_092806.1, forward strand.
CGTTTACAAAAATCGATAAAAAAAGATTTTTGTCAGCATCAGTCAAACTTTACCATTTTTATATGCAATTTTTACATAGTGGTTTTGTACATCCCCAACAAAGACTCATTTTATAACGCAAACATAGGTATTTTATCATCCTGCGCTCTCTGTTCGGACATAAACTGCAAATCTTGCATTTTTCTAAAATAAGAACATCCGTCTGATTGTCCACTACTTCTTCTTCTCGAACTTCATGTATCTGGATGATTGTAATACGTAATTGACGTGGAATGTTCGTCATTATCATTCGTCTTTTCATGTTATTTTGCATCAAGTGCATAGCCAACTCCAAGAAAAAAACATTTTTTTGTATGATTACTTGATTGTTTTTATAGCACTGATGTAGGATGTACGAATTGGCTACAGAAATGTCCAATACGCAGAAAAACATTGTTAAGGGCCATCTTCGGGTTCGACGGCTTGAGGTGCTTTTGAAGTATTTCTCATCTAAGGAATCTACACCTCCCTTCTTCTTCTTCTTCTTCGTCTAGCCATTCACGTCCACATCTGAACATAAGCCTCTTCAAGTCTTCCTTTCCATTGTTTTTTATTGTACGCTACTTGTAGCCAATTTTTCCTGGCAGTCCTTTTCAGATCATCTGTCCATCTCATAGGAGGTCTGCCTCTGGGTCTTTTGTGTTGGTATGGTCTCCAGGTTAAAATTGATCTGTGCCATTTGTTTAGATCGCTCCTAGCTACATGTCCAGCGTATTCCCATTTCAACGTTAATGATTTTTGCACCACATCGGTGACTTTGGTTTTCTGTCTTATCCATGTGTTTGTTTTCTTGTCCTTAAGTGATATACCTAGCATTGCTCTTTCCATCGCGTGTTGAGTGACTCTAAGTATATTCATATTCTTTTTTGTGATTGTCCATGTTTGTGCCGCATAAGTTAATATCGGAATAATGCATGCATCAAAAACTTTACACCTCCCTTATTCTCATTATAATAAGAAATATTTTCTGGTTTATTAGTAGAGGCATCACTATAACGTCTATTATGCATTGAAGATATAAGTACCTAAATCCCTAAACCTATAAATTGTTAACCTTTCAGGTCTGTTTCTGTTGGGCAGAAAAGATGAAGGTATTTCACCTTAATTTTTTTTTCAGTGTGCTCACATAAGTCAATTTTTTCTTCCGCAAAATATCCATTAATTAAATAAAAGAATACCAATTATTAGCTGTGATATTTCGGTTGCTACCAAAAAGCTGTTCAGTCAAGCACAACACAGCTTGTGTAGTCTTTAGAAATTTTTTGTACTCGTCACTGATAATAAATCCATCTGAGTCTTTTCCGCTGTAGATGTAAGCAATACACAAATACCCATTACGTGAATCTGTGAGACACTGTATTTTGAGTTCGTATTTGCCCGGTTTGTCAGGCATGTACATTTTAAACTGTCATTTACCTCTAAAACTTACAAGCATTTTATCAATTGTGAAGAAAAGAACAGCATATCTTTTTTTTTGCTCATAAAGTCACAAAAATGCTCTTAACTCAATAACATTCATATCTCTAAGATGATGGATAGAACTATCAGAATATTTCTCACGAATTGCTCGTAACTTTATATTTGTCTTCTGCTGAATATGTTCTAGAATGTTATCACGAACAACATATTCCAAACAGAAAAGGATATTGCAGCCTCGCCCAGCATTTTTGCCTTTGTTTTTAAAATGGGTACTTTTATGACAATATTATGTTTATGTTTTAGATTAATGGACAACTTCTGACGTACACCACTTGTGTCGATTTTTACCATAAACATACTTTTTGTTACCATCACTAACTGCTAATTTATCACAATCTGTAGGCTCGTCAAATCCCAAAAATCCGAACATGTATCGTGTTCAGATTCAATGTTATGGTCTTCCGAAATATCGTCTACATCTGTCACTATCACATTCCTCATTATACCACTTTAAAATAATTTGCTCATAATTGTCATCGCCGAAACGCACCCGTTTTGATGGGCCGGCCATTAGTTTTAAAAATGCACAACACACAAAAAAGTAACACTAACAGTTTGACGTTGTCTAAACAACTACTCACGACCTAACTGTTGCAACAACTTTTTAGGAACTGAGAGAAACTTGTCTCAAATACATCTACTCGCCAAGCTCCAATAGTTAAAGGATTTGATAGAACGACTTGCCTGTGGGCGGTGTCGATTGTCAATAAGAAAGAATTGAAAATATTGAATCGTCTGTCAGACGACGCCGGACCAGTTAAGTGATTTGTAAATATTTACCTAATTTAACTTTAATCTTAGTACAATAAGTACAATAGTCACTTTTATAAATATTTACAAATATTTTTAAATAGTGATTTTATTTACACTGTAAATAATATGGGCACTAACACCTGAAACTACCTGCTTCTACAATTCTATTTCTCCCTGGCGATTGCAAGAACACTATATGGTGGTTAATTTATAAGATTATTTTTAAAAAGATGCTAATAAAAATTTAATTTTAATTTTCACCATGATAATATCAGGGTTCAAGCAGTAAATTCACAGAAAATTTTAAAATACTTTTTAACCCAAGCAAAAACGATAGAACTATCCAACAGCAAATCGTAAAACTATTATATAATAATCTTTTGAAAATTAAACCAAAAGGTAAAACTTTATGTTAGGAAAATTTACTTATAACAAATAGAAATCATACTGGGTGATAAATGGAGTTTTTCAGTCGGTGGTGACCAATGCTGCCCCCGTGTGGTGGAGTGCACTCAACACTGCAAAATACGCCAAGCTGATGGAGACTTCTCAAGGGCGAATGCTTCTTGAGCTATCTAGCGTATACAGGATGGCCCCAAATGAGGCTCTGTATATCGTTGGAGCGGTGATCATCTTGTACAAAGAGCGAGAGTGTATGCGAGGAGGATGTACGAAAATATAGATAAGGAAGAGAGAAACAGAGAGAGAGAGAGGGAACGATAGAGTAGCAGAGAGGATGGGCCAATGATAAGGAAAAGGTAAGGTGAATGAAGGAGCTTAGTCCCGAATTGAGGCCGTGGATGGAATGTAAGTTCAGGAAACTAGACTACTTCCTGACGTAGTTTCTAACCGGACATGGTAGTTTTGGTACCTTCACAAATAGAATAGGCCGATCTGCATCGGCCAACTGTAATATTTGTTTGGTGTCGGACGCTTCCACCCACATTTTTAACGACCACAGATGAGCAAATGAGAGCGGAGACTTCGAAAAGCGAATAGGTTTCAGCTTGGATCAAAGAAACATGGTAAACATAAGATATTAGATATAAACATTAACCTTATTAAACATAAGATATAAAATAAAAAAAAAAGCTTAAAAATTATTTTCTTGTACTACCCAAACGAGCAGCCACTGGAATAAAAAAAAAGGAAAAAAACGCTTCTAAATAACTTGTGATTTTCAGACACAAACCTTTAGTCAAGATGAAACAATTATTAACACATAACACACCAACTAATAACAAAAACTGCAACTTGTGCTATCTGCATTATTTACATAAAATTTTATTGGCAAATTGATGCTTTATGGGGATAAAAGCAGATATCTACATACTACAATTCAAATTAAGTAAATACGTACATTGAAATATACTGTATAAGTATCAATAATGTAGATATCATTGGCGTTACTTGTTTAGGTCATATGACAAACAAAAACAAACTAAAACAAACTTGATTAAAATGTTGTATATTTCTTTCTCTTGTGCTAATAAAGTAGGGATATTAGTTAGTAGACTTACAGAATTTTCAGTTCTTGGTACAGCATATATGTATGTGCAGTACATTTTTGACAGTCTAAGAAAATGTGATTTATATTGGCTAAAGGTTTTCTGGACAGTGAGGACAACACGGAGAATCTAAGATACCAATCCGAAACAAATGTGCTTGAAAGCGACCATGATTAAGTTTTAAACGTGATATAATTGATGATTAATATCTAATATAATGCCACGATTTGATGTGAGGAATATTCGTCGGTAAAACCGGATAAATTTTAAAATAAAGACTCTGATATAGTTAACAATTTTCTGTACTAAGCTTCCCAACTAACCCTAACATCGGCCTTATATAAATTAATAAGATCTGATGAGTTGCAGATGTTTACTCTCAATTCTAAGTCAAGTATTTTTTTAGCTGCAAGATCAACTGCTTCATTCCTAGTTATCCCTGAATAACCTCTAACGCAGACTAATGTAACTCGTACACCATACTTCTGTAGTTTATATATACTATTTTTTAGAGGTAGTAGAATATTGTTGTTATAATGTTTACAAGGAGGGCTTTTAATGGCGTGTAAAACTGAGAGAGTCTGTTACAATTACCACAGATAAAGGTAAATTCATCTCAAACCATTCTAAAGCTTTCCTAATAGCTATAGCTTCTGCACTAAAAATCGATAAATAATGTGGCACTTGATATTGCTCAACATATTAGAAACTAAAAATGGACAGCCTGTTTTAAATCTTTTTTTTTTGACCCATCCGTATAGATGAAGATTTTATTGTCTTAAATTACAGAGTATAGATTTGAAAATTAATTTGGATAGAAATATATTATCTGGATATTTTGGAATTATAATGGTTGGTTTAAATATTAGGGCTTTAAAATTAAGTTCAAAAACAGGATATTTTTTTGACTATGTATTAGTTCTTTATGTCTCTCAGTGTCAATAAAAGCATCAACGTGTTTTATGTAGCTAGTCCATAGAAGTTTATTATCAATATAGATGCCAAGATATTAATATTCTTTTACTATGGGTATAGTAAAATAACCTATAGTATACAAATCAGGGGTTTTAAGTCTGTGTCTAGTAAGACACATAACCGCTGTCTTTTGCTGTGAAAAACTAAAACCCATAGTATGTAACCAATCACGCATGCAGCAAAAAATATACTCTAAATCTGGGCCCTGATTCTAATTAAGATTTCGACTCAAAACATGTCGAAATTAATATGGCGACGTCGAAATGCGACTTTGCGAACCTTGTGGATTTCAGCTGAACTAACCAAACGACGTCACTAATTTTCGACTTATCGAAATTAATTTCAACTTCAAGAAAGTGGTTGAAATTTCATTTCGAGTCGAAATTAATCTGACATGACTGACTGGACTGGGAGAAGTGAACTTAGGTTCAGTTTAGGTAGGGGTGTTTTGATCCTTGCAAGGAAAACCGAGGCAAAAAGTATTAATATGGCTGTGTTTTACGGACATTTGCTAGTTTTGGAGGAATTAGAGAGGATAGATATCCGACGCTCATAACGGAGGATGAGAAGAATGTTACGGGATACTCAAAATTCTTTTTCACTAAGTGATGCTCAATTTAGACAGCAATTCCGGCTAAATAATCAAGCTGCAAATTATTTAATAAGGGTATTAGAACCATATTTGGAAGAAAGTGTTTATGCCTCTAGGATACCCAAAATGTTTAGGGTTAGTATTACTAAGCTGCAGTAAATTTAAAAATATGTTAGAATATAACCACTAAGTCAAATCTTAGTGATTATAACTTAAGGATCTCCCACATCGCCTTTTTTTTCTTGCCATCTTTTCTTTCAATTCAAAATATAATTGAGAATGGCCAATATTTATAATTTAACAACTCAAACAAGAAAAAAAAGACGTTCACGTAACGTAAACAAAACACACATTCAACAAGCGTAGTGCAGCCAATAAACAACAGGGCCAACCCAAATTTTCAGCAGTGTCAAAATGATAAAGTAAATTAATATCCCCAGTTTTAACTACAATCGAAATGAATGAGAATCGCTAGCGATTGCGACTGTCATGGCGTAGTCGCTTTTAAATTTCGACATCGAAATGAAATAGAATCAGGGCCCTGTAATACATCGTTTATATGAGCTATGGTTAGTATAGAAACAAATATCATCCGCGTACTGAGTAACTTTTATAGTGTCATCCATCAAACTATGCAGCTCTGCTGTGTATACATTAAAAAAAAGTGGACTCAATATTGATCCCTGTGGCAAACTGTTATATACTCTTCTTGGTCCGTGGAGTACATTTTTGTGGTCACGAATATAAATCTTTTTATTTAGAAACAAATTTATTACGTTATTTGATACCTGTTCGCTGATAATCATTCTACACAATTTTGTTTTTAAAATACTTTAATCAACCACATCATATGCACCTTTTAGGTCAACAAATAGGCATACCATATATTTGTTATCAGATAAGCATATTTGTGCATCTGTAACCATATGTGTCTATGCATGTATAGTACTACGGCCTCTCCGAAATCCATACTGTGTAGTGGGTAGGAGAGAATTGCTTTCAATAAAATATATTAGACGAAACTTAATCATACATTCAAAAGTCTTGGTCAGACGAGACATTAACGATATAGGTCGATATGATGATGGTAATTTTGAATCTTTATATGGTTTTTTATTAAACATATAACAATATTTTTTAAATTCTCAGCATAATCTTGTTTTACCCACCAGTTGTTAAAAATCTTTAAAATTATTTGTTTAGCTGAAACTGGAAGATAGTGTAAAAATTTTATATGTGAAACCATCCAAACCCGGAGCCGTGCTTCTGGTTTGTTTTAATGCCAAAATTAACTATAAATAGGTAAAAGCTTTAGACCTAGTATCTGAAGTAGAATAAAAATTAAAATTTTTTAGATTGTCTACATTGACATTAGAGACCGAAGGCGGGGCCAGCTAATTCAGAACATCCTCATTTAAATCTTCGTGCAATGGAGGTTTCTTTTGTTAATGATATTTGTTTCTTATAGCTTTTACACAATTTCAAATGTTTGAAAGGGGTATAGATCTATTGAGTTGATTAAGAAAGGTTATCCAACTATTTTTTTGTTTTAAGTTGAAAATGAGTTCAGCCTTTGCTGCAATATTTTTGCCTCTTTAGAGCAGCGGTATTGAAAGTGCGAATTGGCATGATGGTTGCCAACCTTCTTAGAGGAGATGCCACATGAAGAACAAGAAGCAATATTTTGACAACTCAGATAATTTGTAATTTTTCCTTGTCTTTTGAACCATTTAAGTGTGTGGGTACTTCTAGCTATATCAGAACATTCTTCGTTCCACCAATAGGACTTTCGGACAGAAGGAATAAAAGGTTTTTTAACGGGCATAGGTGCAGATACTCCTGAAGATATAACTTCAAATAATTTTTTTGTTATTTGATAGTTATCTAAATCCGAATAGAGATAAATTTGTACTGAATTACTTTTTAATAACTGCTTGTAAGGCTAACCAATCAGCACGACCGTCATTCCACTTGGTTGCCGAATTAATTTCGAAAGATATGGAAACAATTTGGAGCTGAATTTGAATAGGGTAGTGATCAGAACCTAAAGTGTCTTGATATACGGACCAGTTATCCAAATCTGCCAAGAAAGGGAAGATAAGAGTTAAATCAACTGCAGAGTGATTACCATTGGGATTAACTCTGGAGGTCGATCCATCATTTAAAGTAATTAGTTCCAAAAAATCTAAAGCTTCTGTTAAAACCTTTCCTCTGCGAACTTCTAGAATAGGGCGCCGCCTGTAATGATGTACATTAAAATCGCCGCAAAAAATTGTATGAGAGATATCAAACTGTTCCAATAAATTTAACCAATCTTTTTTGTAGTGGCTATGTCTGAAGGTTTGTATACTGAAACGAAAGAAATATTTATATCCGTAATAAATACTGAACATACTCAATGCCCTTTGAAAAATTTTTGATTATTACACTTTCTTGATAGTTAATTGTTTGTAAGATAAATAAACCAACTGATGCCATATCCGTCATCACGACATCTTTTAATGAAATTATATCCCTTGGTTTTTATTAAAGTAACATGGTTTTTATTAAAGTAATTGACCAAATTATTTTTATTAGATGTTATTAGTCCACTATTCCACTGTAAAATTACTAAGTGGTTTTAATTGTTTGTTTATTAGCCATTTTTAAAGTTTGATCAGTAAAATAGTTTTTCACTTAAATGTGATTCACTATATGTTTCCATAGCATCATTTGGATCACTTGGAACAAAGGCACTTTCTACAAAGTCCCTGATATTAGATTCCATGAGAGTATTTGGTGCTAATTGAAATTTTTTTTTAAATCTATTTATGAAGAAGGTAATTAATATTATAGTTTTCTCTTTATAGTCCATAAATTCTTCTCTGTAGGGGTTAGGTATAATGGTTTTAGCTTTTTGACTAGGTTTGTATGATTTTTTTACAGTGGATTTACATTATATCAGTGTAGGAGAAGTTGGGTGTGTTCGTTTAATTGTTTTAATAGTATTGGCTTTAGAAGCTGGTTTTGGTTTAAAAATAATAGACGATGTACTATCGCTAGAAGTATTCGGTAAAGTTGGAAAATTGTTATCAGTGTTTAAAATAGAGAATCGGTTATTCGTAGCCACCTTCGCATATGATGGAATATTATATACATTTTCGGTTTTATTAGAAGAAATGTTTTTACCTGACATAATTTGTTTTATCCCCTTTTGCTTTGCATATACAGGACAAATACGTGAAATTGAGGGGAGGTCGTTATTATTTCAATAAATACACAAATTATTTTCTTTACAATCCTCTTTTGTATGACTTGTATCTGTACACTTTTGACATCTCTCATTTTTTTATTTACATTGTCTAGTTAAGTGGCAATATCTCAGACATTTGAAACACTGTACAACGGGTTGTATAAAAGGTTCAACATGGAAATTGCATAAATTTATTTGTATACATTTTGGAATTTCATTTCCTAAAAATTCTACTATTATCCTTTGTCTGTTTACCAAAACTACGTTTCCAACAAAGCCTGTAATTTTTCTTTTGATACGATAGACACTTGTTACCTGTTTAATTGATTTGATAGCCGTTAATAAATATTCTTCAGAAAAGAAAGTAGCTATCATCCTGACAACCCTTTTTTTTGTGAGTATAGAATTTTGGTATAAATGCTAATAAATCGTTTTTTAATATCATCGTGGTTAATAAGCTATTGGCTATTTCTAAAGTATTAAAAATAACCTTTACCATAATAACTCCTAACGGTGTTATATCTAGTACCTCTTTTTTCAGTTTCATCTTTAAGAAGAAAAGGCCCTATTTTTATTGGAAAAAGTCTCTCTAAATTTTTATTTTCAAATGGTCCATTATGACCTGGTCTAAAACTGTTATTAAAATCTATTAGTTGTACATACCTGTTATCATTATCACTATTATTATACGTGATTTTTTCATCGGTCGGCTTATCACCGCTTGTTTTTTCTGACAATACTTACGCCTTAAAAAATTTAATTATGTTCTCCCTAAATACAAATATTAAAACCAATAACTAATTATACTTATGTAACAACAAAACACTGAAAACTTTGTTTTCAAAACTTCCGCAACATTTATTATCTTAACACTACTCTTTTGGCTGATTGCCTTTGTTAAGTGATGTAATAAATAAATAAATTTGAATCTAATAAATAAAAGTAAATAATGAATGTTGTGGAAGTTTTGAAAACACAGTTTTCAGTGTTTTATTGTTACATAAAATGAATTTCCATCAAGTAACGGTCGAATCCATCAATTAATTATACTTATATTTTACAAAAGTTTAATCACCAGCCAATTCACAAAAACTCGAATACACTTTGACCAACGAATTAGTCCGCGGGAGGGAAAAAGCACTCCACAATGACGCCGATATTGTCCAAGAAATTAAATTACAGCGACTAAGATCGGCAGGCCACTTGCACAGACTGCATAACTATAGACTTGTAAAACTGGTATGGGAAGAGATTCCCACAGGCAAAAGACCACTCAGACGTCCCAGAATGCAATGGAGAGATAACATCCAAGCAGATCTCTGGAAAATGAACATTCCATTTGACCCTAGATTGATGGAAGACTGAACAAATTGTAAAAAAGTTGTAGAGTCAGCTAAGACCCACCCAGGGTTATTGCGCTACGTGATGATGATGATGATGGGAGGGGGGTTAAGTATGCACGTTTATATCATCTCAGTACCTTGAGTTTTTTTCATGTTTTTTGGTGTTTAGATTCTATTTTTCGAGAGTATTAGGCTAAAAATCCGTCGGCTTGTTTATTATTAACAATTTAATTGCTTAAATGATTTTATTTCCTAAACTATTAGAGATATTTAATTTGATCAAAACGATAATTGTTCCTTCCCTTAGGAAGGGAGTTAAAACAAATTTTGTGTCAGCTTCGATAGCTGTGGTTAAATTTCAAAACACCCTTATTTTAAAGGTAACTGTTTTAGTTAAAAAAATCTATTAAAAATTACTTTTTCTTTATTAATAAAAAAATTAGATAAGGACGAATAAAAAACACATCTTGACCAAACGGCGTCCAAGTTTATTACCGCTTTTTCATTGAATGTGTAAGTGTATTCTTACAATCATACAAGTTCAACTGAATAGATTTTGCTTTAAGAATTAGGACATTTCACATTTCGACTTTTTTTTATCCCTATAAGCAGATCTGTCTATTCATTGGTGGATTGATACTTCTATAGAAAATTGTCACTCCGACTTTTGCGATGTCGTTTTATACTTCGTGCTATCTTTACCACATGGGTCTCCACCATTCTGTCTATATTGATATTCCATTATTTTTTCTTTTTAGTATTTATTCGTTTATACACTATAAGTTACATTTTCTTCTAATGTCTTTACATCTCTTTCGATCTCTCGATAGTAGTTCCTGTAATTTTTCTTAGTAGGTACTTTTATTTCTACCGTTTTCAATAGTCTTAGGCTGTGGCTGTGTTGGGTCTTGTTTCTGATTCATCTCATTATTGGTCTTATACGTGCTTCATAAATTAAAAAAAAAAAAAGAATTAATATGTAGAAAATTTTATATTGTGGATGTATGTTTACTGAAAAATAAATATTCTCTATCCTCTTGTCAAAATTTGCTGTCATAATACATATCCTGACATTATATATTTAGATTTTTTGCGATGGTTTGGTGCTACATTCCAGTTTTACTTTCGAGTTAGAGATCGCCCTTGAGTTCTCCAACTTGCACAGTTATTTTTTCACCTAAATGTACTAAGATAGTTTGCGACGATACGACTTGTGTACACCAAATAATTTCTTAATAGGGAGATTCAAGGACGTACAACGGTTGTGTACAAACAGTATAAGATTATTGGATACTTTTGAATTATAGATTTGTCAAATTAGACATACTACATGTGTGATAAAACTTATTGCAGTTGAAGTTAACAATTAAAAAAAAAGATGATTTTTAAGAAGAATGTGAAATATCTGCAAATTATGTATTAAATTCTTAAAAGCTAAAAAAAGTAAAATACATCATTGCTTATTTCATTACGAAAATTTAAACTTCTCCATGTATATAGTAAAGCAATGTTAGAAATGTTAACTAATATCATTTTGACTACATTCTGCACTGACCAAAAGCAACATGAAACATCCCGAGAATGTAAAAAGTCAACTTGCTTTATGTTGCACTTCTTTAAAACTTTCGTGGAATTAACATGTTAATTTACAGAGGTCCTCTATAGTTAAAATACCAGCAGTTCGTGCGCAAAATGGAAACATTCCATCATAATTAAATGTTTTGTGACCCCGTCGCCTTTGTACCGACTTAGTATAACGCCTGTAAAGAAACTTTTGCAATTATAATAAAAGGACTTTTAATTTGAGGCCAAATTGTTTCAGTCTGTTTTTAAATAAAATAATTACAAGCAGGGTTATGGTACATCAATGCATTGTGTTTTGACATAGGTTTAAAACAGGAAATAAAATATATATATATATATATATATATATATATATATATATATATATATATGTTTCTAATATTAAACTAATTAAAATGAAATATTTTCTTCCATTAAATCTATCACACATTTTATTAACCAGCATAACCCACAACTTTGTATTCATATTATAAGAAAAGTTCTGTATAAACTTTCTGTGGCAAATGGACTTGATTCCGTGCCATTATTCTTCCACACACACTATATATATATATATATATATATATATATATATATATATATATATATATATATATATATATATGTGATAATCATACATGTATATAAAAATTATTATAAAAAACTTAAGTAAAAAACATTGATATGTTCTTTTGCTGTGTTAAGTCTGTTAATTTGTAAACTATACTTAGTTTCAATTAATTGTTTATACAACTTTATCTCTAAATGTCCAGTATTGTAAGCTTTTTCACACATTTAATATCATTGACTGCTACATGTCTTTGTAAGGTAACACACATGTTTTAACTTCTCTATGGATGTTTGGTTTCTTATATCGTTCTTTTTAGATGAACTGATGATGCTTTATTAGCAGAAAGCGAAACGTCTTCAATACATAGATGAAGTAGCCACCTTCTTTGTCTTTTATTTCTCCACTTTGACCGAAAAACCCACCACTTCGAGTGTTCCTTAGTTTATATATATATATATATATATATATATATATATATATATATATATATATATATATATATATATATATATATATATATATATATATATATATATATTTCTAGGGTGCTTGGTAAAAAGCGTATAAGTCAAAAATGGTCAAACTATAATTTTTGCCAAATAAGACTATATTAAGGACTATATATTTTTCTTGGTATCAATAGAACAAGTCAATAATGCTATTATAAATTAAATTAAAATATTTGGTCTTTTTAGGACAACTAGTTAAATGAACTTTAAATTTGGTTAAATAATTTAATAATTTAAGATCACGTCAGATTGCCTTAAGATATGAAAATTCTGTACGAGGTGTTTTCATAATTTATTTCAATAGAATCTGGGATAGTGATATTATGTGGACTGACAAATACCTGTCTTCCAGAGCTTAACTTGTGGTTATACTCTGGTAGACTAGCGCAGATTTTTAAAACGTTATAGGGGAAACGAGGTTTAATCCAATTTCTTTTAATTCTCGGATAAGTATATCATGGGGAATTGTTGCACTGACGTTAGATAACACTAGCCTTTCAGCAGGCGTTATAACTCTTCTAGCTCGTAAGATTTCTTCTTGCACTTTAATAAAACCATATTTTTTCATAAATTCATCCACTCTAAATTTGCTATTTAGATACATTCATATTCTATTATTAGATAACCGAGAAGAGAATAAAATATTTTTTGGATTAATTAAAGTGTCTAGCGGGATTAAATAATCCTGAAAACGGGCTTTATTTATAGCACTAAAAATAATTGCTTGATATTTAGTAGGAAATTTTTGCTGTGATGCTGCCAAGGAATAAGATTTGCTCTTTGAAGAGACGTTTTGTATAGTTACATCCGAAGACATACCAAATTGCTATTTTTCACAGTCGCAAAAATATAGTACCTCTCTGCCCCAGCAAAAAACAACACTGGTTGTTGTTTATTATTGATAAAATTATAATTATTTGCGATCGATAAGCCGTTCAAAAAATTAATGAATCCAGTTTAGAATGTGTTTTTAAGTATAACTAAAATAATAAATATTTAAACTTACAGTTTTGAATAATGTTGGTAAACTTTAACTGTAATTTATACCATTTAATATTCACAATTTAACACAAAAATATCAAGAGCCGAGACAAACGTCTCGTTTACAACTTTTGTCAGGACCGAACTCTCCTCTTTCAAATTATTAAATCAAATAAATTTATGATAAAACCAAACACATGCTTTAATACGTATAATTAAACTCAAAAATTCTCTAATTTTCATACACAAATTATCAATACTTATTATGACTTGTACTCAAAAAGAAGATCTCTTAATTAAATTGTATATTTGTTATGAAATGAATAGCTGAACAAAATGTTGAAAGAATCAAATTAGTTATGATATCGTTACGACTTTGGTTGAAAGTCCTCTTTTATTATTTATCAGACTGACTTTTTCTGTTGGCCCTTTTTCTCTTCCGACTGTGCTCTGACCATCTACTACTCGTATTCCTGGATGCTTTACAAACCACTGTTCCCTTCAGCTGGTGAAAGACACACACACACACACACACACACACACACACACACTCACACACACACACACACACACACACACACAACACACACAACACACACACACACACACAACACACACACACACACACACACACACTGATGAGGCTTCAGTTTATCCAAAACACCTCCTGGATAAACACCTATTCTAAAAGAATACACTTTCTTACTAATCGAAAAGATTTTCTCTTCACCGATTAGCACTACATATATGCTACACCTGTTTTTCTTACTACAGGATGTAAATTTCGCTTGGACTGCTACTACTCCTTTGGCTTGTTTCACCGACACATCAAACGCTATACACAATTTTTATTTACAAGAAACTCTGCCCACTTTTACTGCAAGCTAAGGAGCAACGAAACAACCAGCTTCTTCACAACTTCAGAACACAGTAAACTCTATTCCGTCATCGCAAAATCGGCTTGGCGTCGTTTCCCTCTCCTTTTAAATCTACCAACCAGATTTCAGCATTATACACTCCACATCTAAATTCCTTCCAATCACATTCCATACTTTCTCAGTAAATAAGCTGGCTGTCGTCATGACCTTATGGTTTAATTTGGTATTTCCAATTTCATAAATAATTTATTTATTTTTGTTTACAACTCTCGATATAACAATATTACTAAACATCAAGATTAATATCTACCCTCATCTTTTATTAAAAGCTTTCTCCTTACTTTCAAAATTCTGTGTACAAAAGATTTCTATTTTGTATTCAAAGAATTCCTATACCTGTGCCTCTGGCATAAATGTTTATTAAAAACCGACTAATGCTATATTATCGATATCTACTGCTTTATCATAGCTTAAAAAAACCATTACTCATTCTTCTCTATTTGCATCTATAGAGCCTCTCGGAACGATGTACAATTCTGTACGTGCCTCTAGAGAAATTTTAGCCCACACCACAATTGAACCCCCTTATAGCCTACCCTAGGACTGAAGGTACATTCTGCAAAACACTCATGAGTATGGTTTCTGCCAAACTGAAGCCGCGTAACTCGATTTTGTCTAAGAACTTGTAGACCTGTTGCAGGTTTGTTACTGCTTAAATTTGCTTTTCAAGCCTTTGTCTAATTTTTCGTTCACTAAGGTTAGTATTCTGGACGTACTAAAGTTGATTTCGGTTTTGTACAGCCGTGGCACGACGATCTCGAACATTGTAGGAGGATGAAGCGATTATCACGGACACTAGTTCTTCATTGGGGACCGATTCCAGGTTGTCTAGTATAAGCTCCGGTTGCCAAGAAATGTGTAAAAATATGGTACACAGTAATATTGGACACAGTAATATCTAATACTTTTGATCAACATATCACTCATTTCTTTCGACTTGAAACAACGCAACAATAGCAGCCACTGTGTCGAAATTTACAACTATAATTCTTAAGTAGATTAGATATATAAGTAGATTATTAGATTAAATCAACGCAAATCAACTTCAAATTCTGTTTGACACTTGACTCAACATGAAAGTTTACTCACATCAACAAGAACAAAAAAATAACAAAACAATAGAATACCAACAGCTACCTTTGCACTTTTAAAAGTGAAGAATAGTATCCTTTACTTCTGATTTTTTTGTGAATTTTTTCAGATAAGCACTAAAGTTTTATTAGAAATTACTTAAAAATAGTTTGTTTCCTTTTTTTTCACGTTATATATTAATAAAAGTTTAGAGATAATTAAAATTATAAAGTTGCATTAAAATTACTCATTACTCATTACTCAAATTACTAAAAATCAACATAGATTTATGATTAAAGTTCAATAAAATAATAATATAATAATCACTTTCTTCTTCCTTTATACTTTCGATTGTTGGCTTTGTTGACATCTCATAGTCAAAGGGCTTTCAGTCATATTTCTGCTGCCTCCTTAAAATTGTACTTATTCCTCGAAGTCTTGGTTACCTTTGTTATCAGCTCTTCTAGTATTTGAATTTGGGCAGGTTTCAGATTCTCTCCAAAAAAAACGTGAAAATTCCTTTTTTTTTAATTATGAAAAACAGTAAGAGTGCTGAAATAAAAAGTAATATGGTAATGAACGAGGTGCTTAGTCCTATTGATAACTAGGGCGGAACATCTGTTACTTCTTAGGGTCAATTTTGACCATGTGTTTCTAGGATTCTTAACTTTTCAAATTTCATTTAGAGATCTGGTAGTAACTTAATCGGAACAATCTTTGGAATTAAAATATCTTTAGACGTTTTTTGGTGAAATGGATCCTCTCAATGGTTATCGGTTCATCTGTTACCATAATGCTGGTTAATTTGATGTCTAGGAATTGAGCAGATTTTAAACGCTGTGTAAGGATTTTCGTATAGGTATTTTGATTATTATGATTATTGTATTTGGTGTTACTAAAACTAAAGTTTTTGATGATTTTACGTATGGGTAACGTACGTTCGTATGGGCAATCATTATTGCTAAGTATTGAATTTATCGGATTAATTTTAAAAAGATTATTTTTCAGATTTTCCAGTTTCTTTAGAGTAAATGACTGTATGTTTGAAATATTTAATTTGGATAAGCTAATAGTTCTAATAAGTTTCAATATGAATTCATTTATATTTTGTAGATTTATTATTTCATTGTGTAAGATAACTGTACTGTGAAAATCAGCAAATAACTTGTTAATTGCCCAGATAAGTTTAGTATTGTCTGTATTTATTTTTCTAAAAGCTTATCGAATTTCGTATTAAAATAATTTCCATAAGATATTTCATTACAAAATTTTTTTTATGATTTCATTTTGTTTATTTTCTATAGAAAGTATGTCGCACGTTGAAAACAAAAGTGACACTATACGAAATTTTTCACTTTTCACCTTTTTGTACATTCAAGTTCTACATCAAAAGCGTCACTAAACGCACTATTTTATTTGCCTGTAGTCCCCCTAATTTTCACTAGATGGCGCCAATGTCACTTTTACCTAACGACAATTTCAGCTGTTCTGTCACTGAAATAATGACACTATACCAGTTGTAACCAAAACGTTTTCGAGTACGCACGGCGCTCTTAGTGAAAAAGTGTCATTTTGTGGCTAATGCCAGTGTATTATTTCCAGTAGTTCGAGAATCTCAAGTAAGTAGAATATGTAAAGTGACACTTTTTGTTTATTGACATTTTTTCCAAATGAATATTAAAATTTCTATTAAGAATGGTATTACAATAGTGACACTATTTGTTTAGTCTCACTTTATTAAAATAAACTTAAATATTTTTATGTATTTTTTTAAAACAACGGTGACGCTTTTAGTTTAATGTCGTTTTTTAAATAAATTGTAGTTAATATAGTTAAAAATGATAATTATTAGATGTCAGGGTTTGTTTGGTGTCCTTATTGAAATACATGAGCAAACAAAATTTTCTTTTGAGACATTTTAACACGTCATCAGAACGTTTGTGATAGTTCAAGTAATGAATTGAATTTTCGTAATAATTTTTTTATTGATACGTTTTGACGCAGGGGGAATATTACTTAATACTACAATAAATTTTGTAGGTTTACAATATGAACAGAGGACAAAAAATATTGGCGTTGGCACAAAATATTTAAAACAAAGAAAATGTTAACAAATCTGAAGAAGAGACTAAAATACATGAGTAGAACACTGTTTCCAGACTCATCATCTAGTTCCTCCTCATCGTCTTCAAGTTCTAGTTCTTTGCCTTCTGCATTAGAAACAAATCTACAATCTCCGGTTAGAGAGTCGACTGCATGTCCAGTAAATGGCAAGAAATTATTATTTTAATCGACACCTCCGATGTGAATTTTTAAAACTGTTTCCATAGTCGTATTCATTTTTTTTAAACAAGCTGGACCTATTTTCAATAAAATCTATCTATTCTTATTTTATTATTTCCAGATACCAAGAATGATGAAGATGAAAAAAGTAACAGTGAGTTTTCATCAGTTTCCGACTATCATTGTTCCTCCTACTAAACAAGCGCGTCGAAGATTATCAGCTAGTTCAAGCTCATTAACAAGTTCTACAAATGGAGTTCAGCATATACCCGGATCTCGAAATAAATCTGCAAACACGAGGCGTGCTATTGTTGCTAAGAATTTGAGAAATTCAGGGCAACAATACGTATCGGTATCAAAATCAAATCGAATTATTGAATCTCGCAAAATGGGACCAACCTGTAGAATCCATTGCCGATTAAAATGCATGGAAAAAATATCACAAGAAGCTCGTCAACGGTTATTTGAAGGGTATTGGGGAATGGGATCGCTTGAACGCCAAAGAGAGTTTATTGCACGAAGTATGACAGAAATAGTTCCTAAATACCAGTATAAAAAAGTCGATTTAAACAGACAGTACAAGCATTCCTTCACTTTTGAGTCAAAAGTGCTTTGATATTGCCAAAGTTAAGGTTTGTAAGATATTTTTTAAAAATATCTTAGGAATAAGTGATAGACCTATAAGAACAGTGATTAGTAAAATTAACAACAGGGGAATATTGTTAGGAGAAGAAAGAGGGAAGCACAAAAAACATAAAAAAAATATCTGACGAGCTGACAGACGGCGTAAAAGACCATATAAATAGCATTCCCGTATAGAGAGCTATTTTTTAAGAAAACAAACATCTAGGGAGTATATTGATGGTGGAAAAAATTTAATAGATTTGTATAACGATTACAAAGAGCATTGTATTGAAAACAATTTACAGTTCGTAAAGCTACATACCTATCGAAAAGTTTTTAATTCTAATTTTTATCAGTTTCTTTGTGCCGAAAAAAGGTCAATGCACGGCTTATAAAGTGACGGAATGAGAAAAAAGAACGCGCTACAAAAGGAATACAATCGACATTTACAAGAAAAAGGCAAAAGTAGAGAAGAGAAGCTGAAAGACAAAGAGTTAATTTCTGAAGAGTTTGTTGTAGCTTGCTATGATTTGCAGGCGGTTATGATTATACCTAATTGAGAAGCGTCGACATTCTACTATAAATCGAAAATTAACTATTTAAACTTTACGATATGCGAATTAGGTGTAGATCATACATAATGTTATTTTTGAGACGAGTCCGACGGTCAGCGTGGAGCGAATGAGATTGGCACCTGTGTTTTACGTTTTCTTCAAAAAAAGTCAGCAGGAAGTGATTTAGATATGGATGTAATTTTCTATTCTGATAATTGCTGTGATCAGCAGAAAAACCAGTATATTATTGGAATGTATATTTACGCAGTTAAGAATCTAAAGTTTAAATCAATTACCCACAAATTTTTAATTAGGGGGCATACCCAAAATGAAGGGGATGCTGCACATTCAATAACTGAGAAAGAGACGTCCCGGCACAATATGTAACTGCTATAAGAAATGCAAAGAAACGTGGCAATCCTTTTGTAGTTAATTAAATGTCTTATACAGATTTTATTCATATTAAAAATTTAGCAAGCGTAGCAATAAAGAAGAATGTTAATGGAGAAGCAGTAAAGTTATCAGATATTAAAGTCATAAAAATTGAAAAAAATGATAATAATGATATCCAAATATTTTACAAAACATCCTATTTTGACGACTATAAAGAAATTGCTCTACAGCGAAAGTTTCACCGTATTTGTGACCAGCAAAAATTAAGTCCGTTATATTTTAATAAAATTGAAATATCAGAACGCAAGAAAAATGATATCCAAAGCCTGATTAGCGCCAATCTCATTCCTCAATTTTATCATTCCTATCATAATCACATTTTACAAGAATAAGATGATTAAACTTATTGTGAAAACAATATTTCTTAGAATTTTAATTTTCTGTTTGTTAACCACTTCTGTTTACAATTTAGTAGTTTGGTTTATAATTTATTCTATTAAAAACTTTCATTTAACTTTTATTTTTACTCAAAATAAATAAGCAAAAAATGTCACAATTAGCAAATATTTTCCAAATCATACAAAACAAAAATGACACTAAAAACAAAAATCAGTTTTAGCTTAGCTTGTGACATATTATGTTAGAATATCTTAAGATCAAACGAACTTACCTGAAGTTCGATCTTGATTATATGAGGCCTCATCGAAATAAATAAATAAATTGTAGATCTCCGCCTATGGCTAATTACTCACATTTCAAAGCTAAAGTATAAACAACCACTCGAAACCTCTTCTCAGCATCTCTGGTATATACTCTTCAGTCTATTTGAAAGTTGTTGTTGCAACATATTATGGGCATTTTTCCAAAATGTTAGGGTGGGTTGGGACTTATTTATTTCGATGAGGCCTCATATAATCAAGATCGAACTTCAGGTAAGTTCGTTTGCTCTTAAGATTATATTCGGCCTCATCTCATAAATAAATAAATTGTAGATGTTTAAAGTCGTTGCAACAACTTTATTATAATAATGCCCAACATATTATATGTTCCTAAAATGTAAAGTTCGTATCTAAAAATGCCCTGAGGCAATTAGTTAACACATTACATAACATAATCCAACCTTAACTAAATGTATATTCTAAAATCCTTATAAATATTATATATAGTATAAATCAGGTTCTTTTTACCTATTTAAAATTGTATTGCAAATTCTTTATTAAAACTAAGGGCCTATTGTAAATTTTTTGCAAGTTTCTTAAAATTCTTCGTCTCACCTGCCGCCAACTTATAATGTCAAAACTGACCCTTTTCCTAGCTGCCGCAGATGTTGCGGCGTGGCGTGTGCTATGTGCTTTAAACTGACTTAAATCCAGGCCACTCTGTTGTAGAATAAATTTGATCTATCTACCAATGGTTTGTGGAGTGGCCTTAAGAAACGGTTTCTTACGAGTCAGTAATAAAGCTCTGTATGACCCTCTTAAATCTTTTGTCTTTTTCAAATGATTGTTTCAATGTTAAATATTTATGACGTTCAAATAATTTTTGTGTGCAAAAAATCAAATTTTATAGCTGGGCAAGCAGATATAAAAGTTCCCGAAATTTTTTCAAATTTTCTAGTTTTACACTCCGGTAGTTGCAAAAAATATTAAGCGTCTTTAGAATCTTCAATTTTTTGCTTTTAGGTAATGTTACTGTCAAATTATTTGAGTCAAAGGTAAACCCCAAATATGTGCACACATTTGCAGGAGTAATTTTGCTTTCAGTATGATTAATTAAAAACCTAAATGTGTTAGTATTTCTACAGTTAATTTTTCATTATATTCACACTCTTTATATGATTTCCATAGAATCAGAAAATCATCCAAATATACTGTTAAAAGATCCCCCTTTTCTGTTAGAATTCCTACAATAGGTTTTAATATCTTTGTAAATATTCTAGGTGCACAACTTAAACCAAAAGGCAAAACAGTTGTATTCGTATAAAGTGCTATTAAATGAAAATCTTAAATGTTTACGATGAGATGTTTGTATCGGTATTAAATGGTAAGCATCTTTTAAATCAATTTTGACATGAACAACCTTGAGATATAAGTCCGACAACTTTATTATCTTCTATCTTAAAATGTACATTTCCAACAATTTTATTAAAATTTTTAAGATATAAATTAAGATGGTATGATCCATCTGATTTTGGAATTGCAAAAACCTTGGAAATATGCTGATCATCACTATGATCAACATTAGATATTGCACCACTAAGCATTAATTTGTTTATAAGGTTTGTAATAATTTGTTTTGGTTTCTTTGCAAGTGGGATAATCATACCTCGTATGTATGTTAATACCTTTTTGTTGCCCTGATTTCTTCAATTCTTTCGCCGTCTTGACCTTATTGTCAAGATCATTACCAAAAGGCGATTCAGTGATTATGGTATCCTTTAATACATCTGCCATTTCTTTATTTAAATTAATGGCTATTAGTTCTCTTCGCGATACTGACTCTGAATAATGAATGTTTATCAATAAGCGGCTGGCATCGCTATACTCTTTATTTCCTCCCTCCTTTTCACCAAGCATGTTTGTTAAAGCTATTCCTATAGCTGCCATACTAGCATCAATTTATTACTGGAGCAGTACTAAACGAGCATCTTTGCGAAGTGTGGAGTCACTTACTGCTACTTTTACTTCCGGATTTATATCTAGAGGAGCCACTAGCTTGCAGATATTTTCTTCTAGTCCGGAAGTTAAAATATGAGCCTATCGAGCGGCAATCTGTTTGTATGGAGCTTGCAACTGATATCTTTACTTTATTATCATCACCCAGAATTGATAAAATGTCTTCTTGCAATCCAAGAGGCACTACATTCTATCTGGCCTGAACCTATTTATTTCAAACCTTATGCTTAAGTTTGTCACTACAAACTGTATTATAGATATTATTATTCACCGTATTATTTTTATCACAAACAATATTCATTATCAGGATAAGTTCCCCGAATATTTCCTCTACAAATTTTGTTATTCCAACAAATATTTTGTCCTGAATATTTGTCACCACAAACAAATATTTCTTCTGCATAATTTTTTTTTTTGGTATTAACAACTATATTGGCGACCATCAACTGTTTTGTGCCGCATGTATTATGTTCGCAGCTTCTGGTATTTGAAACCATGAAGAATAAATAAAAAATTTATTAACTAAGCCACTATTGTTTATATTCGCCATCACAGACAAATATTAATTGTGAATATTTCGGTCAGGCGTCAACACAAACACCTATAGTAGGTAAGTTTATTTGTTATTCTTAATAACAATTTTCTATTTACACATGTGATAATATTATATACACAATAATACACATATATACATATATACACATATATATATATATATATATATATATATATATATATATATATATATATATACATATATATACACACACATATATATACACACACATATATACACATTATTGACGATCATTTGTCATCACAACCAAATATTTACTTAGATAATTTCCAAAGTGATAGAAGAAAACATGAAAAAAATTTTTATAATTAATCCACTATTGTTAATATTCGTCATCACAGACAAATGTTAATCGTGAATATTTTAGTCAGGTGTCATCACAAACACCTATAATAGGTAAGTTTATTTGTTGTTCGTAATAACAATTTTTTATTTACACATGTGATAATATTATATATATGGTATTACCAACTATATTATTGACGATATTTGTCATCACAAACAAATATTTACTTGAATACTTTCCAACGTGAACGAAGAAAAAATGAAAAAATTTATAAAGTATTCCAATATTGTTAGTATTCGTCATCACAGACAAATGTTAATTGTGAATATTTTAGTCAGGTGTCATCACAAACACCTATAGTAGAGGTGCCATTACAAACACCTATAGTAGGTATTTTTTTTTTTTTTTTTTTTTATTTACACATGTGATAATATTATATATATGGTATTACCAACTATATTATTGACGATATTTGTCATCACAAACAAATATTTATTTGGATAATTTCTAAAAAGAAGGAAGAATAAATGAAAATTTTTATAAGTTTTCCGATATTGTTAATATTCGTTATCACAGACAAATGTTAATTGTGAATATTTTAGTCAGGTGTCATCACAAACACCTATAGTAGGTAAGTTTATTTGTTGTTCTTAACAATTTTTTATTTACACATGTGATAATATTATATATGGTATTACCAACTATATTATTGACGATATTTGTCCTCACAAACAAATATTTATTTGGATAATTTCCAAGAAAAAGGAAGAAAAAATGAAAATTTTTATAAGTATTCCAATATTGTTAATATTCGTCATCACAGACAAATGTTAATTGTGACTATTTTAGTCAGGTGTCATCACAAATACCTATAGTAGAGGTGTCATCACAAACACCTATAGTAGAGGTGTCATCACAAACACCTATAGTAGGTAAGTTTATTTGTTGTTCTTAATAACAATTTTTTATTTACACATGTGATAATATTATATATATGGTATTACCAACTATATTATTGACGATATTTGTCATCACAAACAAATATTTATTTGGATAATTTCCAAAAAGAAGGAAGAAAAAATGAAAATTTTGATAAGCATTCCAATATTGTTAATATTCGTCATCACAGACAAATGTTAATTGTGAATATTTTAGTCAGGTGTCATCACAAACACCTATAGTAGAGGTGTCATCACAAACACCTATACTAGGTAAGTTTATTTGTTATTCTTAATAACAATTCTTTATTTACACATGTGATAATTTTTTATATGGTATTACCAACTATATTATTGACGATATTTGTCATCACAAACAAATATTTATTTGGATAGTTTCCAAAAGGAAGGAAGAAAAAATGAAAATTTTTATAAGTATTCCAATATTGTTAATATTCGTCGTCACAGACAAATGTTAATTGTGAATATTTTAGTCAGGTGTCAACACAAACACCTATAGTAGGTAAGTTTATTTGTTATTCTTAATAACAATTTTTTATTTCCACATGTGATAATATTATATACACGGTATTACCATTTATATTATGGACGATATTTGTCATCACAAACAAATATTTACTTGAATACTTTCCAAGTGAAAGAAGAAAAAATAAAAAAATTGTATTAAGTATTCCAATATTGTTAGTATTCGTCATCACAGACAAATGTTAATTGTGAATATTTTAGTCAGGTGTCAACACAAACACCTATAGTAGGTACGTTTATTTGTTATTCTTAATAACAATTTGTTATTTACACATGTGATAATATTATATACACGGTATTACCAACTATATTATTGACGATATTTGTCATCACAAACCAATATTTACTTGAATACTTTCCAAGTGAAAGAAGAAAAATTGAAAAAATTTATTAAGTATTCCAATATTGTTAATATTCGTCATGACAGACAAATATTAATTGTGAATATTTCGGTCAGGTTTACCCTGCGATAGTATTTATTACCACCTACCTTATGTACTTAGTATATTCTTATCTTAATTCCCCTCTGAGACAACAATTTTAACCAACACTTGAAACACTTTCATTATCTGAAATTTCTGCTTGAGTATCACTTTTCAAGCTCGGTGTTATGAATTTGGATATGATAAATGACGCCGTGAACGATTTTTTTTCGGTAATTCGTTGCCGAATTAATTTTACGCGCTGTGTGTGTAGCAATTATCACATAAACGAAGACTGAAGAGTATATACCAGAGATGCTGAGAAGAGGTTTCGAGTGGTTGTTTATACTTTAGCTTTGAAATGTGAGTAATTAGCCATAGGCGGAGATCTACAATTTATTTATTTATGAGATGAGGCCGAATATAATTACAGTAGGTGATGTTTTTAGCCATTAAATTCATTGCAAATCAAGACTAATATTAAGAAAAAACTGCCATATATTGTTAAAAAAACAAAATTATCTTATTAATTTTATCCCCGAAATTAAAACATGCTCTACTGTAAAATTGTAAATTTGGCATAGTGTCACTTTTGTTTTCAACGTGCGATGTGTACTCTAATACATTAATAGACTTTAATAGATCTAAGTCAAACTCATCTGGGTTACCTGTAATATATTTGATATCCATGATATACTTGGTATCCATGAAACTAAACAGTCCTCTTTTCTGGTTACAAGTTATTTTGTGTATTTCTTCTTTTGCTTGTTCTCATAAGTGATTATACTGGTAGTAAAGGCGTAAAAGGGGAGTTTTGTTGAAATAATATTTGAGATTTTTTTATAAGACATATGTAGCAAGTGCCGGTGAGAGTGGCAAATTTCTCTTGATTTTCCAATCTCTTCAGTATAATATCCATTATTCGTAATCTCTTAGTGAACAATTTTACTTTTAAATATCTATGTCCTTGACCTTTCTCATTCGTTTTACAAATTTAAGGTGTGTACTTGTTACATTTTGTTTGTCTGTTTTTCCGATAATTTTAATTTTGTCTTGTTTTTATGGGTGTATTATGGAATAAGTGGCTTGTAACTAAAGTTAATGTTTTTTCTTTGAAACGTATAATGATTTTGTAAGGTCTACTTCTGGTATGATTTGGCATTTTCATTTTGCTTATCTAATATTTGTTACTGCTTTTGCTTTTGTTTATTATATAATTCAGTAATAAAAGGTTGGAGTTCGTTTTTATGACGTTGACTATATTTTTTATACATTGAGAGATCAAAATCAAAGTTTATTTCTTCTGCATAGGGACCATATAAAATTGAAAAGAGAAAAAAGTTTGTGGTATTATGAATTGATTGATTATAGTTTAAAACTGCATGTGTTACAATGCCATCTAGTGACTCATTAGGGTTTTAAGCTTGGAGGGTACTAAGTTTCTCGATAAAATTATAGTGAAAACGTCCTACTTGAGACTTTGACAAAGAATTATTTACTGTCGTAAAATGGATATCTATTTTATGCAGGTTAAGAAATTCTTTAATCACGGCTGAATTTTATACTGTGCCGCTATCACACACAATTTTTTTGGATAATTGTGGCGTGAAAAATAGTGCCTTAATTTACTTAGCATCGAAATGGAAGTTTTATCGAAAAGCATGTAACATTAGCCATATTTAGAACAGGGATCTATTATTGTTGTCCATATTTTTGTTACAGTAAAAGAGGTAAATAAAAGTGGGATTAATTATTAAAAAAATGTTCTTTAGGTTATAATAAAATACAGGTTGTATTTTAATAAAAACTTCAGAAAAGTTTAAGTTTTAATCGTCTATTATTTTTATTATTTACTGTTATCAGAAAATGACACAAACGTATTTAGATAATATTTTTTAAGTCGTATTATTATTCGGTATACAAAAAAGATCTTGTTTTTCTGACCAGCAATTTTTCTAAAAAATTTCAAATTTCTAGCTTTTATTAATGATAAACTAAAGCATGATAAAACAAATTCCAATCAAATGCACTGAAGTAAAATGTTGGATACACTATTATACCTTCTTAAAATTTACTTTTCACAAGTATCACAATTATCCAAAGTTCTACTTTAGGTTACTTTTTTACAAGGAAACTTCTGATTATTGTAAGAGTTCTTGAATCATTTTACACTTTTTGTTTATTAGTTAAACAAGATGGGCAGAAATGAATTGTAAAGAAGACCAAGGAAAAGCGATACCTGAAAATAAAAAGCTGAGGAAGAAGAAGACAATTTTTGTATTCTTTCTGGAACTATAAATAGGGTACCTATATATAGGCACTCGTATTTAACTGTACAAAATTAATTTATTATATTGGTAGATATAATATTTTGATACAGACACACAAATGAAAATATTATTCACCTAAACTCGGATTCACCAGTAGATTTCAGCGTTGGCTCTTACGGACAATGTTAATCAAATGGAAGAAAACGCTGCAGCGTTGCTAGTTCATCGTCGGCCTCAACGTGGCAGAGCCGGCTTCGAACTTAACACTTCCTTACACACGGAGCACTTGCAATTTTGCACTAACATTCAGTGATTTGCCCTAATGACTGTTCCAGAAAATATTCGGACTTCGTCGTAATATAGTGCTCAACAATTAATAAGGATCATAATAATTATGATTTCAAATATTTTAAAAGTTTGTTAAGATAATAGTATGATGACTTGAATAGAATAAATGAAAATAGACGACTTTGATATTCAACTTTTTGCTGACCCTAGTAAAAAATTGCCATAATGCAAAATTTATTTTACTTCGTTTAAAATTGATAATAAAGTCGGGGTATTAATATTACTTTAATTATATTAAATTTTTACAAACTTCGGCTATTTCTGGAGTAAAATATTACTTCGATCCTTATCAATTGTTGAACACTATTGTATTTGACGAATAGAAAATTTCTTACATCTCTTGTTGTCATATTTACGGAAATGGATGTTTGGAGATCTTTTGAATAGAATTGAAATGAATAGAAAGAAAATGCCACGATTAGTAGATAAGTCAAAAATATATCGCGGATACATCATTTATATTTTAGTATTATTTATACAGGGTGTTTCATTAACAGTTATCCATATAGTAACTGGAGATACCTTAGCACAAAATACGAAGATTTAACCTAAAACACTAATCACATGCTATGATTTTTGTGACTGATATTTTTAAGTTAAAGTTGATTTCATATAATTGAATGAACTATCTTTCAATAAAATCCTTTCAATAAAGTCTTCTACTTTAAAATGTTTAATATGTCTGATTTGCCGATATGAATGAGTCAGATTAAATTTAATTATTAGAAGAATTTTTTTACTAACAACAAAATTTTTGTAATTGATTAATATTTTGTATTCCGATAGTGACCTCCGAAGTGAAAGTCGTAGAATTCGTAGAATAGCTTACTGACTAATGGGCGTTTGTAGAAAAAATGGTTTAACCGTGTAAAAATTTCGGTATTGTTGTAATTAAATACCCATTTAGAATTTTCCTGATAATAGTATCTACTAATTGTTATACGAGTGCCTATATCTTAAGCAGTTTTGCAGTTTGTAGAAACGGTTTAACTATTTTGTGTGTGCATTCGAGAAGGTACGTTAACTTGTCAAAAAATAAGTGCAATTTATTTTTAAACTTTTTTATGTACTGTGTCAAAAACATGGAGCATTTAGAGGTGAAAAGTTTTAAATAAGGACAAATCTTAGATGTATATGCGCGACAAATTATTTTGAATATGTTTATATATACAACAAAAACAAATTCCGATCTGACTCCAACACAAATTGTTTCTACAACAAGTACAGCGCTGGGTGTTAGCGATAGGACAGTCTCGAACATTCGTCAGGAAGCATTGGATCATAATGGAGACTTACCCAAAATTCTGAAAAACCCCCGTAAACGGACCAAGAAGGAAACTAATCGGGAGTTTACCTACGATGAGAATATCAGGAGCCAATTTAGAAGACTTGTTCACATGGAATTTTTCTTAAAGAACATACCTGCTACAATCAAAGCTATCCTGGATGCGATTAATTTACATGAACATTTGCCTAAATTTTCCAAAAGTACTCTATATCGACTATTGCTAGAGATGGGGTTTGTTTATGAAAAAAAAAAAAAAAAAAGAAAGCAGTAATGATGGAACGTCCTGACATATTAAATTGGAGGCATAAATTTCTTAGAAAAATACAGAATTATCGAAATCAAGGATACAATATTTTCTATTTGGATGAAAGTTGGGTAAATATCGGACATACAGTAAATAAGGTATGGATGGATTTAACCATAACCAGTTATAAGGATGCATTTTTATAAGGCTTGACTACTGGTCTAAATGATCCAAAACAAAGAGGTCCGTGATTTGTCTTGTTAGATGTTGGATCTGATAGAGGTTTTCTACCAAATTCAGAATGTGTATTTTTAGCAAAAAAATATTCAGGCGACTACCATGACAAAATGAACGGCGAGTCTTTCGAAGACTGGTTTGAAAATAAACTAATCGCAAACCTGCCAAAAGGAGAAAAAAAAACGTGGTAGTAATGGATATTGCTCCATATCATTCATGCAAACAAAATTTCCCAAGAAGCTCCTGAAACAAACAACAAATTCAAGAATGGTTACGAGAGAAGGATATACTTTATGAAGAAGATTATTTAAAGTCAGAACTATTGGATGTAGCAAACAGTTATGAAGATATATACGACAAGTATAACATCGAAACTTTGGTCGAGAAATACGGCGTGGAAGTATAACGATTGCCACCATATCACTGTGAGCTTAATCCAATAGAGATGGTTTAGAGCCAAGTTTAACATTACGTTGCAGCCCGAAATACTAACTTTAAAAAAGATCGTGTGCAATAACTCATCCATGAAGCGTTTGCCAATGTCTCTGCTGAACAGTGGCAAAATTATATACAGCATGTCATCAGAATTGAAAAAGAAATGTGGATAGCTGACAACCTACAAGAAGATACCCTACAAGTGATTATCACAGCCAACACCGGCAGTTCCAGTGAGGACGATTTTTTCGAAATGGAGTAGAGACCAGACACTGTTATTGTAAGTCTTATCTTTATTCATTAGGTATCGTTTAGGCTTCATAAATTTTTATTCTTTTATTAACGTAATTTTATTCTTTGGTGTATACATACTTTTCTTTGTAATAATTGTTGAGACTGTTAATAGTAAAAATTGATCCAAGTTGGTATATATCATGTCGGTATATAAATTAACAATTTAAATTTGTAGCCACTACGGAGCTACAAATTTTGTTTTGTAGCAGTATCCCTAGTAGACTCCGTTCTATTGTTACACCCTGTATAATTTGGTAAAAATGATTTCAAATAAAATGGTTTTATTAAATTTTGTGTCATTTGCAAAATCTTGAAATTGTAAATATTGTTACATTTACTTCTAATATTAGATAGCATGATTTAATGTACGGGATGTATCGTACAGGAGGGCCAACGCGGTCCTGTATTATACCTGCAGACTATGAACGTGCCTAGCGGCCTAAGCGGTAACGTCGCTTATCATAAGCACTGTACTGAAATCCTCTCGTGAATTTGTCTATAGTATATTTTGTAGCTCTGAAGATAAAAACAAAAAAGGACGAATGCACTTAAATGGAAAATCTACTCAGAAGTAACAAATACCAAAATTCAAATAGTCTATGAAATCAAATGGTTCAATAAACAGACAGGAATGTTAAAAGATTTAAAAGAGAACATGTTCTATTGGATGGCAATGAGGAGAAGTAATCTAAAAATATTATGTATCCAGCTGGAGCATCAAATAAGATGCTACCACTATATCGTTTAAAACTTATGTAAAAGGTAGCTGCGTTCAGCTGTGACAGCAAATTTGACCATTAATATGTAAGAATAAAGAGGAGTTTATGTTTTATTTTTTTTAAGAATTTTCTTACATGATTTACCATCTAAAGTAAAAAAAGATGGCTTTTATTTTAAGGTTTTTAATCAAAAATGCATTAATGTAGTTTACGGAATTAATTAAGGTTAAGCCAAACCATAAAGAAAATTTATTTATGGATTAGTTTTTCGTTTATATCAATTTTGGATTGCATGTCCTTATATAAAACAAATTATTTATTTAGAACTTAGACGCCTCACTTCCACGTTTTACATTTTACAGGTAATGGGTGTTATCGTAAAAAGATAATACAACATTGAAACAACAGGTAAGATACTTTTGTAACTTTGTAGTCTAATAAAACTCAACATAAAATAACCTAAAGTTTCTCTAATAAAGTTTTAAGTTGCAATTTAAAAGTAAAATTTGAAAGTAACGCTGTTGGTCTACATCTTTAAAGTAGACATTTATATTTTTTAAGCTGGCTTATTATGAAATTAATTAGTTTTATAACATTTTACGGGAAAATTAAAATCTTTTGTGTAAGAGTTTTTATTGCAAATTATATAATGTAAAAAAAGGTAATAGCCACAAGCATTTACCAAAAATATATCATTACACATTCTACTCAAATATATTGCAAAACTTTAATAATAATAACATGTTCTAAAATACTTAAATACTTTCACCTTCTAATAGTATAAAATATACAACAATAATACAAGGAAAATAAAAGTTATATTAAATAAATGATTTAAATACATTGATCGCAAAAATTTCCTTACGTATACAAAAAAAAACAAAACTGCGCAGTCCAAATTTAATCCCCGTGAATTATTTTTTTATACAAACTTTTTGAGCTTATAAACAATTACACCGACTTTATAAAATTCTATTAACGATTCTGCTTAAAAATATCTCTGTGTGAGATTGTTTAAAATCACGCACTGGATTCTTGTGTGAAACTCGTTTGCTAATCGCCTCTCTTAAATCTGCTACCAAAACCTAACATAGATCTCTCGTACCAAAACACACTCTTCCACCATCTGGATAGTGAGTTTTTCCAATACAAGTATACCTTGGTTTTGCTTCAGATACTATTGCTCTCAAACCTGATATCCTTGTCTGAGCTAGCATACAATAAACTATAACTGCTTTCACTTTTCTTTTAAATACACTTTCAAAATTAATTTTATTTTTTTTTTCTTAACGCAAAGTTGACAATTAAAAAAACCGTAAAACCTTTCGTATATAATTCTTTCGACTTATATGTTATTCGTTTTACGGCACAGTAACAGCAGATAACCCAACTTTCTTCTTCAATATAAGCTTCTCTTAGCAATTTCCTTTCCTCTTTCTCTTTCTCGACCAATCCCATTCTAGCATTTTCAAAAACACAAAATTCCATTTATTTGATTTCCATGCAATGCCCAATTTTAGACATTTTTGTTTTTTCTCTTAAGCTTACTGTTGCAGAATACACAAGTGTAGGGCAAATAAGTGCTCGTCGCATGTCAGCTGATGACAGCGCGCATGACAATAGCATTAAAGAATCATGTCGTAACGATCTTATAACACAGTGTATTGGTGTAAGCAATGTACAAATAAATTCAGTTTTTATTCAGTTTATCAGTTACTTATCAGTATCTACCACCAGAAAGCAGAAATAATACTTTGTATAAATAAATACAAAACATTTTGGCGACCGTGACAGGACAAGAAACAAATATTTTACCAGAAAAGTGCCGGCCATTTCGAATTGGAGACAAGGCCACGCCGGGATTACAAGAATCAAAGCAAATTATCAGAAAATCATTGGAAATCAGATACCCTATTTAATATCCTTTTTATATAAAATCCCTATTCACGACTTGCATCTAATTTGTGTTGTAGTTTGTATTGTAACAGTAAATTTTCATAATCAGAATGATAGATGAAAATACGTTAAAAACGACAAAAACTTTCTTAAATGGACAGTTAGTATTCATTTGACTCTCGACCTGTAAACATCGATACGAATTAGGCGAAAGTTTATAGTGGTGATTAAAAACGGGCTCCGGCCGCGTTTTTACCGTCATTATCGTTCAAGTGGATATAGTATTTATAAACTATTTAAAAATTAAAATATACAGTTTTAACAATTAAAATGAGTGCTCCACCAGATTTATCGGTGAGTGTTCCTTTTTATACTGCTACTGTTAATGGTCAAATAATAAATACTCAATATCAGCAACAGCAAATTCAACCAGAATGCCCAAATGTCCTTTTTCCACAAAATTTACAACCAAATTCAGCACAAATTTTAAATAACCCACCAACAACAATATATTATGTTCCTAACCAAGTACTATCACAATCTTCCTCAAACTGTCAATACAATCCTAAAATAAATCCCACATTATCTTCACCTCAAAATGGAGCTTACAATTCGATTGAGATGACACGTACATTACAAAGTGAAGAATCTTCAGGGGAAATCAGCGACATTGAGTCATCGGACATCCACGAATGGCAAACTATACAACATAGTAACAAAAAACGCAAAATTAATCCTCCGACACCAACAGAAAACGAAGACACAGTAGTAACTAGCAATAAATTTCAGATTCTACAAAATGAAAACGAAAACGACAACAATAACAGTACAGAAAATACCAACGAAACTCCAGCAACCTCTAAACCCCCCTCCCCAATTTTTATATATGGTGTTACTGAATACAATAAAATGGTTCGGAAGTAACACAAACAGAGACATTCTATTGTACAGCATTAAAGAACAACACAATAAAAATAAATTCCCGTGACTCAGAAACATACCGAAAACTGGTAAGACATTTAAACAGCAAAAAAATTGTGCATCATACGTACCAAATGAAAGAGGATAGAGCATACAGAGTTGTAATTCGTAATCTATATCATACAGTGCCCATTAATATAATAAAAAGCGAAATAGAAAAACATGGGCATTTAGTACGCAATATTGTAAATATAAAACACAGAGTAAGTAAGGACCCTCTAATGATGTTCTACGTCGATATAGAACCTAATCGAAATAATAAAAAAATATATGAAATTCAATTTATAAACAATGCGAAAATAGTTATTGAGCCACCGTATAAAAAGAATAACATTGTCCAGTGTACCAGATGCCAATTGTATGGACACTCTAAGACATACTGTAATAGACCTTATCACTGTGTCAAATGTGGAGGCAACCATATGTCAGCTGATTGTAAAAAACCTAGAGACACACCTGCCATATGTGCTCTCTGCAATGGAGCACACACCGCAAATTACAAAGGATGCATGGTATATAAAGAGTTAATTAGCAGTAGAAACAGAGCAAGAGGAGTATCATCGCACACTCCAGCGAACAATCAACTACAATATAACATGAATACAGTACAGAATAATCCGCACTTAAACAATCAAAATCACGCGACTTACACACAAGCAACGGGTGGAACAAATGTAAATAATGTCCATAAAAATACGAACTCATACAACCAGAATCATGCAACTTACGCTCAAATAACAAGTGGAACACATGTAAGTAATACAAACAGTGACATTGGAGAGATGATGAAGAGTTTCCTTAACGAATTCAAAGCTATGTTTTCACAACTAATTAATCAAAATAGCGTGATCTTAAACATGCTTTCCACAGTAATAAATAAAATTAGTAATGGAACTTAAGTCACTACGAATTCCACAATGGAATGCCAACGGCCTAGGCAACCATAACACAGAAGTTACTAACTTTCTTAAACATAACAAAATTGATGTTCTACTCATATCGGAAACCCATTTCACTGACAGAACGATGTTCAAGATCCCTCATTATTCTATTTACAACACCAACCATCCTGATGGAACAGCACACGGTGGCGCTGCTATTATTGTACGTAACACTATACCACACTATGAGGAAATAATGTATCAGACGGAAAAAATACAAGCTGCAGTAATCTGTATCAGTTCTCAACCATGGTCTTTTGACATTGCGGCAATGTACAGCCCTCCAAGGCATAATATCACCACAGCAGAATATGAAGACTTCTTCAAACATCTATCAAACAAATTCGTAATTGGAGGTGACTAGAATGCCAAGCATACAGTCTGGGGATCAAGACTATGTACGACAAAGGGAAAAAATCTCAGACAAGCCATAGCTAACACAAACAGCTCTTACTTATCTACAGGGCAACCCACCTACTGGCCATCAGATCCAAACAAAATCCCAGATCTACTCGACTTCTTTATCCTCCATAACATGGCCTTAAATTATTTTGACATACAAGCATCCTGGGATCTGTCCACGACCATACTCCCATAATTGTGACACTATCTACGCAAATTATAAAACGTCCGAATATCCCTAAGTTGACAACATCAAAAACCAACTGGAATATATTCGAGTCTTACATAAATGAAAATTTAAATTTAAATATAAGATTAAAGCAACCAGACGATATCGATAATGCTGTGCTTCTTCTCGCCCAAACTATACATGCAGCCGCTGAAATAGCTACACCCCCTAAGAATGACAAAGAACCAAGTGACACCAACATACCCGTATATATAAAACGTCTTGTTGCACAAAAAAGAAGAGCCAGGCGCATATGGCAAAGAAGTCGCAATCCTATAGATAAAAATAAATACAATAGATTAACACGGCAACTTAAAACTGCTCTACAAGACGCGAGGAATGATACATTTGAACTATTCATCAACAGCCTGTCAAAAGAAGATCACAGCATCTGGAAAGCAACGAAATCATTCAAGAGACCTATACAGCACATACCACCTCTAAGGAAAGCCGATGGAAGCTGGGGAAAAACTGAACAAGAAAAGGCATCAATATTTGCTGAACATCTCTCACACGTTTTTGGTGCACCTGAACTTAATAACAATAATAACGAAGAACAAGTTAAAAACTTCTTAGACGCTCCATGCCCAATGATGCTACCAATCAAATACTTTACTTCTAATAATGTCAAAGAACAAATTTCTAGATGCAATAACTACAAAGCACCAGGCTTTGACATGATCACTGGGCTAATATTAAAAAAATTACCGAGAAAAGCAATTGTCCTACTAACAATGATATATAATAGTATCATAAGATTAGCCTACTACCCGATTAATTGGAAGTTCGCACAAATAATTATGATTAGTAAACCAAATAAACCACCAAATATTACTACTTCATATAGACCAATCAGCTTACTTCCAATAATGTCAAAAATCTTAGAAAGACTTCTGCTCCAAAGATTCTCAGAAGACATCGGAATTAATTCAGTGATCCCCACACACCAGTTTGGTTTCCGCGAAGCCCATTCAACTCTACAACAGTGTCATAGGATTGTTAAAAACATTAATGTATGCCTCGAAGAGAAAAAAATTTGCACTGCTGCCTTCCTGGATATAGAACAAGCCTTCGACCGTGTTTGGCATGATAGTCTCCTGTATAAACTTAAGCCATCCTTTCCCACTCCTCACTATCTACTCTTAAAATCATACCTCACAGAACGTCACTTTCAAGTTAGATTCCTTACAGAAACCTCTCATTACTATCCCATAAAATCCGGTGTCCCTCAAGGAAGTGTCCTGGGTCCCCACCTGTACCTCATATACACTGCTGATATTCCAACAACAAATACGACCACAGTAGTTATGTTCGCAGATGACACCGCCATAATATCCATCGATGATGACCCCCAAGTAGCATCAGGAAACCTTCAAATACACATGAACCTACTACAAGACTGGATGAATAGATGGAAAATTAAAGTTAACCATACTAAGTCTAATCAAATTACATTCACCAACAGGAACATCATATGTCCAAGAATTAGACTGAACAACATATTACTACCAGTAAAAACAGAAGTCAAATACCTGGGAATGACACTTGATCAAAAGCTCACTTGGAAAGCACACATCTTGGCAAAAAAAATCCAAATCAACATGAAAATACGTCAAATGAATTGGTTAATAGGCCGAAAATCACAGTTATCCACAGATAATAAACTTCTCTTGTATAAGTGCATAATAAAGCCTATATGGACATATGGGGTGCACCTATGGGGCTGTGCAAAGCCTTCCAATACCAAAATCATTCAGAGGATCCAATCCAAAATACTCAGAATGATTTTCAATGCGCCGTGGTACGTT
This sequence comes from Diabrotica undecimpunctata, assembly GCF_040954645.1. NCBI lineage: Eukaryota > Metazoa > Arthropoda > Insecta > Coleoptera > Chrysomelidae > Diabrotica > Diabrotica undecimpunctata. Next base: position 100,970,528 of record NC_092806.1, read on the forward strand.
AGTAATAAAACACTACATGATGGCTCTGGAATACCGTTCGTTGAAGACGAAATCAGCAGACTAACAAGAAATTATTTAGAACATCTGCCAGCCCACCCCAACGAGGAAGCAAGACAACTACACCTACAACCAGAAGTCAGACGAAGATTGAAGAGACTGTGGCCAACAGACGTTATTCACTAATTTTAATTTTAATTTCCATTTCAATTCTAGTTTCAAATTATAATCCTACACTGATTTTATTTGTTAGTGTTAGTATTGGGAGTGTTATCAGTGGATAATTTCTCCTCTCATGTATTTGCAATACTCACATTTACTAATAGCTTGTAATAGCAGATTGTAAATTTACAAATTTAATAATAAAAAAAAATGGACAGTTAACTAGATTTTTTAATTTTGTAAACGATGTACAGTTAGGTAAAACAAAAAAGGATCAGTTAGCATGCAGATTATCAGTAGCAAAGGATCTATTGTCAGAGTTTAACTCAATAATAGTTCAGCTTCTTGTATTAGATTTAGATGAGACAAAAAGTAAGGAATATGAATCTGAACTAGACGAATTTAAAAAGAAGTTTTTTGATTGTATATCCAAAGCGGATATTTTAATAAATAAATATACATTTAATCAACAAGCAAACAACATACAAGTTATAGTTCACAGTTACAAGCTTCACAAGACATAAGGTTACCTTGTATTGATCTTCCAAAATTCAGTGGAGCCTCAGAAAGTGGGAGCTCATGGCTCAAGTTTTATGATGGGTTTACTAGTTTAATTGGTAATGATCCTAATTTAAGTAACATTAAAAAATTTTATTATCTCAAATCTTGTTTGACAGACGGTGCGGCAGCAGTAATTTCTTCTTTGTAGGTTACAAATGATAATTATACGATTGCTTGGTCAATGTTAGCAGATCGATTTCAAAATGATAAACTCATTCTCATGTTAGGGCGTTATTTGAGTTATCTTTGATACAAAAAGAATCACGTTCTCAATTGAGAAAACTGATTGATGAGGTAAATAAAAATATAAGGGTATTAGAGTCATTTAAACAACCTGTAAAGGAGTGGTCAACAATGTTAATATATTTAGTAACTACTAAGTTATAGACAATAACACAAGACGTCAGTGGGAATCAGAGAATATAAGCAAAAAGACACTTCCAACAATTGCAGAATTTTTAAGTTTTTTAGGTCAACGTTCACGTCTTTTAGAAACATTTTATGCAAATAATGATAAACAAACACATGGTGCAAACCATAAAAATAATAATCAACCACATAACAAAAATAAAGTACAATCGTTCGTAAATCAAACTAATCAGAATTTTAAATGTTTTTATTGTAAAAAGTTACACTCAATTTTTTATTGTAATAAATTTCTACAATTATCTGTAAAACAAATAAATGTTGAAGTACAGAAAATGAAATTATGTACAAACTGTTTAAGAGAAAATCATTCAATAGAGAAGTGCGCGTCAACCAAAGGTTGCAAATATTGTACCAGGCGGCACAACTCTTTGTTACAGTACTCAAATTCTAGATCTCAAACAGATCGTCAACAATGCTACATCAATATGAACCAAGAATCAGAATCATTTAGGAACTCAATGAATGAGCACAACCAGGTAAATACAATACAGATTAATTCAATGCAGCCATCAACATCAGTAGTTCTAAATTCAAGCGCCAATCATCAATCAGAAGTTTTATTAGCAACAGCAGTTATACATATTTTTGATTAGTCAGGTAATACATTTGAAGCAAGGGCATTACTTGATTCAGGATCACAATCAAATTTTATCACAGCAGATCTTTGCAAAAAATTGAAACTTGATAAAACATGTATAAAAATACCAGTATCAGGTATAAATGAAAAAATATCTCATATAAACCATTCAATGACTACAAATATCAAATCTCGAGTAAATGCATATCATATTGAAAGTTTTTTCTTTGTTATAGATAAAATTACAGAAACATTACCTACAGTGAATCTTATCAGAAATGAATTTATTATACCAGAAAATGTAACTTTAGCAGATGAAACATTTTATAAACCAGGAAAATTACAAGAAATTCTTAGCAAATCAAAATTTATATTAAGAAAATGGATATCCAACGACAAAGATATATTCTCACCAGGAGAGCAAGAGAAAGTAGGTATAGAATATTTTATCTCCAGCAAAGAGGAAAATAAAAGTTTAGGAATAACTTGGCAGTCAAGTCAAGATAACTTATTATTTAAAATAAAATGTAAAGACACTGAAAGAATTACAAAGAGATCCATTTTATCAACAATATGTCCCTATGTCATTCAAGCAAAGATAATATTACAGAGGTTGTGGAAACTTAATTTAAAGTGGGATGAATAAGTTCCTGCTGAACTTCATACTTGTTTTGTAGACTTTATAAATCAGTTAACAGAATTAAATCAAATCAGTATTCCACGACATGTTACATTGTTTCAAGGAACATATGCATGGATTTTGCGATGCATCAGAAGCAGCTTATGGAGCTTATTTATATATTGTTAGTCAATATCACGATCAGAAACAGAGTCAGTTAGTTATTGCAAAAAGTAGAGTAGCACCGTTAAAGGTAGTTACAATTCCAAAATTGGAGTTATGCGCAGCAATGATATTAACAGATTTATTAAAAAAGGTAAGAGATTGTTCAGGTATTAATTTTGCCAAATTTACATTTTGGACAGATTCAGCTATAGTTATTCAATGGATAAACAGCGAATCTTATGTTTGGAAACCTTTTGTATCAAACATAATTGCTCACATTCATGAAAACAGCAAGGCAAATGAATGGAGACATGTTCCTTCAAGGGAAAATCCAGCAGACCTCATTTCAAGAGGAATAGACTCAAAAACATTATCAACTACTTTCTTGTGGTGGCATGGACCTTCATGGTTATCAGAAGGTAAAGACAACTGGCCTATACCAAAATTTAAATCAGTAAAGAATTTGCCAGAAAAAAGACCTAAATACCAATTATCAGCTCATGTCAAACAAAGGAAACCATTTAGTATAATCCAAAAATATTCTTCAATCTCAAGGTTACAAAGAATAATAGCATTACTTTTAAGATTTAAACATAACGGTCTTAATAAATCAGACAAATATTGGGGTCAAATTTCTATAACAGAACTGGAAGTCAGTTTAAATACTATTGTAAAAATTGTACAGAATGAATGTTTTCAATCTGAAATTTCACAGATTTTGAAAGGTAATACAGTCAAAAGGAATAGCAATCTTATTTCACTTAATCCATTTCTTAAAGATGGTATTCTCAGAGTTGGTGGTAGAATCAAAAATGCAGATTTTTCAACTTTTTCTCAAAGACATCCAATACTTTTACCTTCAGACCATCACATTACTACTTGTATCATTCGGGATGAACATTATAAAAACTTACATGCTGGTCCACAACTATTGTTATTAACATTGAGAACTAGATTTTAAATATCAGGTTTAACTACAGTAAAACGAATTTTAAGAAAATGCATTCTATGTTTTAAAAATAGGCCAAATTCAATCAATCAACTTATGGATGACTTGCCGGAGAAGCGAATTACTCCTGCTAGAGCATTTTTACATACAGGTGTAGATTATTGCGGACCATTCTCAGTTAAAGCTAGTGCATTACGTGACTAAAAAATCATCCATATATATATGTTTGCATATTTGTTTGTTTTAGCACAAAGGCTACACATTTAGAACTTGTAATAGACTTAACAACTGAAGGTTTTTTAAATTGCTTAAAACGATTTATCAGCCGTAGAGGTAAACCATTGACTATCTCATCAGACAATGCCACAAATTTTGTGGGGGCTAATAATCAACTCAAAGTAATGTGCGATTTAGTACAGAACTCTAGAACAAAAATTAACAGTTTTTTGACAGTAGAATCAATAAAGTGGCAGTTCATTCCTGCTAGATCATTATATTATGGGGGAATTTGGGAGGCAGCAGTCAAATCATTTAAATTTCATTTTAAAAGAATTGTGGGAAATCATGTATTTTCAGTAGATAATTTTGGAACTTTGACAACACAAATTGAAGCATGTCTTAATTCCAGACCTTTAACTCCTTTATCCTGTACCCAGCAGATTTTCAACCTTTGACCCCAGGTCATTTTTTAATATTTTCACCATTAACAACCTTTCCTGAGCCAGACCTACGAAGAATTTGAAATTTTAACACGTTTCAACACATGACTCAAGTTTTCCAACATTTTTTGGACAAGATGGTCAACAGAATATTTAACTCAACTTCAGTCAAGATCCAAATGGAGGACTGTTAGCAACCAAGAAGTGAAGATAGATCAGCTAGTCTGTCTTAGAGAAGATAATTTACCACCTTTACAGTGGAAGTTAGGACGCATTTCAATGGTACATCGAGGCAGAGAATACGTGTTGTGACAATAAAAACAAACAACGGTGAAGTGATAAGAGCTCTCTCACGCGTGTGCATATTACCAACAGACATTTAAGTTTATTTCTGTTTTTATGTATACTTTTTTTTTTTTTTTTTTTTTTTTTTTTTTTGGGAGGTGGAATCTTCTAAAGACCGTCTGGGATCGGGTGTTAGCCCTTTACCCAGGTGTGTCGGATTCAATCTCTTACGCTTCACCGCGTAACGAGACCGCCTACCGACTAAACCACCCCCTCTTTCTCCGACCGACGGGCCCGGAACCGCTCTTAGCGAGCATATCTGGCCCATCAGCCTTACTCTTAACTTCCCTCTGGCACTTTTCGCGTGCATTACATGGATTTGACGGCCTCCCGGCCTCCCTCACCAGCACAAGGCTCGGGCGAGACTGGTCGGTGAAGCTACCGTCCTGCTCAATCCTCATTCTGGCGAGACAGCCTGGTTGCCACCCCTTCCACATTGAAACTAACGAGTAGAACCAGTTGGTAATTAACAGTAACACCATTCATTCATACTTTCATCAATTCAGTTCCGCATTCATACCCTCATTCACTAATTTTCGGGGTATCGGGACATCCGACGGGATTGGATGTAAAAAGTCTTTTCCCGTCCCATGTCCCGCGGCCCCGACAATGAAATAAAATAAATAAATTAATAAATAAAAATAGATAAAAAATAAGTTAAAAGTAATGTAGATAAAATAAAAATAAAAACAACAGCTAAAATTGGTATAGATAAGATATAGTAAAAACGAAAGTAACTTGAATAAATAAAATGCAATAAAATAAGTAAATAAATAACACATTTTTTAAAACAGTAAATAAATATAGCGGTCACTCCATCTGCAGCCGGGACCAGGGACCTCGTCCAGGCCGCCTTTTCGACTTCGGCTGCCCATTCCCTCTGCCACATCTCCAAGCTTCTGGCTCTTTCTTGTGGCCCTGAACCAACCGCCCCGTTGCCCCTCTGATACATTCGAGCTCTTTCCCTGGCCAGGATGTGCACGGGTACAGAACCAGCCACTACCTGTAAGGCAATGGTAGATACAGTTCTGTACGCGCTGCACACCCTGATCAGAGGTTTCCTTTGAGCCCTAAGGAGCATGTCCTTATATTTCTTCATCTGGAGGACCTCGTGCCACACGGGGGCCCCGTATAAGATGATCGATAATATTGATTGTAACATAACTGATCTCTTCTGAGATCCGGGCCCCCCTATGTTTGGCAATAATTTGTTCAATGCTGAGGTCCTCCCTTCCGCCTTTCGACATGCTTCTTGTATGTGCTGCCCAAAGGTAAGTCGGTCGTCGAAAGTAATACCGAGATACTTGACTGTCCTTTGGGGTCTTATTTCGGAGCCTTGATATTTGAAAACCAAGTCATCCCTTTTCCTTGGTCCTCTCAGAATTATTATCTCTGTTTTGTCTACTGCTAATTTTAAGTCGTTCTTCTCGATCCACGCCGCGGTCGTGTTTATTGCTTTATTTACCTTTTCTGTTATGCCCCAATTCTTATCATCCTCAACCAATAAGGCTAGATCGTCTGCGTATGCTATCGCTTTGACTCCTTGTCTCTGCTTGTGAATTTCTAGTACCCCATTGTATAACATGTTCCAGAGTAAGGGTCCCAGGACTGACCCCTGGGGTACTCCCGCGGTCATTTGTTTCTTTTTCTTCTTGGATATGCATACGGATCGTTCCGAAAGGTAGTCCTTTATTATATTGGACATATATTCCGGAGCCCCGCTTTCGACTATTCGGTCTACTATGAGGCCCCAGTTTGCTGAATTAAAAGCATTTTTTATGTCCAACAGAACAAGAACTACCCATCTTTTCTTGCTTGATTTGGCCGCGTTCCTTATCCAGGTCGCGGCGTCGATTGTCGATCTGCCTTTCCTAAATCCGTACTGTTGGTTGGATAAGACTCTCTCATCTTCCAACATGCCTTCCAGCCTCTTCTTGATAAGTCTCTCGTAAAACTTACCAAGGCAGTCCAGAAGGCATATTGGACGATAAGAGGTCGGTGAATCAGGGGGTTTCCCGGGCTTTAGGAGTAGAACCAAGTTTGCCTCCTTCAAGTCCTTGGGAAACTCTTGTTTCTGCAGTAGATCATTAAATATTCTTCTGATCAAACCTGGTTTCTCAGTTGCTATTATCTTTATTGCCTCTGGTGGCAGCCCGTCAGGGCCGGGAGCTTTCCCTGTCTTCGTATCCTGACCAGCGGTTTTCACCTCTTCTTCTGTGAACTCCTCTATCATGGTTGGGAAAACCTTGGTGAAATCTGGCATGTCCTTGGTGGGAAAGAGGAGTTCAGCTGATCTCATCCGCTGGTCTTCGTCGAGTCTATATGGGGCCATTATCTTTAAGGTCTTCATTGTGATTTTGTATGCATCACCCCATATATCCTCGTCGAGTGCTTTTATCAGGGTCTGCCACTTTTCTTTTTTCTCTTTTTTTATTGTATTATTTAATCTTTTCTTCAAATCCTTGTATGTATCTTTAAGCTCGAGGTTGCCCTGGCTTCTCGTATAATTCCTTCGAGCTCTGAGGCATCTCTCCCGTAGATCTTCTATCTCATCTGTCCACCAATAGGGGGATTTTTTTCCATGTTTCTTCCTCTCGGTAGCCAATTTTGCCGCATTTTGTAGAGCTGTTCGAAGTTGGCCGAGGTCAGAAATCTCATCTTCATTTATTTTTCTGACCTCCGATAGGTACTTGTTTTTGTTGAAATATGATTTTGCTGTACCTATCGACCGCTTTATCCCCCCTTTAACCTTTACCTCAAATTGTATATATCGGTGGTAGGTGAAGAGCTGATCGTCGAGTACATCCCACCCGTACACATTCCTGGATAGCCCTTCGCTCGCGAATGTGATGTCAATGTGTGATTGGCTGGCCCCTCGTACGAAGGTTGGCTTATTGTTGTTCAGCACTTGGAGGCCAGCCTGGGCTATCCATTCATTCCAGAGTTCCCCCTTTTTGTCGTTTATGGGGGAACCCCATTGTCTGGACTTCGCATTTATGTCCCCGGCGATCAGTATTTTTTTTTCGTTTATAGCGGCACCCATTATTTCATTAACGATTGTTTCGTATCTCATCATAGGGATGTTTGGAGATACATAGCATGCCAGGAGGCTGAAATCCCTCAACCTAATGAGTAAATGATTTCCTCCCCTGACAATGCTCTGCACTCCGACATCCCTATTTTTAATGAGCACCGCTACATTTTTCCCCTTGTCTTGTATCCACCCACCGCCTGTCGTTATCTTTTTGTTAGGTTCGGGTACGATGAGCAGATCTATATTTAGCTTGCAGGCTTTTGCGTAGATGAGGTCGTGCGCTCGGCGCGCTCTGCCTACGTTCACCTGCAAAATCCTTATACCAGGTTGATCTTTGGGGTTCATTATGGTTCAGTTCCCTGAGGTCGCTTCTGCAGTGGATTCGCGTCTTATATTAAAATTCTTATAGACTAGGATAAAAAAATAAATAAGTATAGATAAAATTAGTGTATAAATAAAAAGTTTATAAATATAATATGTATAAATAAAATAAGATAGATAAAATATATAAATAAAATAAGAAATGTGTGTATATATAAAATTTTTAAATAAATAAAGTATATAAATATGTAAATATAATAGATGGCATTTAGTAAATAACGTGGATATAATGTTGTAGTACTTGGATGCCTTTATCCATGAAAAGCTGAGAGAGATGGCTTCCTGTCCCGCCGGTGGGCTGTATAGGGGCCCACTCGCGTTCTCCAGGGAGCCATCTCTCGCTTTTTCGTTTTCCTTGTTACATTTACCCACCCTTTGGGGGTTCCCTGTCTCCTCCCCTGCCATACACCCACCTTCTATAGGCTGGGCACTGCATCCTATCCATTCTATGGCCTTCCTCGTTACAGGTGAGGCAGTATGAAGTGCTGTCGCACTGCACTGCTGTGTGCCCTGATTTTAAGCAGTTGTAGCAGCACGCTGCCCTGCTCTCACCTTTGCACTCATATGTGCTGTGGCCATAGTGAAGGCACTTGTAGCACCTTGTTGGGGTATATCTTTCAATGATAGGACATGATACCCAGCCTATAATTATGGAGCTGTATCTTCTCAATTCTTCAGCTGTTGAGGGGCGTACGGCTACGGTCGCCACCTGCTCCCCATGTTTATTTGTTCGTAGCGTCTTTATGTCAATTTCTTTTTTTGGTATTCCTGTGTACATTTTTATGGCACTTTGGAGTCGTTCCTCCGTCACCCCTGGGTCCAAACCTGTTATGTTAAAAAAACATTCTTTGCGTCGGATTGCCATATTTAACCCTGTCATCCTTGTATCCATTTCTTTTCGTAATTTCTCTGCGGCCCCTTTGCCCTTTAGTTTTACTAGGATATCCCCCCCTTCTGTTTTTTTGAGTCTATCTACTTTAACCCCTATCTTTCCGATGTTAATTTTTTGGTTCATTTCCTTCAGTACTTCCGTGTACGATTTGCCCCCTGTTTTGGTTAGGAGGGCTTCCTCTTGCTCGTTCTTTACTCCTTTATCCATTTCTTTACCTCTTACTTGGATTTCCCATACGATGTTTTCTGCCCGGCCTACAAACTCCAGGGCTTTCCGTACCTCATCTTTATTTATCTCATTATTGATAACCACCCTTATTGTTTCAGGTGGCTCTTTCCTTTCCCTTATCCGTTTGATGGCCTTCTCGGCCATTTCGTACATACCTTGTTTTTTTGGTTTTGCCACATATGTGTACCATTCCCTTCTCTGGCTGGCTATGGAACTTTCGTTCCCGTTTTTTATATATTCTACATTTCCTTCTTCGCAGACCTCTATTAGTTCATGAACTTCCTCCCTGAGAGTACGTATCACGTCTTCTACCCCCCCGTCTTTTATATCCTTTTTAGTTATTATAAGGCATTCTTTTTTAGTTATCGTCTCCTGTAAGCTCACCTGTTCCCATTTTGTCTTTTCAAATACTTTTTCTTCCCATTTCTTTTTTTGTATTTGATTGAAGTTATTTATATCTCCCCCTTTTTTTAAAGCGCTTATTATTTTTTCTGTTTCTTTTCTTTGCCTTTCTTGCAATAGTTTTATTTTACATTGCTCACACTTAGTTTCTTCGTCCTCCCCTTTTGCCGTTTTTATTTTACTTTGGCTGGTCTTAATCTGAATTGTGTTAATTTCTCCTATTAGTTTGCTTGCTTTGGCTTTTTGTTCCCCCTCAATGGGTCCTTTTCCATTTAGGATATCCATTACTTCTTTTAGTTTCCTCTGTATTCTTTCACATTCTGTCTCCTCTTGGTATCTCTCGTTTTCTCTTTCTTCTTTCTTTTCTTTCTTGAGTTTTTTATTTATCTCAAAACTGTCTCTTTTCCTCTTTTTCTTTTCTTTTATCTCTTCTTGGTCATCATCGTCGAACAACGAGGCTGTCAGGATACTTTCCTCCAAGTTCTGCCAGTTTGTGGTTCCTTGCTCTTCATTTTTTTCTTCTTCCTCTATGTCCACCACATCTGTGATTTCTATTGATGATTCCTCCCCCCCTGAATTTTCTTCTTTCCCTTTGTCTTTTTTGTTCATTGCTCTTAAAATGTCCTCTCCCACCAACGTTGAATGTTTTGGAGGACCTGACCTATTCATCTTCGGCTGACTCTTATGCCAGTTTAGCATCTCTTCTTCGAATTTCTTTTGTTCTTCCGCTTCGCTCAATCTGCCGTCTTGCGGCTGTTCTACCCCATTCTCGTTTTCATTCATCTTCATTTCTTCCTTGTTCGTTTGCTTGTGTTCGTCATTGTCTTTTCCGTCCTTCTTTTTGTGTGTAAAGTCCATGCAGTTCCCACGAGTGGGGACGTGCTATATGTCCGGCGCGGCAGTGCGCCCTTACCGCGCTAAGGCTAAGTTACTTCGGGAGGTCGCCAGGTATCCCGAAGGGATCGTTTGTGATGCTCTAACCCTCGCATCTCTCATATCTTTGGCACGATGCCTTTCACCGTGATAGTGGGGATTTTTTATCGAGCTTTACTCCTCTAGGCTTTGTTTTTTCACGGTTGCCTCCGGACGCAGTGGCAGTCTGTATGAGCAGGCTGCTTGGAGTTTCCACGTTACTGCTGCCTCCCCTGTTACGTGGGAATTGGAACAGGATGTGTGACGGAAAAGGTGACAGGTGGGGTAAACATGTAGACTACTCTTATGAGATTTGTTGGGGGGTTGGAAGAAAAATTTTTTTTTTTTTTTTGGGTGGGCGAGATTGAAAATTGGGATTAAGTAGCCCTAGGAGAGTTGGTAGGTAGTTGTCTTGCTGAAGGCAGAAGGCGTCTCAGCTGCTCGCCTCGGTTGCGGCGCCTTTTTAGCGTCCAGCGGCGGTGTCCGGCGCCAACTCGGTGCACAGTCGCTGGACGCTGGGACTGTTCTTGGTTTCACCGGTCGTGCTCCCCTTACAATTTTAGGGACCACGACCCGTTACTCGGCTCTCCCACCGTCGTCGAGGTAAAAATACAGTCCCAGGGAGAGGTTTTTATGTATACTGAGCACTTATGACTCTTTATTGTAATTTAGTTTATTGTTTTTCTTGTTTTATTTTGAAATAGCCAGGGTATTTCAAGGCTGGCGGTGTGTTGCAGAATACACAAAAAACGTAAATCATCGCGTAAAAGAAGATTTTGGGTTCGACCAAGCCTTCAAAGTAGAAATCGGTATAGCGGTATGAACCTGATGGAAGATTTGAAAAAGGATGATATCGATCTATTGAACCTTGGATACAGATGTAACGGAGGTTTCAGAAATTTTTTTCGAATGTCGGAAAGTGAATTTGAATATTTGTTGCAAAAAATCGGGCCAAAAATTTGTAAGCAAGACACCAATTGTAGACATGCAATTCCAACAAAGGAGCGTCTCGCTGTGACATTACGATTTTTATGTAGTGGAGATTCGTATCACTCACTGATGTATCTCTTCAAAATTTCAAAACAAGCAATTTCTCAAATTATTCCGGAAGTCTGCGATGCCCTTATTGACACATTACAAGATTACATAAAGGTAAGTAGAGTTTTACTAAAACTACATTCATCCTGAAAGAGGTATATTATAATTACATTATCGAATTTTATTAACTAAAACGAAACTTACAAAAACGTACCAAAGTAGTAAAATGTAGTGAACTAATTCGGAAATAAAACTAAGTTTTCAAATAAATGTACGTATCAAACACAAAATTAAAAATAATGCTAGTTATATCTACTGTGCTTATAGTGAAGTGCCACGTCCCGGATGTTGTAGTTGTTGAATTAAATTATCTATGGCTTCGTCATCTTCAGTACCTGATTCTGCCGGAGTTGAGAGGTTAGTAAAAGAAGAACATGAAGAATGCTCTGGGGATGGTTGCGGTATTAAAGTCGTTATTGAACCAACAGGATACTGCTGGAGCTGATGATGAGGATAATATTGCGGTGGTGGCTGTTGTGATACTGGATAGTTGTAATTGCCCAATTTTTCTTTAAACAGAATCGTGCTTATCATGTCTTGCACTGTAGCTTGAGCATAAGCGGTAGGCAAATTTAGTAATGTAACAGCAATTTCTTCTCCAAATACGCTAAAGACGTCCTTTTTATTTCTGTCCAAAAAGACCTGTGTCATCATCCTGTATGCATCATTAACCATTGGGTCATCACCTTTCCTTTTCTTGGAATGCACATGGTCAAGATTTGGTGACTTGAACTGTTTTTTCGGACTTGTGTTTCTCTTTGTGCGTTCAACTTTTTCGGCATTTCCAGCATTTGCAATATTACATTCTGCTAGATTGTTTTCTGTTGAATCATTTGTGGTAATAAAATCGTGACTATTCTCATCATTTTCAGTAATGTCATTCACATCTCCTTTATCTTCCAAACTATCTACTTCATTTGAAACCTGTAATCAAGAGTATATATATTAGATTAATTAGAAATTAAATAGGTTAGATAATAAAAATAAATAGGTCTTTTTATTTCAGATGCCTAAAACTGAGGCAGAATGGAAAGCTATTGCAGAGGACTATTACAATCGTTGGAACTTTCCAAACTGTGTCGGAGCTATGGATGGAAAACACGTAGCATGGCAAGCCCCAATAAATAGCGGCAGTGAATTTTTTAATTACAAAGGATTCTTCAGTATTGTTTTATTTGGCGTAGTCGATGCAAATTATAATTTTATTTATGCCAATGTGGGATGCCAAGGGCGTATTTCTGATGGTGGTGTGTTTAGTAGCACTGTATTCAATAAATTTCTTGAAGAGAATACAATGCATTTGCCTGCGGAAAACCTGCTTCCAAAGAGTGATGTAAAAAGCCCATTCATTTTTGTGGCAGATGATGCATTTCCTCTGTCTACAAACATAATGAAACCTTATGCAGGGCTTCACCCTAAAGGTTTTAGTGAAAGAGTATTTAATTATCGCGTTAGCAGGGCCCGGAGATTATCTGAAAATGTTTTTGGCATAATATCTAGCGTATTTAGAGTTTTTCGCAAACCAATGGTATTAGAACCGACTACTGCTTCTAAAATAATCTTAACAGCATGTAATCTGCACAACTTTCTTAGAAAAAGCGCATCCAGGAATATTTACAATCCTCCTGGAACATACGATGCTGACTGTTCTGACACCACAGACTTGATTCTAGGAGCTTAGAGAAGTGAAGTTTGTAATCAACCTGTATTAGTAAACTTAGCAAAAATATCCAGAAAAAGTGCACTGAGTGCTCTACATGTGAGAAACGTGTTAAAAGACTATTTTATGACACCAGAAGGAGAAGTGCCTTGGCAATACTTAAAGTGATAAAATGTGTATTAATATTATGTAGCCTAATAAAAAAGACATTGTAGGTGTAAAATATATTTAATTTATACATACCTCTGAATCCAACGTCTCTCTGGTCTTATTTTTGTCACGTAAAAATCTTAAACTTTCATAAGCAAACCATTTACTTTTGTATACATCATCCGTGCCACTGCCAGATTTATTGCCATCCTTTGTTTTTTTTATTTCTCTTGCTATCTGGCTTTGAAGATTTTTTATTTTTTGTTCTACCACTTGCTTTTCTATGTTAAATTCACTGGCAATTTCCATCAAAGCATCGTGCCTCATGTTTCGATCTTTATAATATTTGCTTCTAGTGTTCCATAGATTTGTTTTTAATTTATAAGCTTCAATAAATGCAATCACTTTTTCTTTTTCTCATTCCATTTTGCCAACAAGTACAAAACACGAGACTTTAAATGAGGCAGACTACACCGCACGCTGAATTATTTTTACTGTATTTTTATATAATGTCGAAGGTCGAACGTCGAATACACGTACACACTTCCGATTTGACTCGACTACCCTTTGATTTTACCGACAGAGCACGGAAAACCAGTCGACACGTCGATCGACATCTTTTGTCGATCGACAAAGTCGATTGCCGCGTACACACTCAGTCGAGAGTGTCGATAAACACAGTCGATCGACAACGTCGACTCAATGAGGACGCCGCTTTAGGCTGTGGACCAATGAGCACGTCGATGCACATGGCCCCGCTTTTCTATCTCATACTTAATTTACGATTGGCCAATGGACTTGGAAATGTATATATCGATACAAAATAAAGTGTATAAAAAGGGTGCATGTTTCAAGCTATGGCCCGCAGGGTCTCCCACACCTGGGGGCCTTTTTCACGGGGCTCTGCTCTCTACTTGTCCTGACAATCTTTTGCTAGGACCTTTTTCGACTTTAAAACCGAGTTTTCTTTAACCATCCTACCAAATTAAGATGTAAGCGCAGAGGCAACTTCGGATTGACTAAACGTGTAGCATTTTATATTGACGTCCCCTCGTATATGTGATATATTGAGGTCCCCTCATATATGTTTGAGAGATCTAAGAATGTTTTTGATGTAATTTTGTTCCTATTGTACGTGTTTGAACCCAAATGTTTTCAATTCTTTCTTAGCGTCGAAAAATAATATAATAATCATTTTAGAGTTGTTTGTTATTTTAAAGATGTGTACTTTCTTAGGATTTTCTTTTAATGTTTTATTCGAAGTCGCCTTATAATTTTGGTACGTCGTAGAAATGGAATCCTCTGCGTTTTAATTCCTGTCAAGTGTTTGTTTATTTTCAACTTATATGAACGAATTTTTAAATTCGTCATTCGTACTTGGGTCGCCGTAGGTGCAGGTGTAGAAAATTCTTACTTGGTTCGCTGTGTGGATCACAAGTATGGATCGGCAAATTCACCGTTGAATTTGTGTTTTCCTGTTTTTGGCCCCTTTGTGTAGAAGTATGTAGCAGTGAAGCCTTAGTAGTTAGTGTATCCTAATAGTTGGGGGATTTGTGCAGTACACTGATGAAATTTTGAAGCAGTATATAGGATGTCCCACCAGTTTTGTTGTCATTTTCCTGTTTGATCCAACTCCATCTACGTCAGATCTTCGTTCTAGATTATGGAAATAGTTTCCTGTTGTTCCAGTAAGTTCCTGTTTGATTTTCAGAAGTTTGAGTGCAAAATTACTAGTGAAATATCAAGGTAACATTTAATGTTTTAAATTTTAAAGTAAAGACAGACATTTTTTTGCTAAAGTAATAATTGCTTTTATTGTTTAAAAGGATAACTTTTTTATTTTTTTTGTAAAATTTTTATATTTACCACAGTTTGTACGTCAGTATCATTAGTAAGTTTTTGTAGCATCTCCTGAATTTGTAAATCAGTAGAACGCATGTAAGTTTTTTGTATTTTGCGACTATTGTGGTAATATTTTGTATTTTTTTGAGCATTATTGTGTTCTCTATGTTTTGTAACTGTTTGTGGTAAAACCCAATAAATGTTAAATTTTGTTTTTTAACATTTTGTCTATTCCTTTTTAACTAACCCTTTGTGAGTTTTATTTGAAAAAGATATGTTTTTTATGTTTAATAATTATATCTCCAGTTACAACTAGCTGTTGTTATGGTTATAATTAGGCACCTCAAAGTGGCGCTCTATATAAATGACTAGAGCTGTTTCCTGTTTCTTTCTGTTTTGTTTGTCCCAAAAGATTTGTATAAGTACCCCTTTATTTCATTTTTTTGTAGTTGCCCCAATCCAACCCCCTTGTCTTTTACTTATCCACGACCCCAGCTCTCCTACCAAAACCTGAGTGCCGTTCGCATATGTTTCGATTATTTTGCTTGCCCTTCTCCACCCCCAGTAGTTTCTTCCCCCAATTTTCTACCTCTTGTATTAATGCCCCTGTGGTAGGCAAAATAATTCGTTACAAACGAAGCCCTCTGTAGAGCACCCAGAGAGCTAATATGGAGTTATTTCTTGTGAAGCCCCTAACCTCTCTATGGTGATATGGCGCCCAACTACAAAAACACGAGCCTACGACTCAGGCTCACACTGAGGTCAGCTAAAAGCTCCACACCAGCAGCTAATGGTATCATCGACTGATTCTGCAGTTCCTGGCACTGTCCAGTGTCAAAGGTTTCAGCGATCGAGAAGTCACCGAAGCCACCAGTCCCAGAAGCTACTGAGGCCACGGAGTAGCCGCGGAATGACTCCCTCCCTGCCCTACCGCAGGTGGTGCTTAGTAACCATATAGGCGCAGGCATACCCCCTACTAAGAAACCGGCTGGCAAATGATTATGGGTTACTGATGGTCTAGACGAGGACGAAGTCGTTGAAGTCGAAGGTGCTGTAGTGGAAGGCGGTACTTGCAGAAGAAGAAAATGACCATCGGAAGCTACTGTACTGTGTAGTAAATTAGGTACTGACTTTATTTTCGATTTTTTTATATAAACTTTTTACGAATCTTTTCAATTTTTTTTCATAAACATTTTATAAATATTTTCAACTTTTGCATAAACTTTTGTTTAGCGTTACATTTCTTGTATTGTACTAATGTAATTTTATTTTATTCTCTGATATAAACATGTGTTTTAAATAAAGTCATTTCCAGTAAAAGAGGCTTCAAAAGAGGGTGATGTCACGCGTGCCCTAGTCTGTGGACCAATATGCGCATCGCCCCACCTTTCTATCTGAAACTCAATTTACGATTGGCCAATGGACTTGGAAATTCATATATCGATACGAAATAAAGTGTATAAAGGGGGTGCATTTTTCAAGCCATGAGTTAGTCAAGACTAGTCTTACTCTGGTCCCCATGTAGGGTCTCCGACACCTGGGGGCCTCTTTCACGGGGCTCTGCTCTCTGCTTGTCCTGAGACTCTTTTGCTAGGACCTTTTTCGACTTCAAAACCGAGTTTTATTTAACCATGCTAGCAAATTAAGATGGAAACGCAGAGGCAACTTAGGATTGACTAACCAAAGCCCCCTGTAGAGTACCTAGGTAGCTGATATGGAGTTATTTCCTGTGAAGACCCTAACCTCCCTATGGTGACAGGTCCATAGTTAGAGATAGGATATTTTTTATTTCAAAGAATGACCGCTATTTTTTTATTGTAAGTTAAAAAAAAACCTTTCTACAAACCCCACCTCGACAGTTGACGGTAATCTATATATAAAAATTAATTACAAACGTCATTTTATGACTAACAGCATAATTTTACCAACATTCGCATATGCCTCCACAGCATGGGGACACACCTTCAAAATAAATAGAAAAAAGATTTAAATAGCCTAGAACCACATTATAAGAGAAGCGCTAGGAATACCTAAGTAATTACGGTTAAGGTACGTATTTAAAGACTCGCAACAGAAAAAAATCCTACGAATGATGGATGAAAAGACAAAGACGGATACATGAAGTACCACCAGGAATAATGAAGACTGAGATAGGTATACAACAGTCAAACGAAGCTTCAACAAAATCTGAAAAAAAAAATGGACATTGCATTCATTCTCTTATTTTATTCAATCCATACTAGGGTAGAGTAGAGTATTTATTTAACTACATAACAGATACAAATATTGTTTGTATCAAGTCAAAAAAAAAAATAGATAGTATTAAAAGGAAATTAAAAGGAATATAAAACGCAACTTAAATATATACAAACAAAAACACATATTAAACAGAAAAACATTTATGGCAAAGTTACGGCAAGCAGTTCAGTGGATGTTCTGAAATGAGTCATATATTCTTCTGAGCAGTAAAAACATTGTTTTAAAAGTTATCTTTTTATAACTTTATCGAAACTACTACAGCTTAGTTGTTTAATACTTTTTGATAAAATATTGTAATAGCTATAATTAAGACAATTTTTCTCTGAAAGATTTAATCTACAGCGATTTGTTCGTAGGTAGTGACAGTTTCGCGTATTGTGAACATGGACATCAGACTGCTTTATTAAATGGTCACGGTTTCTGTGAATTTCAGTTAGAACTTGAAATATCAACAGAGTAGCTAGCGGCATAACTTTAAATTTAATAAAGAATGGTCTGCAGTGTTCTAGATAACTAACACCTGCTAAAATCCTAACAGCTTTCTTTTGCACTCCAAAAATTTGAAGTGCATTTGTTGAATTGCCCCATATAATTACACCATAGTTTCGGTGAGAGAGGAAAAAACAAACATATGTCATTTTTAATGTTTTAAAGTTGACAACCCTTGATAGTTGGCGAATAACAAATAATGAACTTGATAGCTTTTTCTTAAGTTGTGAGATACGAGCCGACCAGTTGAGTCGATTGTCTATGGTTTCCCAATAGTTTCCCTTTGTTATCTAGAACATTGTGTAGATTACTTGCAGATATTACCAAATTTTGCGTTTTATCAGAGTTAAGTTTTAGTTTGTTTGCAGCAAACCATGAGCTAGAATTAGTAGAAACTTCCTCATGAGACATTTTTAAATCTCAAGACCAAACCTTGTGGCACTCAATGTTTTACGGATAGAAAATCGGAGAGATAACATTTGACACTACCTTTATAAGCTTAAGAGGGATACCTACCTCTCATTACATAGTAATTTAATTTGTGGAGCAAAATGTCATGTAAAACGCAATCAAAAGCCTTCGGTAAGTCACTAAAGGGAAATTGCTATACGATTGCCGCGTTCAAGCTTCTCAATGACCTCGCTCACAACATTAAATATCGCGTTCGTAGTAGAACGAGCACTTCTGAATCCATATTGTGAGTTGCTAAAGTAATTATTATTTGACTCAAAATAGGAATAAAATTGTTGTTTGATTACCTTTTCAATCACTTTCCCAAAAGTAGAAACAATGCTTATGGGTCTGTAATTGTCAGGTTTTGAGGAATCACATTTTTTGTAGATTGGTAGTACTTTTGAGTATTTTAGTACTTCTGGAAATACTCCAGTTGATAAAATTAAATTAATAAATTCAGTGAAAGGTTTTAAAACTATTTGGTAAGTTTCTTTTAAATTTTTTTTTAAATTTCGTGAATGTCCCTACAATTAGAATTACTAAGAGACTTTATTATTTGAGACCTCTTCTTCCACAACGGGTCGAAAAAAAAAGGACTTTCTCGGAAAAGGATAACTTCTATAATTTATTTATATTACATTAATATATACATTATATACATATAAACATTATTATGTATTATACATTTATTTAATTTTATTTTATTTTTATAGTGTAGTTTATTTTATTTTCATTTCTTATTTTAACTTATTTTATTTTATTTATATCACTCATATATTTCTTTATTTTTATTTTATTTTATTTCTAGTTTTAGTTTTATTCTATTTTCTTTTTATTTACTTTATTTTATTATATGCATTGCTCACCGAAAATACGGTTTTCTTGGTATAGACCAGATGTCTGACTGAAGTCAGTAGACATATAAATATACAGAAATACCTGTATAATAATGAAAAATATAAATATTGAAATAATGTTAGTTCTGATTAACATATACACATACACATCATGTCTATAAAAGACCCGTCAGGCCTTTTATACAGCCTCTTAGGCAAAGGCCCTTAAGGCAGGTCGCAGAGATACCTTAGTCGCGGAAACTGAGCATCGAGGTCATATGCGACAAACATGGGCTCGATGGCCAGACCTTTCGGATGTTTATCCGGTGAGAAGAACAAAATTAGTTAACCAAATAGGCGGCTGAATGGATGAGTACTCACATATTTCGGACAGAGAAGCAGCAACTTAGATTGGTGGTTCTCTGTATTAAAAAAACACAAACTTTTTTAGAGACTTGTCATGTCCCAAAGTCATGTTATTTTATCAGAAGTTTTAGTAAAGTAACTAGAGAGGAAAGTCGTTTTTTACCTTCCCCTACAGTAAGATGGCCTTACCATAATCAAGAAAAATAGAGGCTATTCCATTATATAGGACACAGGACACCCAGAGTAACGATCAATTCATAAGCCTGTCTATCGTTTGTTACACCGTGTGGAGGGGTGGTGGTACAGCTTGGGGGTTAAGGCGCATCCACACTGGCGCAACATTTTACGACATAATACAACAAAAACTTGTTACAACATAAAATGTTTATATTTTTTGGAATATGTTGTGTTGCGTTGCTTAAAGTTGGTGTTGCAAGTCAACACAAGTTGTGGTATGTTGCATAAATCCGTTTTTAGCGGTAAAGATCAAAGGATAATATGAAACAAAGTGAAACATTTGTCAACATTGCTTCTATGTGGACGGATTGTTGCAAGTGAAGACCTGTTGCAAATTAAGGGGCTAGACAGTAGACAGATCGCCGCGTCTCAGTGTTCTGTTTAGTATTTTATTATAAAAAGTGCCTGTTCGTGTATTTAGGTTTTAGTGATGGCGTTTAAGTGGATTTCGGAGAATTGTTTCAATTTAATTGACAATCCATGTATTTGGAATCCTAAAAATGTTCAATATAAATGCAGAGAATTAAAAAATGATGCATGTAATGCAGTTTGTTCAGCTGTAGGGTACTTATCTCAGGAAGATTGAAAACGAAAAATCCGTAACTCGGTGACTCGGAGTTTTATAGAGAGCAAACAAAATATTGCAGCATGAAAAAATCTGAAGCAGGCGCTCACTTTCATTCCAAGTAGTTTGCCTACGATGCATTATTTTGTCTAGACAAAAACAAAGTCCGCCCACGCAAAGAAAGTGAAGCTGAGATGGTACGTAAATACACAATGTTTTTAGATATTAACTTTTCTATTAGATATGCAATTTCAATTTATACATGAATTATAATTTAATAATTATTCTGCCCATCCATCCATCGAAATCCATCCCCAAAGGTGTAACGAAAAAATCGTGAAACTCTTGCCTAATATCTTTTGCTTCAGTTGACGCATTTCGTGCAACTTTCTTGTATGAAGTACACGTATTACTCTAAGTTTCTTTTCTTCACGATCCTTCTAAAACACTTCCTGTATCTTTATCTTCACCGTCATATGTACCTGGGAGATTGTAGGGAAGTTTTAGACCTTGAAATATTCCTTAAAAAAATATACAAGTAAATGCAGGTCATAACAACAACTTCTGCAGTTTCTAGTTCTAAAGTAATGGTTTTCTAAATTTTCTAAAAATCTAAGATAATATTCCAAAAATATTTTCTGATATTCTTCTGACTCTACTGAGAGAGTAATTAAATATCCTTTTGGGAGACACTTTGTGCTGGGCCCTATAGGAGGGTTTCAGTAAATTTGGTGATAATGGAAAGGCATCATCCCCTAAAAATACGTCAGGGACTAATTTCTCACGTCCTGGTAAAGAGTTACTGAAAACATTAGTAATTGTTTCCTATGGCGAGCAGTTTTAGGTATCTGAAATACAATAATATCCATTACTTATGCTAAAAATGTAGATCACTGTAATATTACGTGTTTTTCTACTTTGTAGTGTTTATATTTTAAACTACGTATTTTTCTTTTCAGGACTACCTTACTGGCTCTTCCTTTGAAACTGATTTAGATGATTCACGAGTAACAGATTTTAATGAAAGTGGAAACAAGACCCAACAATTTTAAGATGCAGAAAAAGGTAACCAAGGCATGAAAGACTTGTCTAACGATGGTTCAAAAGCCATCAACATCTAACGCTGCTTGTGAGGAGCCTTAGGAGCTGCTCGTAAGGAAACCGTGGAAAATCCGAATAGCACAAATCTTGACGAATTTAAACACCCTAATAAAACTAGACGTGTCACACAAACACTTAAAAGAAAAATCGCTGATAACGCTCGAAAAGAAAAGGCATATAAAATAATTCAAGACATACAAAATAAACGACAGTGAGACAAATTCGATGTATTTGGAGAACATATGGCGTGTAAAATTAGGGATTTGAATACCACCTGCGCAAAAAATATTGTAGTATATACTTTAAGTAATATTTTGGTCGATACAAGTATGGGTAAATATGATTATGAAATGCAATAATCAACTAACACATATGAGCCAATTTTAAATTTTATCAATGCAACCTTTCACGAGATCACAATCACATTCATCGTATTGCAGTACACCAGCTACATCACCAGCAGAGACATACATTTTAGACAAGACTTTTTAGACTTCTCTACTGCTTTTGGTTCTTTAAAGATTATCGCAGAGGCATTTCAATTAAGCAACATGTAAAACTTCTAAATTTATCAATAAAAAAGTACAATAAAGTTTACTTACCTTAACTGGATCTTTAATTGCATTTACTAGTGCAGCACATACTTCTGGTACTATCTTTGAGATAGCTTATTTCGAAAAATCTTAAATAAATACATCAAACTGCTGTAGGAATCTCCAGTTGCCAGAAAGCGCAATGTTACAGCTAATCGTTCCTGTCGAGGTATAGCCTTTCTACAGTTGGTATCTGCTTTTCTTATCACTGGTGCAATTTTTTGCAGCAAAAATTCCATATCGGAACTACTCATGCGCAAACAATTCTTGAAGCACCCATCGATTCAAAATTCTAATAAAACGTCATCTTTCTTTAAATCCGATAATAATTCCTTTCCACCATACTCTTTCCTTTTCTTCAAACTTGGACGGATCCAACATTTACGTTTCCGTTTTCGTGAATCACCACACAAAATTAGAAAGCACGCGGTAGCAGTTAATAAGTGTTCCTCCATCATGTCACAAAACTACAGCAGTGTGGACAGAAGGTTGTACTCAACTGAATTTGTGATTCGACAAGTTCAAACATTCATTAACATTGTTGCACTAGTGAGGACAGTTTGTCTTATGCCAAAAGTTTAATGAATTAAACATTTAGCAACTTGTTGCAGCATAAAATTGCTACAAGTTACCAAATATTGCTCCAGTGTGGCCATTAGATAGGTATCACATCACAGGAATCTAAGTACAGTTTGCAATTGAACACAAATTTAGAACAGTAAAAGAACCATGTGGTTATTATACATGTAATGAAAAAAAAAGTATGTAAAAAACTTATGTAACATATAAGTATACGAAAATGGTTGTATTTCGATTTAATTTGAGCCTCTTACCCCTCCCTAACACGTGTTTCTGGCTCTACCCGTCAACAGAGAGAGTTTGTAAGAAGACTCAAACCAAATCACAACGCACCGACTACTCTGGCAATTATAGAAAAAATAATTACCAGAGTATGCTACTAGAGACATCTAGTGAGGAAAGATTTGCTATCGACACATTTAACTTAACATATAAGTATTTGCCGAGAAACTAATAAGATCACAAGATCACCCTTCCACCAAATATTAATAAAATATTAATTTAGTTTAATTTTGACTTTAGGTAACATCATTAAAGTGATTGTAAAAGTTTTCTGTGGTAATCTTGAAAAAAATGTAATAACAGTTACCACAAACAGCTTCTACACTATCTGGAGACACTCGGCAAATGGTAACCCATTGAAAACTGACAAACTATCACGTGAAGAAGAAGTGTCCTTAAAGTCCAAACATGACAACATTAAGGCCAGTTACTAATCGCTAATGCCTTGAGCGGTAAATTTAAAGATATGATATAGTAAGGAGAAATCCTTGTCTGTACGAACCATTAAATGAAAGAAACAGATGTTTGGAAACACCATTTTACTTTCAGTGAATGGCTCGAAGAAAACAAACAAACAAGTAAGGTCGATCCTTCCATATCATAATATAAGTGTCCAAGTTGTAGCTGGTTAGCCAGCCCCAGGTACAGATTCAATTTAACTTCCACAGTCAAAGGTTCATAATACTTGTTATTTCAAACCAATTAAAAATCAATTAAAAGTATATTAATACCCTAAAAACTAGAAACAAATACCTTTAATATACTTCTATTAAAGTAAAATAAAGTTATGTCTTAATTTTACAGATAGACCATTTCATTCGAAACCGCATCGTACCAATAAATGTTAATTTGAATTGCCATGTTACCTGAATGTGAAAAATAATTACTTTAGCGTTAGTCTTATTTGTTTTTCTCTTCAGATAAACCTTCATCGCTGTGTTTATGATTGTTTTAGTGTAACGCTATATAAGCAACAGGGCATTAGAGTAAAACGATTTTCTTAATTGAAGACTTGAGCGAGCATTTCCAAGGAAAATTACACTTATTCACCCACTAACCGGAAAAGCTTATAACGTTTAATAGGTGGGCTGGCTATTCGTGAAATTACGCAAGAATTTCGGATGAGTTATTTGCAATGCAAATTAAATAAAACCGTTTTTCGCATTAGAAAGTTAACAAACACATAAGCCACGTACTATATTAATTATAAAAAGTTTTTTATTAACTTGAGTTATAAATCCTTTCGTACCTAATACAAAACTCTCAGACTAATATTGATACATGATTATACAGAAAGTTGTGTTTCACGTCATCGGAGTGACTAAGTAATAACACACGATTTAAAATATAATAGAGGAGAGACTCAAGTAGACCCGTGCATGTATGCTCTGGATTTTTATTTATACTTTTTTTTCAACCAATTTTTCGAATTAATATAAAAAGAAATTTATAAATGTATTTATTCTCTTCTTGAAGACAAATTTAAACGAAAACGTTTGTGTGTGAGTGTGTGTGTAAGTGAGGACAAAGGCACTAGACAAAGAATAATTTTGCCACATTATAACTTTGTTAGAGAGATTTGTAACCTAGATTCATTTTCAACTTAAATTAAAACAATATCGTTTTAATTCAATTTGTCTAATATATATATATATATTTATATATATATATATATATATATATATATATATATATATATATATATATATATATATATATATATATATATATATATATATATATTATTGTGATATTTAAAGTCTTGGTGCGCCAAGCAATAATTAGCTAATTAATTTTTTTGATTAATTAAAATTATTTAAATGATATGATTATGACTCTATCACAATTTTTAATTCTTTTATCTCAGGGTTAAATTCGTGCTTCAATATCTATGCTATTACATGTGAAAGGTAAGGTCCAGAGAATACCGGAATAATAAAAAACACATATGATCTAACACTATATATTGAAATAAAAATAATGAAATAATTCACACTCAAAAGTTTTCAATAAACAAATCTCATATAAGGATTCTCAAAATTTTGTTCTCCGTACGTGAACAATCAAAATTTATGGTACAAACAATATTAATTGAAAACTCAAAATCCCAAACTATTCTAACTCTCCTAATCAAAATATTTATATCCTTTCTAAATTACGAGTAAAAATTGTGTTATCAATAAAAGAAAAAAAACTGCAGAAAACAAAAATATCTCTCTCTGATGATGAGTGGTCCAAATCCTTGTTCCTTGTAGACTGTATTATCTCCTGTCAACCGCTCCCTATGTAATCAGCAATCTTACAACAGATTGTTGCAAGTATATCGTCCTTAATGATCTCCTTCAAAAGCAAAAATCATTCAAATTATGATAGCCTTTCTCCTCTCGATAAACTGAATCTCTCGTTGGCCCGAGTGAAAAATGACTCTTGGAATATCTTCTCTTTACGATAAACTGAATCTCTCGTTGGCCTGAACAGTGACTCTTGGAATATAAGTAGGAAAATATGACTTACAATATTTTGCTGCTTCAGCTCCTGTCAGATACACTAACTCCACAAAAACTCACTAACATTCAACACTACTGCTTGCTACTTCTTTGGAACCACCAGAGAACAATCACTGTTCCTCTTACAGACTTGGAAAATCAACTGCTATATCTTTTCTCTCTCCTCAATCTCGCTAAACTTTTTCCTACATACTTATCTCGCCTTTTTCAATCTCCGCCAATCACAACTCGTCACAATTCCCCCATTTTTTCATTTCGATAACAAACAAATTTTTACCTATACTTATAAATTTCCTAAAACTTATTTACAAATAATATTTTTCTATAATTCTTAAAAAACTAACAAAAACCACTTTCTATAATCCCTTCTATTGTCTTTAATCACTGCATTAATGTATTTTGAAAAACCCCGTTCAATTGTCTGTGGCTTTCACTTAAACTTATGCGGGTCACTCAAATATAACAAAGAAATAAATGCAAAGCTTACACTTTGTTTAGTACAGGAAATCCAAGGATTTAATAACTTTCCTTCTCCGAAATGTTTGTTGGATATTATCCTACTTATCTGAATTATTTTAATGTTATTGAATTTTGAAATATTTTTAAACAAACCAATATTTTTCTCGATTTTACATATCATAACAAATCCCCGCCATTTGATATGCCGAAAACTCTTTGTTAAATTTTAAAAATGACAAAAGTTTTCTAGGATCAAATTATTTCACTATGTTATTAAAATCTATTCATGATATTGATAGATGCCGTGAATGTTAAAATACCCCGTATATTGCCTGTCTTTATACGGGATTGGATATATTTTCGTTTTAAATTTTTCCAAGTATTTTCCCTTAAAAGAAAGTTCATAATTTTTAACCACTTGATTTACTTTATTAACAAAATCTCCATGGTTTCCTAAAATCTTCTCTATTTCCTTCTCCATGTTTTTTCCACAATTTATTTTTCTTTCATCCACCTTTTGTTCACATGTGTTCACTGTCCATAATACTTCTTCACAAAATTCTGGATTCTCGTCCATCAATGCCATTTTTTCTTCTGTTTTCTTTTTATCCTCTAATTCCCTTTGGTATTCCGAGCACCATGTTTCTATTCCTTTCATTTTTTTGATGATACCTTCTTTTTCTTCCTGCTTCCATTCTGTTTTATCGTCGGTTGCCAACAATTCTTCTGTACCTTCTATTTCCTGTTTTTCTCTGGTCTCCATCTTATTTTCCTGCTTTCTTTTCGAACTCTTCTTCTTTTTCTTCCTTCTCTTTTTCTTTTCTGTTAGATCTTGTTCTTGTACTTTCGGTTTATCCTCTACAGTCATATCGATTTCTTTGCGTTTTTCCTGTGCATTGATCCTTCCAGAATTTGTTTTCCTATCTGTTTGCTTTTCTTCTCCTGTGTTGTCTGGTTCTGCTCTGATTTCCAGTTTATTTTCCGAAAAATTTATGGTGATATCTTTTTCCTCAATTCATCAATTCCCGCTATCATATCATGATTTAAATCTTCAATCACCACACATTTCATAATATGGAATTTGTTTCCCACTCTTATCTGTACTCCCAAGCCTTCGTTTACTGTCGTCAAATTTTTATTGTTTGCACCCACTAAATCAACCCTAGGAATCTTATACACAAATCTGTCCAAATTTAATTCTTTTACTAGTTTTTTATTGATTAGCGATATCTCCGATCCAGAATCAATCACAATTTTAATCGCTTTATGTTTTATAAATGCATCTATAAATTTAAACAAACCAATATTTTTCTCGATTTTACATATCATAACAATATATATATATATATATATATATATATATATATATATATATATATATATATATATATATATATATACAGGGTGGTCCTTAAGTAATTGTACAAACAGAAACCGTAGGTTCTGCACTTTAAAATATTACGATTTAAGCTAACTTGCTTCAATAAAATGTTGATATTAAGAAAGATACAGGGTGTTAAAGTGGAAATTTAAAATTTTATTTTTTGCTATTACTTTTACGTTTGTAAATATTTTTGGACAAAAATTTACAGTTGGATGCTTTTGAGTAGGATAAATTATAATTTTATGCTTACTTTAATGTAACTAATAGAGGGCGCCACATATGCCACATGTGTGGCATAAATTTGAACTTAACTTTTTTGCTTTTTAAGTTAGCTCTATTTGTATTAAAAAATATTAAAGATACATTATTTTAAGAAAAGGTATACTTGTTAGTAACCTTAAAATTTAACCGTTTTCGAGATAATCGCATGTTATAAGTCAGCTGCATAATAATTCTTAGTTTGATGTTTGTGCAGTAAAGCACTGAATACCTGTAGATAAGCATAATTCATAGTTTATTCTTATTAAAACAACTCAAAGATGATAATGTAACATCACAAAATGCTTTGTTATGGGTACTAAATGTCTTATTGAATAAAAGATATTTCATCTTCTTCTTTAGGTGCCGTGTCCGTATTCAGATGTTGGCCGTCATCATGTTTACAATTTCCCTTTGCTATCGCTTCTTAAGTTTCTATAATGGCGTTGTATTTCTTTTTCTCTATTGTAAAATGCTAAAAACCCTAAATATGTGGTTTATGCAAGATGGTAAACGATGATACCACGTTCTAGAGAGAAGGCAGTTAGAACATATTTAAATACAACTTTTCTGAACGTTGGATTGGTCGTGGTAGTCATATTCCTTGGCAATGTGGTAAGATATTGATTTAATTCATAAAAAATCCGAAAAGAATACTTATTGTTCATTACGTAAATTGTTTACCCATTTTTATTAGGACAAATAGAAACTAGAGCACAGGTATTGAATAACACATATGTGTCCTATTTCATAATACTTTTGCTACAATATAGTAGCAAAAGTATTATGTTATAAATATAGTAAACACACAGGCAATTTAGTTCAGCATAATATTAGTTCGCTAGTAAGTCATAATAGTCCATTTGTTCGAGATGTAATTATAGTTACTCGTAAGCTGTAACGTAATCATATAAATAAGTAATGTCATCGATAGGTTATTCCGTGTGTATATAAGTAACCAATGAAGGAGATACATTACATTTTAATACATTATTTAACTTTTGCGACAAATGAGATGTAGTTCTATAATATACCATAAGATTTGGATATGTATCCAAAATAATATATTCATCCATTATACATTATAGCGACCACGTAGCCCCGAATTTAATCCGTGATTGAATAATTTATTTTGGTGTATGGGGCGCATTAAAATAACGTGTCTATATGACTCCCATAAACATTCGCAACCAACTATAGGAAGAAATAAATACTGCAGCAGTTTCTTTAGAACCAATGATGCTATTTAATATGAGACGATCTTTTATGGAATATAATGACAAATGAATTAGAAAATGGTGGACATATCGAACACTTATTTTGACAAAAAGTTGTTATTTAGTTTAACTATTTATTAATTGGGTTTGTAAACAAAATGTTTTGATTATGACTTTAATTTAACATAAAACGTAAAATGTTTGATGTAAAATCCTATTATTCTGTTATTTTGTCAAATCCTATTATTAATTATCCTGCTGATATATTTATTTTATTTAATATTTGTTAACTATTAACTTTAGCTAAAGATGTTTTATGCCAAAATTCAGAAGTATTAATGTTTTTGTGTATTTTTTCTTCGTTGCCTGGAGTAACTGCCTTAGATCAGAATTATGCAGCTGATTTTTAAAATGCGATTATCGCGAAAACTGTTGAGTTTTGAAGTTATTAACAGGTATATCTTTTTCTTGTTAAAATAATGTATCTTTAATATTTTTTATCCCAAATGCAAGTAACTTAAAGAGCAAAAAAGTTAAGTGCAAATGTATACCACATATGTTGCATAAGTGGCGCCCTCTATCAGTTACATCAAAGTGTGAATCAAATTATAATTTCTCATATTTAAAAGTACCCAGTTGTAAATTTGTATACATAAATGTTTACAAACATAAAAGTTATAGCGAAAAATAAAATTTTAATTTTGCACTTTAACACCCTGTATCTTTCTTAATATCAACATTTTATTAAAGCAATTTGGCTTAAACCGTAATATTTTAAAGTTTACAATCTACTGTTTCTTTTTGTACAATTACTTAAGGACCACCCTGTATATATATATATATATATATATATATATATATATATATATATATATATATATATATATATATATATACATCCTACTATCATTTTCGCATCGATACATTATGCTTTTACCATCAATTTAGCATCGTCTTGCAAAGTAGCATCTGTATATCGACGCTACTTTACAAGACCTTAATAACTTTTTTCCTGTACCTGTTACAAGAATTTTAACCATCTCATTGATTAGAGTTTTGATACCGTGTTGGTATTTTAAAATATCTGCTTTCTCTCTTTATCCCTTACTGAGTTATATAAGTTTATTCCAGAAAATGTTTGAGTCTAAAATGATGGTACAGTGAAAATATTATATATATTTAGTTCAGGGTTTTACCGTTTACTCGCTGCCATTATATACATGAAAATGTATATCCCACTTTCATTATCAATCATTTTAGCATCAGAAATTTGGCATCGCTGTTGAATATAATATTACCCACAACGAAATAGTAAATTTAAGAATATATATATATTTTTTTCACCCACAAATCATTCTGGCATCATGTTTAGTTAAAAGTAACGGGTTATTATATATTGCAACTACCTATTGTATCTTCGCTCCAATTGGTCCAGTCGCGACGTACAGCCCCTCAAATGATAGGATTTAACCAATAAAATACAATAAGACAGAAAAATCAAATATAGCAGCATGTCAAAAAGGCTTTTATTATATATCTTCGTTTCTATAAGTCCAATCGTGACGTACAGTATCTCAAATGACAGGATTTAACCAACTGAAAACAATGAAATAAAAAAATTAAATACAGCAACATGTCAAAAGGGCCGTAGTCACGTATCTTCGGTTCTATTAGTCCAATCGTGACGTATAGTACCTCTAATGATAGGATTTAACATAAAGAATACAATGGGATAGAAATATCAAATGCAGAGCAATGTCAAAAGGGCCTTAGTTGTGTATCTTTAGTTCTATTAGTCCAATCATGACGTGCAGTACCTCAAATGAAAGGATTTAACAAATAAAATATAATGAGGTATAGGAATTAAATGGAGTAGCATGTCAAAATGGCCGTAGTTATGTATCTTCGGTCCTACTAGTCCAATCGTGACGTACGATACCTCAAATGATACCACTTAACCAATAGAATACAATGACATAGAAATCAAATACAGCATCACGTCAAAAGGGCCTTAGTTACGTATCTTCGTTTTTAGTGGCCCAATCATAACGTACAGTACCGCAAATGACAGGATTTAGCCAATCGAATACAATAAGATAGAAATGTAAAATACATCAGCTTGTCAAAAGGGCCTTAGTTATGTATCTGCGGTCTTATTAGTAAAATCGTGACGTTTCGTACCTCAAATAATAGAATTTAACTAATAGAATACTATGAGATATAAAACTTAAATAGAGTAGCCTGGCAAAAGGCTTTTGACAAAATCTGACATAACAAAATGCTAGAAATATTGGAAACAGCGGGATTGATCGATAAAGATCTACGAATAATTACAAATCTATACTGGCATCAAGTGGCAATAATAAAGGTTGAACAAGAACTGTCGGATGAAATAAATATAAAAAGAATAGTGAGACAATGCTGTATATTGTCGCCTTTACTTTTTAACTTATATTCGGAGGAAATATTTAAGGAAGCCTTAATGGAGACAACCGAAGACAAACATAATTATATACAGGATGACGGAATAAAAGTTGGAGATGCCACACTGGACAGAGTAGAGAAACTCGTGTATCTCGGCAGTAATATCAATGAGAGCTGGGATCCAACCGCAGAAATTAAAAGCCGACTAGACAAGCCCGAGCTGCCTTTGTAAAAATGAGAAACGTACTTTGCAGTCACGATCTTAGTATTGACCTTAGAGTTCGAGTGACATTTGCTACATCTTTCCTGTCCTGCTGTATGGAGTGGAAGCGTGGACTCTAACTGAGGCTATACAGTTATATTATATTATAGGGCTGTGGGTATACAGACGACTACTGAAAATAAGCTGGGTCGACAGAGTTAGAAATGAGGAGGTCCTTAGACGGCTGAACCAAACTACACAACTGGTTAATATAATAAAGAAACACAAGCTGGAATACTTAGGTCATATTATGAGACACCCTGAAAAATATAATCTTTTACATCTGATCATTCAGGGAAAGATCCAAGGTAATCGTGGTCCTGGTAGAAGAAGAACACCATGGCTGAAAAATCTAAGGCAATGGTATGAAAAATCAACTACATCGTTATTTAGAGCTGCTGTCAATAAAGTCACGATGGCAAATATGGTAGCCAACATGATATCCAACGATCGATAACGGTCATGGAACTAGAAGACGAAGAAGTCTGGCAAAAGGGCTTTAGTTATGTATCTTCGATCCTATTTGTCCAATTGTGACGTACAGTACCTCAAATGGTACCATTTAACCAATAGAGTACTACGACGTAGAAATCAAATACATCAACACGTCAAAACGACCTTAGGTATATATCTTTGCTCCTATATATGTTATGTCAAAAGAGCCTTAGTTGCGTATCTCCGGTCCTATAGGTCTAATCATGACATGAAGCATAAAATGATAGGATTTAACCGAGATAATACGATGGTAGAGAGAAATTAAACATGGCGGCATCTAATAACACCTTAAACTGGCAGCAATAAAACGAATTACTGCACAGAGATGTGTGGCATATTACGTGACAGGATTTAGCGAATACCATACAATTACGTCATACATCTCTTTGCATACGTCCACTTTTAGTTAACTACTTAGTATCTATTCAGTACTTTGCTTTACGGTGTTGAGGCATGGACTCTTAAACAGAAGAATGTTAAAAATCTTGAAAGCTTTGAGATGTGGTGCTACCGCCGTATACTAAAAATAAGTTGGGTGGATATAATTACAAATGAAGAGGTATTAGAAGTTATTCACCGGTCACCGCCTTTTCTGTAAATGGAGTGAATATTGTTTTCCATTTAATATTTTTTCTCAGTTGAATAATTCCTGCTGGTATTTGGTCTAAGCTTACTTCTTTTCACCATTCAAGCTGTTTCATAGCTAATTCTACTTCCTCTTTATAGTGCCCTGTTCACCTGTTTTGGTAATTTCGGACTATTTCATCTCTTATAACATAAAACAGTTGTTTCAGATATCTTTATCGCGTTTCCTTTTTTTATGGATGAATATTCTGCCGTTTTCATCTTCTACTATTTCATATGGAGCTACACGATTAACAATTCCAAATCAAGAAAACATAAATAACACTTCGAATTATATTATACAACTAATGGTCCAAAAATGAAGAGCAAGAGGTAGATGGCCAAGAAGCCGAAATCTTAATGACGAACACAAATATAATCGACTAATCAGACAATTAAGATCAGCGCTACATGATGAAGGCAATGCCACATTTGAACACTACATTAGTAAATTGTCTAAAGAAGATCATTAAGTATGAATAGCAACAAAAACACTTAAAGAGACCTGAACAACACAACTCACCATTTAAGAAAGATGACGTTAGTTGAGGAAGATCAGACCAGGAAAAAATGTCAACATTTTCAGAATACCATATAATAATAGTCAAGCAATAGAACACTGAAAACTTTTATTTTTAACTGTACGCCCATGAATGACTTACCATTTTTTAAGTAACACTTAATATTGCACTTGTTTATTGTATTTTTTTCATCTTTCAAGATAATTCTTATAAGGATATATGTATTTATAACATACGGTCTTATGGTCTTATTACGGCTTTAAGATTATTCGACCCAAATGTATCTTGTACCGCACTGCTAATTGAGAATTATGTTTGTAATGCGATAAGAGGTCCGGATATACGAGACACCAGTGACTCATGCCGCACTGATAAAAATCCGACAGGAATCTGTATTTCTATAAAAAAAGAATATGTAGATTAATTTGTTTTGTGTATTAATTTAGTTTAGTTTGAACAAGACTTGCAGTAAAAGATTTTTCTAAATATAGAATGTAAACCATATTCCCAATGCTTTGTGAAAGAGAACCAGTTTATAATATACCGGACGACGAAGGACTTCAACATCTAATTAAGCTAAACACCGCAAAGACAAAGGTGATGGTCGTCAGTAAAACGCCAACACAACCGGAAGTGGTAACAGCTTATGGTGAACAACTGGAGAGAACTAACAGTATCACTTACCTTGGTTGTAATCTAAATGAGAACTGGGATATGAGCAAAGAAATTAGAATACGGATAGAGAAGGCCAGAGCTGCATTCTTTAAGATGAAGAATCTGTTATGTGGAAACAATATTACTTTAAGTCTGAAAATTTGATTAGTGAGATGTTATGTGTTCCCTACTCTTTTGTATGGTGTCGAAGGTTGGACTTTGACGGATACACTTCTCAAGAAACTGGAAGCCTTTGAAATCTGGGTGTATCGGAGAACCCTACGAATAAGTTGGGTGGATAGAGTTCGTAACGAAGTTGTTTTGCATCGGATGGGAAAAGTTACGGAAGTCGTCAAAACAGTTAAAAATCGCAAACTTGAATATTTTGGCCATGTTATGCGCCACCCAGAGAGATATAATATACTCCATTTAATAATACAAGGCAAGGTAGACGGAAGAAGAGGGCCAGGTCGAAGAAGAACGTCATGGCTTAGAAACCTGAGAGATTGGCTTAACAGATCCTCTGCATCTCTTTTCCGAGCTGCCGTCAACAAAATTACTATAGCCAATTTGATAGCCAACGCTCGATAATCGAGCTCGGCACATGTAGAAGAAAAAAAGGACGACCTTATTTTAGAATATTGGTCGATGAATTGAAATCATTGTTCAAGAAACGAATTATTCATGTGCAGATGTTTTACTATAAAAACATGTAGAACCAAAATCTCGATTAAAAAAGTTGCAAGCAGTTACTCAGGATGGAACTTAACCCCATTATTGATTTTACAAGTGATAAAATGGGTCGACAAAAAACCAGTTTTATTCCTTACATCATTTAAACATAATAGTTGTATCTTGGTTTAATCAAATGAAAAGAAAAATTATACACAAGTACTAAAACCACAAACTATTCTCGATTATAACTTGGTGAAAAAGAGTGTTGATTTTAGTGATCAAGTGGCTTCTTACCAAAGCCCAATACGCAAAATTCTGAAGTGGTACCGAAAAGTGGCAGTGAAATTAATATTTAATACCTGATTTAATACCACAGTAGTCAATGCTTAGTTGCTAAATAACAGAAAACGTAAAAAAGTGACAACCTATCCTTGAGTTCAGACTGGAGTTCGCGAAGGCATTTGCAAATAAAGAAATGTTGTAACCTTCACGACAAGTTACATCCAAAAATACCATCTCAGGCAAAGCGATGTAGATAATACAAAGAGAAGAAAGTGTACAAGATGTTACAAATTTTTAAGAAGAAGCATGATTAGTAGAAAGGCCGATAGAAAAGTTAAAAAAGTTAAAACATACTCTGAAGAATGTGATGGCAAAACTGCAATATGTCTAGTGTGCTTTATTGAATCACATTAAAAAACAATTTTACTTATACAGGAACTATTATTGAGTAAAAACGTATTGTGCCTCAAGTGGCCTTATAATATTGGATAAGTTGATAGTTTCTAGTAGAACGTTTTTATTGTTAATTACCTCCGTAAAAGTGAGTTATAGTATTTATAAAAAAATGGATGTAAATAATATACCTTCGACATCTAAAAAAGCTAGATTTGAACATAAACGTAGATTGACCACTGCTGAATTACAATCATTGTTAGAAGCATCTCGCGAAGACAATGTAGATTAAACGAATGGTGGAAGTGACCCTGATTGACTCTGATGAAATATTTGCACAAAGTCGTTCAGAAAAATCGAGGATTGCGTTTTGGAAAGAGACAACACAAACAGAATTTAAGACTTTTCTCGGGCTTATGTTCCATATGGGTACAATTAAGATGAACCGTCTGAATGACTACTGAAAAAGTATGGGTAACTTCTATAATAGTGTTGACTTGACTAGACAATTGATCATAGCCCATATTAAGAAATAAGCGAATCGACAATCCTCACTTGTCAAAGAAACTAAAAAAACGTGAAGTGGTCTAAAAACTAAAAAGTCCCCTATTCAAACTGGTTTTTAATAAAAAATTTAATAATATGTTAAAGTTTTTTTAATATACCCTAAAACTGAAAGCGCAAAGAATCGATTGCAAGTTACAAAATACTTGTAGTCATACTGTTTGGACAAGTACAGTTGTTTAAATAATCGGTTTCTGTGATAAACAAATTGAATAAATTGTAAAATATTTTTTGATCTGCTTGATATTTAGCACACTTTAATAACTCATCAATTGCCATAATTTCAAGTAGCTATATTACCTGTCGTTAGGCAAAAAACAAAGTTATTAACATTTATAAATTACTACAAACATAATATCTTACAGTTTACGGTTTTTTCGTTTTTTCTTATCTCAATTATTTATGTATTTAAATTTGGTATTTGTCTACATAAAAAACTTTTTATGGTCTACAACATTTATTTGAATTGTTTTTCTTTAGAATGTATACAAAACGTTTTATAAGCAAACAATTATTTTCTTTTTGCCTTTTAAGATTGTTTAAAAAAACAAAGCAAAATCAACTTTAGTCAACTCAGTCTTTACGAATTTTTCGTCGGCTACCCCTCATACTATTTAGAATTTATATTTCTGTATAAGATTTTTTTAAACTATTTAGCGAGGTTCCGTGAACTACTTTCTTATGGCAAAGTCAAATATTATTTTTCTATGTGAATAAGCCACAATTATTGGTCGATATTGAGATGAAAATTACATTTTTAATTAACTAATATTTAACGATATGTTTTCCAATATTTAACCTTGTTTATTGTACAAATTATGTAAAAATGTGTATACACATTTTGTACAAAAAACGTTTTTTGAGAACGATTTCCTGAATGGAAATCAAAATGTCAAACATTAAATAATTAAAAATGTAATTCTCATCACAATCACAACCAATATTTTTGACTTAATCCCATAAAAACCTAATATTTATCTTAAACTATTCACTGATAGCTTCGATAAAACAGGTTGGAAATTAAAATATGTAAAATATTCCCCGACACAACTCTCTGGGAAAAAATATCTAAATAAATAGATATAACAACTGAACATTGATATAAAAAAACCTGTTAGTTGACCCCAGCCGGCTGAAATCAGCCGGCTGGCAGGTAGATTCAATGTCTTTATTATTTGAACTTGACCGACCGACCAAACCGATCGATATTTTTATGTTTTCAAATATAATTTTAAGTATTAATACTGGCAACATCTATTGGCTTTAAAATGATACCAAATACAATAATTTTACCTTCCGAGGTTACAATGATGGTTTGATGTAAAAAATTTAATATATAAAAAAATCGGATTATTGAAAAACCGACAACGGTGCCAAGCCTACAAAGGTGCTCTAAACGAACATACACGACTTATAAATAGGAAATGATAGCATTTCTTGGTGATGCTAAACTACTGCAACGTGAAAAGAGCTCTAAATGATAGCGGGATGTATATATATATATATATATATATATATATATATATATATATCAAGGATCACTCGAAGAGTGGTAAGTTTTTCGGTCAAAAGGTGGAGACAAAAAGACAAAGAAGGTGGCTACTTCATCTATTTAATCAAAGAATTTTTGCTCTCTAAACAGAAAGCATCATCAGTTCATCCAAAAAGAATAATATGAAAAAACCATAAATCCATAGAGAGGTTAATACAAACGTGATACCTCAAAAAGACATCAAAAAGACATTTTCACTTTTAAAAAAATTCTAATAAAATTTTTTTCATTTGTTACTTAAATCATTATTGCTAATCAACTTATAATTTATTGATGCATTTATCAATGTTATAAAATATATAAAAAAAATTTTTTTGATGAAATAGTGTAATAAAATTTTTTAAATTAATTTGATTCATGTAATCACTCAGTTCTAAAATATTATGAAACTTGGACTGTTGGAAATTAAATTTAATCTGTACCTGTGGCTGGTTAACCAGCTACAACTTAGTCACTTGTATTATGACATGGAAGGATCGACCTTACTTGTTTGTTTTTCTTCGAGCTATTCCTTGAAAGTGAAATGGTGTTTCCAAGCATCTGTTGCTTTCTTTTTAATGGTTCGTAAAGACAGGGATTTCTCCTTTCTATATTATATCTTTAAATTTACCGCTCCAATGCATTAGCGGTGGGTAATTCGCCCTGTCGTTGTCATATTTGGACTTCAAGGACACTGTCTCTCACGGGATGGTTCGTTTACTATAAAATAGGTCCCATTTGCCGAGTGTTTCCGTAGAAGTGTAGAAGCTCTTTGTGGTAACTTTCATTACATTTTTTACAAGAACCTTTTGGAATCTCTTTATAAATATTATCTAAAGTTAAAATTAAACTAAATTAATAATTTTCTATTGTTGGAAGGGTGATCTTGTGATCTTGTTAGTTTCTCGGCGAATACTAGTGCTTTACATAGGTTTTTTACATATTTTTTTTATATTACATGTATAATAACCACATGTTTCTTTTTCTGTTCTACGTTTGTGTTAAATTGTAAACTGTACTTAGTTTCAATTAATTGTTTATACGATTTAACTATTCAATGGTCTAATGTCTTAAGCTTTTTTACATTTTATACCTTTGACTGCCACATGTCTTTTTGAGATAACACGTTTATATTAACCTCTCTATGAATGTTTGGTTTTTTCATATTATTCTTTTTAGATAAACTGATGATGCTTTCTAATTAGAGAGCGGAACGTCTTCGAATAAATAGATGAAATACACACCTTCTTTGGGTTAATATGGTCAAATTCTAGCTATCTTAGAGAAGCTTAATAATAATGAAATTTTATATATTATAGACAACTTCAGTGCACACATTAAAGAAGGGCAAAGAGGTCAAACTGAAGATCCTTATGGTCTTGGACAACCTAACGATCGAGGACCGAGATTTTGTGAATTTTGTAAAGATAACGACATAGTCATTGTAAACACTTGTAAAAACCCTAGCGACGAATATATACTAGTAAAGACCCATTTTATGATGGCAGCAGTCCTGGGTCTTTAAGAAAGCAAATAGATTATATATACTTGTAAGTAAGTGCTTTCAAAATGCCGTTAAAAAAGTCACTACATTTTTACTAGCAAATATTGGATCGAATCATATCCTCTTGTTCCTTGTCCCTTGCCCCTTGTCCTTGATCAAATCCCCTTCTAGCAGATATTAAACTTAAGTTAAAACGAATCCAACAACAAAAACAAAAAACCAATATAATTCATATTGACAACATAAGCATAGAAGATAATATAAGAAAATAATTTAACAATAAGATTAAGAACATCGGACAACAACTAGAAGATACAATGGAAAATCTCCACAAACAATGATTGTAAAAGTAACTTAATCAAGACAAACAATAGATGACACAAGACATCTTGAAATTGATGGAACAACGTCGACTCATAAAATCGAATAAAGCAAAATATAGACAATATAATAATACAGCGAAGAAATACAAGGGACATAAAATAACCAAAAAAAATGGATGAGAGAAAGGTGAGAGGAAATTAAGGATGTGATATCTAGGCACGACTTTTTTAAAAACATGTGTATGGAAAAAGCAAACAAAGAAAAGAAAAACATGGTCAACCATACTCAAGAAAGCAAAATATACATGACACTGAAATAATCTTCTCAAAGTAGACAAACTAGAAAGTAACGATTTTAAATATAAAACACTGGACTTTTTGAGGAGTTATGAGTATGATTGACCTTCACACCATGTAAAACTTAAGAGCCTAGTAACCCCAAAATGCGACAATGGCCCTCCATGGGCTTTTAGCTTTCGCTAAAAGATTTAATCTTTTACAAATATATATAGATATATATATATATATATATATATATATATATATATATATATATATATATATATATATATATATATATATATATTTCTACATCTAGTAGATGGTTCCACATCTAATATAATTTTATATTTTATATTTTATATATATATATATATATATATATATATATATATATATATATATATATATATATATATATGTGTGTGTGTGTGTGTGTGTGTGTGTAAATGTGTTTGGTTTTATGGCTATATTTCACTTAATTTTAGCTAGAGCTAGAAAGTAGATCCGAAATTCATTTGAAAAGGAATTTCATAAACTATGTACTTAAGTTGAGAATTTCTTAAATCCTTAAAATTTAAAAGGGTATCATATAAGGGGATCCAAAACGGCGCCCGACACAAACTAATGAGAATTGTAAAAGACCTTATCTCAGTTAATTTTTAAGCTACCATATTAAAATAAAATTCTGAAAATAAGATATTACCTTATTGCAAGCAGTATTTTTATTGGAAATAAGCCAGTGTCACGACCCACGATTAGTTTATCGTGAGATATGTTTGCTATAAAATATTATTTTATTAAATTAAAATAATATACGACGACAATTTTCATAAAACCATTTATTGCTTAACTATACATGTTTACAGAACTGTGTCGAATGCTACTCCTAAAAATACATTACAAAACGTATAACAGAAGCCTATAAGATTTTAACTTTTGGAAATAACGTACAATCTAACGGTTTAATCTACAAACTTTTACCAGAAATATGTAAAACTGACAAACATTTTAATCTTTTAATACATTTCTGGAAGCTAATTTACCCAAACTTTAAGAATTACAGATATGAATCTAAAATAATAAAATAAAATCGACAATAACATGAAGTGAATAATTATAATGAGACGGAACAGCCAGAATATTTTTTTTTTATTTTTATTTATTTTTATTTTGATTTTAAAATTGTTTAGTAAATTTAAATACTAGAGAGGACATAATTTTAATAAAAAATTTTAATTTGCATAAAAATATCTCACCTTTTCTTCTACTCAATTAGCATCTGAAATTTAATATTCACTCTGTGATTAACACCGACTTAAGAGACCCTTAGATTACGTATTCAATTATCTTCAAAGGACATTTGTATAATAAAGGTATTAAACTTTCCCCAATTCAATTGTAATAAAACTAGTTAATTCATCAGCTAGAGGGAAAGTGTGCACACCACTGGAAAATTGAAAATCACACCCAGGTATTTAAATTTCCATTTCTGCTTATTTTATTCCTGGTTTTTCGAGTTACTTTGTATTAATTACCATTACTAATTTATGAATAATTAGTACAATTTCCGTCAAGGTTTATAAATATGCAAATCTTTAAGGAAAGGCTGGATGTTACTTTTTAATTTTTATAATGCGGCGTTTACGAAAGATTGGAGTTAAGGTATTGTTTTAAAAAAATGTTAACTTTTTTATTAAAAAATATAAACACTTACATAGATCACCGTAATGAAACGGATTACACTAGAAAGAATATATTTGCCGTATATTGTTCTTTTGGTCTCCTTCTTAATATAAACTATTCCCCTTTTAATCCGGCTCAGATATTACTGTAGGATTAAACTGGATGACTGGACTACTTTTTTTTAAATGGTACAATAATGAGATCCAGAGTACCCAAAGCAGTTCATGTAATTTAGGATAAGATGATGAGTCGATTGGGTTGTGGTTTTTCTAAGCAAGATGTAAGATCTGATGAAAAAATTAACATAGTCCAATGGTATGATATGAAATCAGTTAATCTAGCGTCAACTGAGTTGCAAATAAAACCTTTAGATGATTGTAAGCGATGGTCAAAAAAGGACTCCCAACATGTTGAGGTGCCTAGACCAAACATTGTTAAAAAGTACAAAGTATCCATGGGAGGAATAGATTTAATTGACGGGAAGGTCAGTTATTATCGAATGAGAGCTGGAAGTAAGAAATGGAAAGTCAAAACCACTTTTGAGTTATTTGACCTTATGATTGCCGTTTTTTAGATTCTATACAGAGATGACAAGCAGCAACTTGGTGATGCTAATAAAACCGTTATGAAGTTCCAAGATTTTAAAATGAAATTGCAAGGAGCTGTTTCTGAGTTGCCTCTTAAAGATAACATTTATGAATATTCTGATTTTGGGAACATTTCAAAACTGACAACTAGAAACAGTTACAAACATAGAACATCACTTCA
The DNA here is from genome assembly GCF_040954645.1 of Diabrotica undecimpunctata. NCBI lineage: Eukaryota > Metazoa > Arthropoda > Insecta > Coleoptera > Chrysomelidae > Diabrotica > Diabrotica undecimpunctata. Next base: position 101,012,160 of record NC_092806.1, read on the forward strand.
AACGTCTACCAGAAGAGAAGAAAGATACAACACATTCCTGCAATGGCATCCTAGTTAAAAAATTATGTTAGATGTACGAGTAAGCTTCCAGGTTGTAAGGGTAAACAAAAGTTTATGCAAATCATGTGCAATATTTTTATGTTTAACGGGAATTAATAATTGCTTTAAATAATGTCATTTACAATAATTTTCTATTGTTGCAATCCTGATGTTTTTTTGAATGGATATTTTTTCACATTTAGCAAAAAAATAAAAATTTAGAAAAATTTACATGTGTTTTTATATTAAAAATCATACGAATTCTATTATTTAATAAAAAAAAAATAAAAAAGATCAGGTCAGGTCTTAGGAGGACATAAATACAAACAAAAAGAGTAGTAAGAGGTACTAGTGAAATATTAAAATATGAGATAACATAACTACCCTTTATTTCATACAATGAGGAAAATAATAACTCGGGTGCTTCGTAGTTTATTAATAGTCTCAACTTTCTTCTACATGTTCATCAGACTTCAAACTACAAAACAAAAAACAATTACGACAATTGGATCGTGCTGTATATTACAATCTTACCCAAATATTAGGACAATTTGTGTACTATGTAGCACATAGTGATTTGGGTGGTAAACAAAGTGCGAACTAATATATATATATATATATATATATATATATATATATATATATATATATATATATATATATATATATATATATATATATATATATATATATGTATACATAAAACATATTATTTTAAATTCGCATCGAAACATATATTTATTGTCGATTTTCTTAAAACATAATAAAACATTTGTTAAAAAGAACACATTGTTTAAGAAACAAGTAAAAGTAATAAGCAATCACAAATAATGTAAACAGTATCAATTCCAATTGTTGCATTTAACATAAAAAGCGGGATTGACATATTTGTCAACGACAAAAAATGTTGATACATTCGATTTTCAGATAGAAAAACTACAATACAGGTAAATCAAATAAGTAAATGTTATTATTAGAAGCAGTTTCGATAAAACTGGTACAGAAATAAAAAAGACGACGTTTTAATAACGATGATGGAAAGATGGTATTTTTTTTTTTAATTTCGTATAGTTTTATATTAAAGTATTTAAAAAATCTAAATTATATCACTCACATTCATGACTGACAATTTTTGTATTTCCGAAATATCTTGTTTTAGGAGAAACGTGTAAATGGTACTTAAATTGTCCACATCCTTTTTGTGAATAATGGAATTTTTGGCCCTGTACATATAACACATGTCAACGATTCTGCGCTGAAATTATGTATTGGATTGATCTAAGATCTATGTATCATTATAGAGGACTCAGTGGTATTTACTATTAACATAGATGCTAAGATTATTTGTTATTGTGGTTTGAGTTTGCAGTCACTTATGTGAAGGACCACATATTTTTGTGAATTTTTATATTAAGTATATAGTTTTATATTAAAGTACTAGAAAAATCTAAACTATATCACCCACATTTATGGCTGGCAATTTTTTGATTCCCAGAATGTCTTGTTTTGGGAGAAACGTGTAAGTGGGGCTTAAATTATCCATATAAATGATTTTTTTTCTGAAATTTTATATTGGATTGATCTAAGATCCATATATCATTATACAGGACGCAGTAACCTGGTTTTAAACATGGATGCTAAGATTCGTTGATTGTGGTTTAAGTTTACAATCACTTTCGTGAAGGGCCACCTTTTCTTTAACCTTAAGATAGTTTAACTAATATATATTAAGCCATATTTACATGAGATTTCATTTGTTCGTTGTAAGTTAGCAGTAGAATCTATTAAATCTGGTGTAAAACAACTTTTTTGTAGTTGTACGTAGATAAATGGTACATAGGTAAATTTAATAAAAAATATTTACGATTATTGGTTTTTTTGTATCTAAAACCAATAGCTTTTAATACTTTTGATAAAGTGGTCAAACCCATATCACAAAGTTCTCTGTCTTTTATTTTTTGAATAAGTGTCTTTCTTGTAACATGTTCTTTGGCTTTGTACATGTCATAAATGATATTTCTGATTGAGATTGTAATACTTTGTGGCAAGTCGAGGGTTTTTGGATGCAAACGAATCCTTTTATTTTCCTTACTTAATTCCTCCTCACTCATTTTGCGAACTCTTTGCAAGGTCCGTTCTAAAATTCCACAAGCTGCACTTGTCCATTTTTGAACTGCCAGTACTGATGTAATTGGTCCCATGTTGACACAATTCGACGCTCACTCGGAGATAAAAACTTATATTTAGGTGTTCTATCGTTTTCTTTTACGTTATCCATTGTCACTATTGAGAACCGGCGATCGTTGAATACTAATAGCGAGATTTTTCGAAGCTCTCTGAATATATACACGAGGAGGCGGGGCCTCGGTGGCAGGGCGCGTCTGTCATTGGCCGATGACTCCGGTCAATGGAGAGCCTCAACTCCGCAGACTGTTTACTATTTTTGTAAATATAACAACTAAAATTCTCCAGTTATGCTACCGCAAGGAATGGATGCACTCCTCGAGACCATATTATTTGAAATAGAATTATAAAAGTTTTTTTAATAAATTATCATAATAAAGCATTCAATTTGCGTTTTTTACATTAATATTTTGTTAGATAATGATAAGGTGGATATACGGCCGCGTAACCAGTAGTGTTTTTTGGATTTTATTCCTAATTGCTTTCTTTTCATCCAGATGTGTGTCCTTCATGTTGGCGTCCTGTCAAGATCTAATCCAAGATAATTTACAGTAATATTTTTGGAAATGTTCTTGTTATGTATTAGGATATTTGGTGTTTCATTGTAAATATCACGTTAACTTATTCTGCTTCGTTGATCTTTATCTTAACTCCGCCTGAGTTGTCTAATGGGTGGATTGAGTAGATCATTAGATGGCACTGCCGGTCCCAAGCCAGGATAAAGGAGGAGGGTCCCTAAGGTGAGGTTTACCACCTACCTGGAGTATAGAATTCATACTGGCTCACCGAACTGAAGATACAGCCTCGGATACCGGACGAAACTATCAGATGACGACACGCTCTATGACAAGAAAACCTAAACACCCCATCACACGAACCGCATGCTGGAACATGACGTCGTGGAACGGAAGAGACCAGGAGATCATAATAGAAATGAAGAAACACAATATTGACATCTGCGCAATCTCCAAAACAAAGAAAAAAGGCCAAGGAACATCAAAATATGGAGGAACAAGAAAGGGCACATTCTGGAGTCGAAATTTTGCTGCACGATAAATACACACAAAGCATCGAAGATATCGAATACATCAACGATAGGTTATTAAGAATCTCTATAAAAATGCGTAACAGCACAACACACCTAATAAGCACATATGCCCCAGACATATCTAAGCCCACAGCAAAAACTGAAAATTTCTATCTGCAACTACAAAACACCGTAGATAACATAAATGCTAAACAAAAAATTGTTTTATTCGGGGATCTTAATGCACGGATCGGAAACGATGTAATGTTGTTGTAGTAGTTCTTTTATTTCTCTACATTTTCTGTTCAATTTGGTTTTGTCTTAAGGTGAACGAGATTGATGCCATTTTTTACGAAGATTTTGTTTGTCTTATATATTTGTTGGATAATTATTAAGCAACCGTTTTCGTTTAAAGTTATGTTTTGTAGATTTCCATGCAGCTTCGGGTATTTATTTTTCTAATATTGCTATTGCTATTTCTATTTCTTGTGGTTAGTGGTTAGGATTTTTTTCTTGTGGGATTTCTTTGAAAATATTTCAGTTTGTTGTTTCATTCGTTAGTCTTGGAGGTGGATATTTTTTTGATGAATTTCTCGTTGTTGCTGCAATGATTGGTGAATGATCTAAGGATGGGTCTTCATTAGATATGAGTGATATATATTTGATCTTTAAACTACTTTATTATGAAACTATAACAATAAAAAAATACCGTGTTTCCATATTCGTTAGTAAAACGTGGTCTTTTCTATTTATGTATTTTCTGTTCCATCAACTCTTTTTTTATAAATAACAAGAGCGATGCTAAGAATATTTGTATTCCACTATGCATCAACAATTTACCAATATGTTAATTATCCTGCTATTTTTAATGTTAAATCAAACAATTGAATAGTGTTTACATAATTTTTGTTTGCTTATTACTTTTACTTGTTAGAACAATGTGGTCATTTTAATAAATGTTTTGTTATGTTTTCAGAAAACCAACAATAAATGTTTCGATACGAATGTAAAAAAAATGTTTTATTTGTACACTGATGTTGATTCGCACTTTATTTTACAAGCTAACTCACCTTGAGTTTTTGTGCTAACATTCGAATTAAACTGTAATATTTTATAGTAGGTTTCAATCGTCGTGATATTATTAATTATGTTGGAATAATTAAAATTTAAACATTATGTTAAAAATGTGTCTTTCCATCTATATAAAAAACACTTTTCAGTTATTATACCTCACTATTTTTTGTGCTTCGACCAGCCCAGTCGTAGTTTTCTCTGCCTGTCTGTCCCAATTTGTTGAGTTAGGTAATATCTTATAATAAAAACATAGTTTGGTAGTAGAAAAATCCAAGCGAAAGAGTCTAAGAATGAGTGGGAACATAGCCCCGTGAAGGGGGCTACCAGGGTATAGAAGGCTTGTAAAATGCGCCTTTTTTATACATTTTTCTTTCATACTAATATGTGTGTTTCCAAGTCACGCGATGACAGTTTTGTATTTTGGGAACGATTTCCTAAGCGGCAATCGAAACGTCAAAATCAACCTATTTCAAAGTAAAAATTGTGGCTTATTTCCAATAAAAACAGTAAATTGCCAAATATGGTAATATTTAAAGTGCTATGGATTATGTTTCCAAGGTATTAAAAATAAAAATGGCATGTGAAAGTTTTTTATGAGTAGTGTTTTTAAATAATTTATTACCTTTTGACATCTAGTTATATAACATACATCTAATCAATAGTTTTAAACAAAAAGTTTTCTTATTTTTTAATAGAACACTCTGCATTGTGTTTTGTACAACAATATTACAACAGTTCTTTTGCTATGAGTAAAGTTGGTCTATAACTAACATATTTCGTATTCTAGATATTTAAAGAAGAACTGTAGATTTTATGCTTTTGCAGATTTTTTATTAATACATTTTTTGTACCGATAACAACCAAAAATTATAAAAATTATAATCCAGTTTTATATACAGAAATGCGGATTTGTTTGTGCAGAATGCACAAATGGTCTCTATAGGGCGAAGTGCGGTGAGGCCTCAACATAATCTAATCCACGTTTATAAACATAAATCAAAATATCAAATATAAAACATATGGTAGTAAAAATTAGTTGAATTTAGTAACTCATGGCAAAAAATAATATATATATATATATATATATATATATATATATATATATATATATATATATATATATATATATATATATATATTGTCATACTTTTTCTTTCCCGACCAAAGAAAAAAATAAATAAAAAGATCCATCGGAATAAAATTTTAAGATATCATTAATATCATTATAAACAAAATGTATATGGTAATTTAAGATAAGATTTAGTGTAGATAAGAATAGAAATTTGTTTGGCAAATGACTTTTTTCCGTTTCAAACAAAATTATCAAAAAACCTTTGTTTAGAATTAGAAGACATTTTACCTGTAAGTTAATCTTTTCATTGTTTGTATAGTCAAGTATTAAATGACCATATTCTAATCTTTTGAAATATGTATAAATTGTGTATTGACAAAACCAATTTTAAAGTAAGCTATTTAGTTTTTCTCTGAAACCGAAATTAGGCTTTTCCAAAATCATGGTAAACACAATTAGAGCTTTTGATTGGACGGTTGTTTTTAAATGGGAATTTGTGAGCCGATCATGAGACCGGAGATGTTAGTTATAATTTGATCATTGAAAGAAAACAGTCGTTTGTCTCAAGATAGAGTGTGGTTCGTGAGTTTGGATACCGGCGTAACGAAAAGAAGTGAATAGTTTTGCAGAAGGAGATAACAAGTAGATTAAAAGAGGTCCTTGTATCTACCGTGGGCATTTTGTGAAGTATATGTGAAAATAGTTTTACGGCATCAAGTTGACAAAAGGAGGTCCTTGTGTCATAAAAAAGTAGCTGAGTTTGGAGAAATGAATCAGGTGTTTTTGTGTAGTCTGCAGGAGGTTTGCAAAGACGTTAGGAAGGAGCTGAGGTGCCAAAGAGGAGAGATAACATCGTTGAGGAGACTGGATTTTTCTGGGTATGTTCCAACATACAACTCAATAAGAAAATAAGTATAATTGTAAGTGTTGTACAATTAAATTTAATATCTGTGAAGGATCGGTTTGACAGCATTCAAATTTAAGAACTGAGGTTTTGTTAGGCTAATCAAAAGTTTAAAGTTTTGTTGTTTTTTTTTGTTTAAAGTAAAAAAAAATTTAAGTAAAATTGGTTTTCACTTAATATAAGTATATGTAGATTTAAAATCTTATTATTATAAAAATTTGATTTATTTTCTTGTATGCTGATTGGCAAGATAACGACAGAATTTGATAATTGTTTTATTCGTTCATACAAAAATAAAGAAACGTAAATTTTTGTAATATAATAATTTTTTTATTCTCATCCTTTTTCTCTATCCCGATAAAAGACAACTAGAAAATCTTTAAATCCATCGAACACAGGTAATATAAGGAGTTTATTGTACTTTTGATAACAAATAAGTTATATTTTTTATCGGCTCAATAAACTAAGATTAAAGTCAAAATAAACAATCATAACAAATGGCCCCCAACGTGTAAGGCGTAGAAAGTATTTCTAGTTAAAATTTAAACGGATAGAGAAAGAAAGCAGATTGATTGAAAATTTATTTGCCGATGGTTAAAGTTTATAATATTTGCTTTTATGACATTACATTTCAAATTTCTCTAGGTACAAATTTTTACATGATATAATTTATGATATTTGATTGATTTTTACAACTGACAAAAGTTTTAAAATTTTATTGCATGTATTTGAATTTATTGCATTTGGGATAAGAGGAAAAGTTTTCGTCTTTGCAATATTACTCGAATTTCATATATAGCGGGGATATTATTGCACAAATTTTAAAGCTTCATATTTGGCGGGGATAAATAATCGAACGAACATGTCGACCACAAGGAGTCAAAGTAAAACGCAAGAAAGGAAAGAGAATAAGATAGAAGAGGAAACAATTATTGATGAAGGATCGGATAATGAAGGAAATTCTACAATAATGGAGGAAAGAAAAGAAACTGGGATGTTAGAAAAATTATTAGCAATGATGCAAATACAGACACAAACAATAGAGAAAAACCAACAAGAAACATCACTAAAAATGGATAGAAATCAACAAGAAACAAAACAAACAATGAGCAATATAGAGCAGCGTTTGGAAAACTATGAACAGGAAATTAAAGGATGTGTTGAGGGGATAAAGAAAGAACTGATACTACAAATAGAAGAGATTAATGAAATTAAAAAGAATATGGGAGAACAAGAAAAGAAAGTAGAAAATAAGATGAAGGAAATCAAGATTGGCCAGAAAAAGGAATTAGATCAGTTAGAAGAAAAATTTGAAATGGCGCTACAAGAAGACAGGAAAGAAGTAGAAAGGAGAATAAAGCAAAATGAAAAACATATTGCAGAAATTGAACTAAGAGGAGCAGAGAGAAAAGAAGTTATCGTCCATGGAACAAGCGAGGTAAAATTACAGTTTGGCGGGGATGTAAGAAAACTTCACCCCGTACCGTTCATGAATAATCTAAAGAAGAAGATACAATACATGGGAAACTTTGAGACAGCTAAGGAAATGATCAGAAATCATCTCAAAGATGAGGCGTGTCTATGGTTCGACAGCAAAGTGGAGGAATTTGAAAATTGGCAAGAATTTGAAAATAAATTTCTGAGTTTTTTCTGGTGAAAGACAGAGCAATTACAGATAAACAAGGAATTGCAAAATGGGAAATACCATGAGAGGATGGGTATATCAGAAAAAACATACGCATTGCAAATGTACAATAACGCAAAACATCTGCAATACAATTATTCATCCGCGCAATTAGTAGAGTTGATTGCAAGACACTTTGATGACACAATTGAAGATCAAATCAATCTACAAAACTACAAAGACATCGATAGTTTATGCCAATTCCTACAAATAAGGGCATCACGGATACAGGAAAAAAGAGCAAGAAGGTCACAAGAAAATTACAGACACCGAGAAACTCAGGAATACAGAGAGAGAGGACAAAATTTTAGGAGGGATTACACTAGACGAGAATTTATTCCCAGGAGGAAAACCGAAAATAGCGAAAACAGAAGAGGAAATGATGATTTCAGAAATCGGCTATGGAATGAGGACAGATATCGAGAAAATCACAACAAAAATAACACACGCGCATATCCCGAAAACAGAAATTACAATAGACGAAATGAACAGGAATATCGTGGAAACCGGAACGGATATGACAGACCAAAAGAAAACAGAAGAGAGGTAAATCATACACAAATAGAGGAAAATGAGAATGAAAGACACAGCGATGAAAGAAGAAATACGGAAGAACAACAGGCGGTTTTTCACGAAAGCACCCACTAAAACCAAAAAACCAGGCAGGAATTTTTTGTCACCGGAAGGAATTCATTAAATTAGCAGGAAATAATGAGGAAAGAAGGGGAGTTAATTTAAAATTTGTAGATGGTTTCATAAAAAATAGACCAATCAAAATTTTGATAGACACCGGTTCAGAAATAACATTAGTAAACAGAAAATTAATAGAAAAAGTGAGTTTGACAAATTTAATTTACAAAATACCAAGGGAAAATTTGGTGGGTGCAAATAAACGGACATTGGCAAAGATAAATGAAGGAATATGTGTGAGTGAGGGTACGATTGGATGAGAAAATGTATGCCCTACAATGTGTAATAATGCCAAATATGTCGCATGACATGATTGTAGGAGTGGACGAACTGGCAGAAAAACATGTAGTCATAGATTTCAAAAATAATACGATGAAACTAACAGAAGAAAAAGAAGGAGAACAGGAAAATGAACATGGGAAAAAGAAAATTGATAATTCGGAAAAAGAACAAACAGTGGAAATGAATTTGGCGACGAAGCAAGGACAAAGAAGAAAAGGAAGAAAACTTAAGAAAAGGATAAAGGAAGTCAATACCGTAGATTCCTCCAAAGAAGGGATGAGCCCCGAAGAAGAAGAAGAAATAGTGTCAACAAAGGAAAATGAAAAGGATATGATTGAAACAGTGGTATTTAAGGAAGAGATTGATGAAAAAGAGGAGGAAAAATGTGCGATAAATATGTGTCAAGAATCTGAGGAAAAAGAAAGAAAATTGATATGTGGAGAAGAAAAAGAAAATGAGGTGCGTCTGATGTTAAAAGAACACGAAACTTTAATAAATGAGGAAAACAGAGTGGCAAAAAAGTACGAACATTCTTTTGAGGTAAAAAACTTGGGAAACTTTTGATCGAAGACTTACCCGATCCCATATAAATATCGACAACAGGTGAAAGAAGAAATTAATAAAATGTTGGAAGATTAAATAATTGAACGATGTGATTCACCGTATATTAATCCAATTGTAATAGTAAAAAAAAGCAGTGGAGAATTAAGACTATGTTTAGATCCCAGAAATATCAACCAGCACACGGTATCACAATATGAATCACCTCTAAACATCGAGGCCATATTTGGAAGAATTACAGGATCACACATATTCTCTAAAATTGATTTAAAGCATAGTTTTTGGTTGATACCTTTAGCTGAAAAATGTAGAAACTATACCGCGTTCTCAATTGATGGTATTGTATACAGGTTCAAGGTAGTGCCTTTTGGTTTACAAAGCGCTTGTGCAGCATTGGTACGGGCTCTACATTCTATTTTAAATCGATACGAAGATTTCATAGTCCATTACATCGATGATTTGTTGATTTTTTCACGAGATATACAGAGCCATATGAAACATATAAAGATAATTCTGGAAGAATTGGACAGAGCGGGATTAAAATTAAACATCGAAAAATGTCAATTTTTCCAAAAGGACGTAATTTATCTAGGTTTTCAATTGGACACTACAACAGTTAGCTTAGCCAAAGACCGAGTCAAGCTCATTGATGAATATCCAAGACCAACGAATTTGAAAACATTGAGAGGTTTTCTTGGCACGATCAATTATTTTAAAAAACTAATTCCCGATTTAAGCCAAAAGGAAATTCCTCTAATAAAATTGCTGAAGAAAGGGATAAAATGGAATTGAAAAGAAGAACAGGAGAAGGCTTTTCAAATATTAAAACAAGAATTTGCAAAAGGAACAAAAATATACCACCCCAATTATAATCTACCATTCATACTCCGAACTGATGCGTCAATACAAAAGTTTGCAGGAGTTTTGTCACAGATACAAAACGACCAAGAAGTGCCAATATGTTTTATATCTCGGGTGACCAAAACTCACGAAAGAAAATATAGTGTGACAGAATTGGAATTTGCCAGTATACTATTTTGTGTAAACAAATTAAGATATTACTTATTGGGAGCTAAATTCACAATCGAGACGGATCATGCCGCTTTGGTTTACATCATGAAGAACCGATTGGTGTATAATCGGATACATAGAGGCATTCTATTACTACAGGAGTACGATTTTGAATTCCGGTATATCAAAGGAAAAGACAATATCATAGCCGACGCGCTAACACGGGATGAAGACACAGGAAAAAAGGAAGCAATTACGTTGCATGTGGGACTAAATATCTTGACACAAGAAGAAGGTGTATTCTCATTAAATGAATTAAGAAGAGACCAAGGAGAATTGGAGGAAAGAGAAAAAAGAAGAGCGGAAATTGAAAACGACATATATTTCAAGAGAATAGACGGAAGGGAACTATATTTGGTGACACAAACATTGGCAGAGAAGATTGTAAAAAATTTACACGAAGACAATGGACATATCGGGAGCAGAAAAGTCTGGCTGGTTTTTCGAGAAAATTATATTTGCCGACAAGATTACCGCATCGCAAAAGAAATTACACAAAAGTGCCAGATCTGTCAAAAATATAAAATTAGAAATTTCAAAAATGAAAACGTTACAAAAAGTATTATATCCCGGAACAAATTAGATATTGTAGCAATAGATATGTTAAGCGATCTAATTATGACGACGAAGAGGAATAAACATGTTTTAGTCATGGTAGATGTGTTTTCCAAATATGTAAAATTATACAGTTGCCGTACCACGAAAGGGGAATAAATAATGAGAAAAATCGACAATTTTATAGCCACCGTAGGAACACCAAGAAGGATTCGTCTAGACAATGCAACATATTTTAGAAATGATCGTTTCAAGGGACAACTTCGAGAACGGGGAATAGAGACAAATTTTGTTAGCATCAGACATCCACAGAGTAATCCTTCGGAACGGTTTATACAGGAAGTGACGAAGTTTCTACGGATTACAACAGAGGGTCAACATCGACGATGGGATAGGAAAGTCGCCGAAGTAGAAACGTATCTAAATACCATCCCGAGCACCGTAACGAAAGAGACCCCAGAATATATAATGAAGGATATAATGCCACTAAGACCATGGGAAGATGGAGAACAAAAGGAATACACACAGATAATGGAAAATGTGCAGAAAAGATTGCGGAGAGCAAACGAAAAATTTATCCAAAGGCAAGACCAAAATAGGAAAAGAAGACCAATTACTTTCAAAAAAGGTGAGAAGGTTAGGGTAAGAGCATTGCGCGTGTCCAACATACCTAGCAACGTGTGCGGAAAGTTAATGCCTGTTTTTGAGGGTCCGTACATAGTAAACAATGAGAATGGGATAAATAGTTATGAGTTGAAGCACATAGAATCAGACAAGATTGGGGAAATTTATAATATCAACGATGTTTACAAATATTAAGAATAAAATACTGGTATTGTTTTTGCATAGAGAAAAATCCCTGCATAATTCAGTAATTTTTATCATATGCAAAGGCGGGAATTTCTCATACTTTTTCTTTCCCAACCAAAGAAAAAAATAAATAAAAAGATCCATCGGAATAAAATTTTAAGATATCATTATAAACAAAATGTATATGGTAATTTAAGATAAGATTTAGTGTAGATAAGAATAGAAATTTGTTTGGCAAACGACCTTTTTCCGTTTCAAACAAAATTATCAAAAAACCTTTGTTTAGAATTAGAAGACATTTTACCTGTAAGTTAATCTTTTCATTGTTTGTATAATCGAGTATTAAATGACCATATTCTAATCTTTTGAAATATGTATAAATTGTGTATTGACAAAACCAATTTTAAAGTAAGCTATTTAGTTTTTCTCTGAAACCGAAATTAGGCTTTTCCAAAATCATGGTAAACACAATTAGAGCTTTTGATTGGACGGTTGTTTTTAAATGGGAATTTGTGAGCCGATCATGAGACCGGAGATGTTAGTTATAATTTGATCATTAAAAGAAAACAGTCGTTTGTCTCAAGATAGAGTGTGGTTCGTGAGTTTGGATACCGGCGTAACGAAAAGAAGTGAATAGTTTTGCAGAAGGAGATAACAAGTAGATTAAAAGAGGTCCTTGTATCTACCGTGGGCATTTTGTGAAGTATATGTAAAAATAGTTTTACGGCATCAAGTTGACAAAAGGAGGTCCTTGTGTCATAAAAAAGTAGCTCAGTTTGGAGAAGTGAATCAGGTGTTTTTGTGTAGTCCACAGGAGGTTTGCAGAGACGTTAGGAAGGAGCCGAGGTGCAAAAGAGGAGAGATAACATCGTTGAGAAGACTGGATTTTTCTGGGTATGTTCCAACATACAACTCAATAAGAAAATAAGCTGTAAGTGTTGTACAATTAAATTTTATATCTGTGAAGAATCGGTTTGACATCATGGTCATTAGCATTCAAATTTAAGAACTGAGGTTTTGTTAGGCTAATCAAAAGTTTAAAGTTTTGTTGGTTTTTTTGTTTCAAGTAAAGAAAAATTTAAGTAAAATTGGTTTTCACTTAATATAAGTGTATGTAGATTTAAAATCTTATTATTATAAAAATTTGATTTATTTTCTTGTATGCTGATTGGCAAGATAACGACAGAATTGGATAATTGTTTTATTCGTTCATACAAAAATAAAGAAACGTAAATTTTTGTAATATAATAATTTTTTTATTCTCATCCTTTTTCTCTATAAATATTCCCGATAAAAGACAACTAGAAAATCTTTGAATCCATCGAACACAGGTAATATAAGGAGTTTATTGTACTTTTGATAACAAATAAGTTATATTTTTTTATTGGCTCAATAAACTAAGATTAAAGTCAAAATAAACAATCATAACAATATATATATATATATATATATATATATATATATATATATATATATATATATATATATATATATATATATATATAATATATATATATATATATATATATATATATATATATATATATATATATATATATATATATATATATCCTTTTCCTTTGCAATTTTCCCAAATTGACAACCCAAATTTTCATAATAATTAGGTCCGACAACTGACACTGACATTGACACACAACACATCAGAGCTGCCACAATCTAAAATAACGTATGGTTGCATACCCTATATTCCAGTTCTGACACCTAAGCTAATGAACATTTTCAAAAATGTTTATTAGCTGTGGCAAAAAAAGTGGCTTAAAAATTGCAACTAAGAATGTGAAAACGGTATCGAAGTTGTACACAAAGACAAAGGATCCTTTCACCATACAGGAGTCATCGAATGTTGTTTATTCTATACCGTGTGCCAATTGTAAAAACGTGTATATCGGAGAATCATCTCGTAATTTTCACAATAGAGTAATATCACATCGCAGCGACATAAAAACCAAAAAGATAAACGCATGTGCGCTCACAGAACATGCATTAACTTTAAAACGTGAATTTAATTTCGAAGATTCCTGTATTCTGGCTAAGGAAAAAAACCATTCAAAACGTGTTTTCTTGGAAATGTGTTTCATAAAATCTAATACGTCTTGTATAAATAAAAAGTCAGACATAGATAAATTGAGCAACATTTATTGTTACTTACTGACAAAACGTCAAAAATAAAATAAAGATTTACTTTTACATATACACACCGTAATACACCTGCATACAAAACATGTCGCATACTATGAAGACAGGTTTAATATACTACTTCCATTAATATAATAGCAACAACTCCTAATTTCTTTTTAATAACACTATTTTTGTTTTTTTTTTCTGTTCTCTATGGATCAGTCAAACACACCATGAAAAGATGTTACTAACAAAATTTTAATTTTCCAACTAAATTTTAAAATGTATATTGTCCATTATTTTAAATGTTATATTTTATATGTGTGTTTTTAATGTTGAGTGTCGTAGCTTTGCAAAAATAATCTCAACGACTAGTAAGTTGTAATGACAATTTGAGATATGTTGTAAATATTTACACTTTCTTCTAATAACAGTGTCTTGAAGAAGGAATAAAAGAATTCCGAAAGCTCGGTCAAAAGTCAAAAGAGTGTTTCTATAACATCCCGGCCTAACCTACTGACTGCAGCCCTAATAAACTGTGTTGTTTGTATATATATATGTACAAAAAGGGTGTACATATGTGAAATTATAAATATAATTTCAGTAAATGAGGACTGTATTACATAGGGCTGGTTCAAATAAATTAGGATATGTGGTAAAAGGTTATACAGATTATAGCAAATAAAAAGTTTATACAAAGTCTTACCAAGTCTTCTGCTGCACATACATACACTCGCGGTATTTAGAGGCTTTCAGTCGCGGTTGTTCTTCATACGGGGAAACTGTCCGGTTACCGGTTTCTGAACACGTGTTTCGCGGTATTAACACTTAGATCACGATGTAGAGCACATTTGCGTCTGTACACGATTTAAAATAGTACTTGCGGTATTTTTCGCGTAACTATAAGCGAGAGAGATAATTAGAGTGGAGAAAAAGCTTGGTAAGTCTGTACCAAGCGATAGGTAGCGATAGAGAGATTATACGTCTGCCTAGTAGGACTCAGCAGACGAAAAAGAGGACGACTGTTTCTAGCAACAGTCAGCAGTCAAGAGAGAGTGTCCGTTATCATCGAGAGACAACAGGCAAGAGAGTGTGACTTTCTTTGCTATCTTACAACTGTCTGTATTTCTAATGGAGTGGGGTTAAAATGTGAGTAGGAAGGGTTGGAGAACGGGAAATAATTGTAAAATTGTGGTAGAATGGTAGCAAGTAATACAGCGAAAAAATGACATGATTTTTCGCATGTGAAAAAATTGAACATATATATATATATATATATATATATATATATATATATATATATCTACATATCTATATACCTATTTGACAACCTATATTTCATAAATAATATATTGTTTATATGACAAAGCCATTTTGTAATAGTCTTCCCAAACAGACGCAATAAATTTTGAGTTGTTAAAAAACAACTACAGTAAAATGCAGGTAATATAATAGCTCCAACTAAACGATCCAGGAAAACACGCGTGTTATTACGTGTAATCGTGTGATAAAGAAAACACTAAAAAAAAAATTCTGCGAAATCAATTCATTAAACTGCCCCTTTTGGCAGATAAATACCAGATTTCAATAAGTAGATAATTAAATTGCCAAGACTTTACGTCACTTAAAACTGAATTTAATAAAATGAATATTTTTTTCTGTTCATCTCATCAATCTTATTCCACCAAAAGTACACATTGAGTAATACGAAGTTTATAAACACAGTCTCTGAAAATGCCTCTCATTAATCATATTGACTCCCTGCTCGGCCCAACAGAAAAGGCGGGAAGATATAATTGGGTAAAATGAAATATAAAATATTAACGAAGTTTTAAAAACCAAAGCGAGATCATAATCTGTGTGTAAATATTTTACAAAAAGATCGCAGGGAAATTGTGTTTAGACTGGTAAAAAAAATGTACAGAGAAATTTAATTTTTATAGTGATAAACCAAATAATTGTTTCGTAGACAAAGCAAAATACGTTTCTAAAACTGCATACAAACAAATAGTTTAAATTTTAGGTAATTTTTGTACTTTCAACATAAGAACATGAAAGAAATAAACTCATCATCATTATCATCTAGCAGTTACTGTATACTATCAAACATATTCATGATACAAGCTTCTCCATATCTCCCTATTTTGGGCTGTTATCATCCGGTTCCCAGAAATTAATTTTACGTCGTTACTCCAACGCATAATTGTTTGAATTCTAGTACGTTTTTCTGCTCGTTGTCGACATTTTAATATTCTTTTACTATTTTTTCTTTTAATAACTAAATGTATTACTGTATTATTTTCTAGATGAGTGTTTCTAAACCTTTTTTGTGACAGCCCCACCTTAGCCTTTCTTAGATTTTTATTTTACGCTTCCCCTCCTCCCGCGCAAGCTACATAATTTTTAATATTAAAAAAAATAAACTGTTAACTGAAAAAACTTGAATAAAAGGTTTTAGAAAGAAATTACTAGGAAATTCTTAACAAAGTACAGTAAGTAAATTTTAAAAACAAAATAGTTCTTCTTCGTCCCGTCTTCTTCTTTTTATATGGAGATGACTCTGTCTGTTTTTCAATGTGTCTCCAGTAAGTTGTCGTTCAATCGTTTTTGTGCTTTTCCTACTGATCGTCTTTCGGCTTATGTGATCGTTCCGTTCTACTCTTCTATTTTTTATCCAGTTCTTGATGTTCTCCACCTTGCATTTACGTCGTATATCTGTTCTTCTAGCTCTGTCCCATATTGTCTTACCATCAATTTTTCTGTGTTTTCATCTATGTTGTTTCTAATATCCATTTTGTCCTCTCTGTGTTTGGTCTTGTTTTTGCCGAGTATGTCATTATTGGTCTGATGACTGTTTTGTAAATTCTGCCTATCGTTTCTTTCCCGATATTTTTATTTCTCCATATTGTTTCATTTGGGCAGCCTGCGTATGTTTTTACTCTATTCACTTGATATTTCACTTAAGTTTCGAGCTTTCCGTAGCTAGATAATGTTATGCCTAGATATTGAAACTTCATCACTTGATCTATTATCCAACCTTCTAGCTCCAATTTACATCTTAGTAAATTTGCTGTTGTAACCATGCATTTTTTTTTTTTTGGGAAATTACCACGTTAAATTTTCTGGCGGTTATATTAAATTAGTGCAGCATATGTTGTAAATCATCTTAACTTTGAGAGGGTACTATTGCGTCGTCTGTATAGTAGATTATTTTAAGTTGCTTTTCTTCCATTTGGTATCGTTTTTAGTGCTTACTTTTTTTAATATTTTATCTTTAATCAGGTTAAACAATAGAGAACCCAGTGAATCTCCATATCTTATCCCATTGCCAACTTCAACAGGGTGGATTAGTTATTCTTCTACTTTTACTTTTATTTTGTTTGTTTGGTAGATATTTTTGATTGTTTTGATTATTCCTAAAGGTATCTATTTTCGGTACAGTAAGTGGAAATATATACACCGGTATTTAGCGCCACGCCCTTCCAGTGGGGATCTATGGAGGAGTATCGCCAAGCCGCAATCCCCTATCTCTTGCCGTACTGCTCCCCCATAGACTAATCAGACACCAGCATATTCTAGTCTAAACCGCAGGTTCATCTAGAATTTTAAACTGCTGCGTTAACTTTTTTTATTTTTTTCTGTACACCGAGCTAGAGCTTGAACCCACATCCACTGAACCATTCGACATTGAAGCGAATGAGAATTGGCCGCCTAGCCCGCTTGGCTATCTCATCGACAGTAGAGAGTTTTTGTGCAAGCAAATACGTATACGTACGTATCTTTTTGACATATAAGCATGCGCATTAATGGTTGAACTAACGTGTCTAGATACGTATTACCTAACGTAACGGCTTGGTACCTTACGTACATACGCATCCTTATCGAGACGAAGGTAACCGAATGCACAAGGGGATCTAACACGATTACCAAAATATCAACATAAACATTCAACATTCAACATCCACATTGCATAAGCACACGTGGTACGTGTTTTTTTAACATTTGTGGTTAAATAATGGAAAGCAGTAGAAAACGACTTCACTCCAGCAATGAAGATGATTTGTTCCTGTTAAAGGAAATCGTATTCAAGAACCCTTACGACCATCCGGAAATGTAGAATGTATTTCGAAAGTGAAAAATAATTTTACATTTTATATCAGACATGATATCAAAATTAAAGCGGCCGCTTAGTCCTGCAAGATGTGGATAAGAAGGGCATCTACTATGTCTGCGCCTTCTTCATCATAAATAAAAGCACCTATATTTAATATCGCGTCCATCTTAAAAATTAAAAATTGTTCAAAAAATATTTTTTATTTATTTTGAATATCAAAAATAATGACAAGGACAAAACTGGCACTGATAAGTTATTAGTGGTTAATCACTAATTCGATGAGGGCAATACATCGGTACGTTGCGTGCAGAACTTTATGTCTCAATTTAACGTTCATCTTCTTCGATACGTTAGTTCTTTACGTATAAGGAAATACGTTACGTTAGGTAGTTACAAAAACTCCCTAGTAAGTGGATAACGTCTTTTAATTTAACCTGGTCTAATGCCTTTGTAAGGTACACGTTGTTGGTGTGTTGTATTCTAATGATTTTTCTTGAACTTGCCGACTTAAAACCTTAATGTTCTTCTGCTAGTGTTATAATTTCATTCAGTTCATTTGTTATTACGTTAGTTGTTAATTTTAGTGTTGTGTTTAATAAATTAATTCCTCTGTAATTTTCCGGGTCCGATTTGTCTCCCTTTTTGAAGAGAGGTATTAGGATACTTATTTCCATTCTTAAGCAGTTTTGTTTTATTATTTTTTAATTAGTTTTAATAGTTGTTTGGTCAGATCTGGTCCTCCGTACTTTAGCAGTTCGTTCAGTATTTCGTCCCCTCCTGGTGATGTTCCACTTTTTTTAATTTCCTTAATGCTTCCTTTACCTTTTCCTCCTTAACATTTATTTCTAAGTTTGTCGTCACCTCTGGTGTTGGTAGTTCATTATCGTCAACTTTAGAAAATAGGGATCGAAAGGAGTTTACCCATGTTTCCTTCTAAATGTGTCTCGTTGTTATTAGTTCGTTCATCTCTTTTATTTGTCCTCTGATCATTTTCCACATTTCTTTTTGTGTTCCGTAGAACTCGTGTTCCATCTGTCTTGAGAATCTCTACCAGTGTTCCTTTTTTAATTGTCTAACCAAAGTATTCATTTTATTTCTGATTTCTTTGTTTTGATACAGAGCAGCGACAACCGCTGATACGTATTTCAACCTCTTTAGGTCTCGTCAGAACGGTATAGCCACTGCTCTTCACTTTGAATTCGGTTTCGCTAGGTAGAAATCGTTTGATTTCTCTTTTTGTTTTTTTTTTATTTCTGATTAGTTTATAGTGGTTGTATGCCTGTTATATTTGTTGTGTTCTGTAATATAAAAAGGCTTTTTCTTTTCTTTACATTTTTTCTCCACTTCCGCTTTAAACCATGGTGTTTTCTTTTTTGATATGTAAGTGTTCGTTACTTCCCTCTCTCCATCACTTGTCCACTTTTGTTTTTAACATTCTCGTTATTGTTTTGTTAAATGCTGGGTATTACTTGATTGCCTATTTAAGCTTTAAAATTACCCAATATTATCGTATCATCTTCCCTCTGACTTAATCTACTACTTGTTGTAATTGGTCATACAACGTTGCCCTTCCCTCTATCATCTTCCCTCTATCATCTTCCCTCTATCATCTTCCCTCTATCATCTTCCCTCTGACTTAATCTACTACTTGTTGTAATTGGTCATACAACGTTGCCCTTGATTTTTGAGAATTGGTATTTTCTGGCCATATACTCCGATGATGTTCAGGTCTTCCTTCGCCATTCTTATCTTTGCAAAACAAAATAGTAAAAAACTAAAATTTAAATTCCAAATAATTTTAATATTGATTTTTCCATATTACTTTATTATTTTAATATTGTTCTGAAGCTATTTTCTTGCGGCATTTTAAATTAATTACTATTTAAATGGGAATAAGTCACAATTAAAGGTTAAAATACGTTTATTGACGTTTCAATTTCCACTTCGGAAATCGTTCTCTTTCGATTTTCGAAGTGGAAATTGAAACGTCAATAAACGTATTTTAATCTTTAATTATGGCGTATTCCCATATAAATAGTAATTAATTCATTATTTTAATTTAGTGAAATCATTGCTAGCTGCACAGAGATTTTGTATTATCTTCCAATTTGGTTAGCGGCAGTCTCAAGTCTCTACGTTGTGTTATCTCCGACGATTTTTTTTACCAGTTAATAGTTTACTGCACTAAATCCACATTAAGCTAAATATGACGACGGCTTCTTTGGATTAAATAAAGTTTTAACTGACATATTATTTTGCAATTCTGAGAGTTCGTCTTGATACTGCATATTTAATATATTAGACAAATCCACTAACATTGGCTTCATCATTCATGTTGGAGAATTAATTTGTTTTAAATCAGAAATTTTTTTTCTTAAATCAGCCGATAAAATATTCCTAATGATTGACAAGAAGTAAAATGATATCAGTTACTTTACATTTTCCGAGGAAATGAAACTGTTTAAAGTGTTTGTTGTTAATGTATGTTTCTGAGAACTCAACATGGATAATAAAACCAAATAAATTCGCTTTTGTATCGAAGAGTTTCATTTGTTCGTTGAAGTTTCTTATCTAAATATTATTAATTTTCACAGAGATTGCCTAAATAACTTACAAATTCTTTCCAATCGATTGTTAACAGATCCTTCATTTCAGGTTTGTCGCTTAAAAAATCACTAAAGAATTATATTAAACCGTTCAATGAATATTTTAGCAGTTCCCTTTAGATAAACATCTTACTTCAGTGTAAAGTAAAAGTCTCATGCATTCTTAATTTTTTTCTTCACAAAATAGTTTGAAGGGACACCCACATTTAACATTAGCTTTAATGGTACTAACACATTTTATTACTGAATGAAGTACTTCATTTAGAATAGTGAAACCTAACTAAAATTTAGGGGGGGGGTATATGGAGCAGGAGATGATAAATTAGAGAAGAACTAGCAAAGAAGTTATAATAAAAAGAATGGCTTAGCTCAAAAGAACACAGAGACACAAAACCTCAAGCAAGAATTCGGGCTAGCCTCACTACACTAGAATTTGGCTTTGAGATAAGGGGAAAAGAGATCTTTTAACCAGAAGAATACAATATAATAATGCACCTGAAAATCTGGAACTATAAAAGGGGTAAGATAAGAGAATATACAGAGATGCCTAGGAAAATACTGAAATGGGCGCCATCTAATTTCTAAAGGAAATTAACGAAAAAATAAATGAAGTTATGGACAACAAGGAATAAAGTACTATTGATATAATACCCTGTAATAATGTTTAAAAACCGAAAAGACACTATTGACCTTGTTCTGCTATATTATAACTGTAAGCAGGAACTGAAATAAAAGCAAAACTACTTGTAACAAATATATTTATAATATTAACAACTAACAAAACTCACCTATATATATATATATATATATATATATATATATATATATATATATATATATATATATATATATATATATATATATATATATATATATATATATAGATCTAGCGGTTAATGAGAGCTCCGTACTAAAACGGTATTATACTAACTCCAGGCGAATATACACCGTGTATATTATTATCTGGGTAGCGCTTTATGTGGACTCCGACCAACACGTCGGATTAAGTGGACTCTGTAATAGGTTAAAACACTTTTGGGATCCGTATACATTTCTTTGCGTATCCAACTAAACTCCTCCGATGTTGCCAATAATTTGATTAGTCGTAGATTTTTAAATTTTACAGCAGGTACGTTTTGGAACTTCAAATTTATTTAAATATCAATCAATTTAGTCATCGAGAAATTTCACAAATACGTACTTGGTTAATGTAGTTAAATATTTTAATAATTATAATTTATATTACTTGCTTTAATTATAGATAAACTGAAATTAGTGTCTATTATAAACTTTGAATAGGCAAGTGTCCATTTTTATGTACTAGAATTTTTTTTAATACATTGGCACTGAAGTATTTATTATATTATAAATGTACTTTCCGATGTTTCGATTGCTATAGTGTATGACTTACAATATTTGTTTCATCAAGCAGTAAAATTTAAATTATAATAATTTATAAATCAATCTTAAAATTATAATTTTTTACTGTCTAATTTAAATATTTCGATTTTTTAATGTAGGGAATTCAATATACTACTATACTTTAGATACACATAAACACATAGATATAATATTTCGGTGTCTTATGGTATAATTTTAGCCAACATATCTATTACAATTACATATAATATGTTCGGCCTTATCGTTTTAAATACTTTGTCGCTTGTGCAAGCTATCATTGTTTTCAATGTTAAATCATTGTTTTTTGTATCTTGCGTTGTCAGGCATATAATTTTTAATTTAGAAGTACATGTATGTATAATATTCTTTTTTCTGTCACTTGGTTTAAATATAGTACACTTACATTCTTCTTGCTTATTTATTTTTATTCGTAATACTTATAAAGTATGTAATAACGTACCCGTTGTTGCAAAAATCAACAACGGTTACGAAAGATATCAGGTATTAGGGGTAGTATTTGTCAATCGAAATGCCGCTTACGACATATTAAATTAGAGAAAATTTCTCCAAAAATTCTATGACGTCCCCTTAGATAAAAACATCACTTGTTTTATTCACAATCTAGATTGAATTGCTCTCTTCTGTTGATTCGCTTGTATTTGTTTTTCATTTTGTTGATTTTAAGTAAAACATTTTTCGTGTTCTCTTCACTTTGTTGAAGATGTCGCAGACGGGAGAGAGTTTCTTATGAGATCAATATCATTACCATATGCTAGAAGTGCTTGGTACTTTGGGCCATTAATGGATTGCATTTTAAATAGGCGATTTCTATTTTAGTAAGCTGTTCTTTAATTTTTTGAATATTTGAATTGAGAATCTGTATATTATTCGACTGTTTTATAACAGTGTTTCTTGTGTTATAGAATATAGTGCTGTTTAATAATAATAAAGTTCAAGCAACAATTCATATATGCAATAACTTGGTACTGATATCACTGTAAAAAATTCTATGACGTCCCCTTAGATAAAAACATCACTTGTTTTATTAACAATCTAGATTGAATTGCTCTCTTCTGTTGATTCGCTTGTATTTGTTTTTCATTTTGTTGATTTTAAGTAAAACATTTTTCGTGTTCTCTTCACTTTGTTGAAGATGTCGCAGACGGGAGAGAGTTTCTTATGAGATCAATATCATTACCATATGCTAGAAGTGCTTGGTACTTTAGGCCATTAATGGATTGCATTTTAAATAGGCGATTTCTATTTTAGTAAGCTGTTCTTTAATTTTTTGAATATTTGAATTGAGAATCTGTATATTATTCGACTGTTTTATAACAGTGTTTCTTGTGTTATAGACTATAGTGCTGTTTAATAATAATAAAGTTCAAGCAACAATTCATATATGCAATAACTTGGTACTGATATCACTGCTCCCCGATACCAGGTAGCAGTCCCGAAAACATTAAAACTGCTACACTCATGCTTCCTATTATTCAGCGATTAGTCAGTCCAGGACTACACTCCTTATTATGGTACTGATATTGCTGCTGTCCCTTATAAGTGAATAAAATATGCAAGGAAGGTTTTGGCAATTTAAAAGGATTTTGTATGTTAGAATATTATTTCTCCGAGAAAGTGAAAAGTATCTATTTGCTATACGGATTTAATCTATAGATGAAATATTAGAATGCTATAGAAGAATGCTATTGGCAGCAAATAATATGGCAGATAATATGCTGAAATTAGCAGTAGCATGTAATAACAGTGGCCATAACTAGTACACTGTTAGTACATGCTTTTAGAAAAGAGAAAGACAGCTTATCCAATTCAAAAGCAGACAAAATCAATTCCAAATATGGATCGTAAGCAAATCCCTTATGTAAAGACTCTAAAGTAATAATTAGTGAAACTCTATCTTGTAAGCCAACAGCATAAAGTGCTGGTACTAGATATACAAGTAAAATATGAAATAAAACCAAAATATCGAGGAGAGTCACAAAAACAATTAATTGACGTTAACAAGCGACAAAGTAGTTCAATTTAGAACAGAAATAAAAAAAGAATGTGTTGGAATATGGAAAAAGGTCATAATGAAATTTGGAGAAATGTGTCAAAAATTATTAAAGAGAGTGTAACTAAAATACTTAAAAACATCTCAGGAAATTGACTTAAAAATTGGTAAACATAGATAGTCAGACAATGTTTAAGACAATATAAAAGACAAGAGAAGATTATATAAGGAGGGACAAGAAAAAATATCAGACTAAGATTATCAAAAGTATCAAATAGATAAAGAGGAAGCAAAAGTAGCGGTAGCACAATCTATGGTAGCAACGTATGAAAAGCTGTACAATGAACTGAGTACTAAGAAAAAAACATATACAAAATTGCTGAAAGTGGAGCAAAGAAAACCAAAGATTTTAATCAGATTAAATGTATACGAGATAAATACATTAAACTATTTATGCAAGGAAAGGATGTAAAAAATCGCTGGAAGGAGTACGGCTTTTATTTTATTTTTTCATTGTTTGTGTTTTACTTACGTACGTAGATTCTTATTTTTCTTACTGCGGGATGTATTTTTGGATTTAATTTTTTTGCTTAAAACGTAGCAATTGCCAGCTTGTATTCCGTTGTTATTCTCTTTTGTAGTGTTTTTGTTAAAAGTGCTTTTAAATTCCAAATATTTAGACCGATGAAACATTTCAAAGTGATAGCCATATATTTTTTTTTATTATCGTTGATTTGGAGGACCCTTTTTTGCGCTTTTTTCTATTTAATGTATTAATGTTTTTTGCTTACCAATAATTATTTTCGCTACTGTATTAAACTCATCGTCGAAGGTCCGTATAATATGAGGACCTTAATTATTAAACTGTGAGATTTTCTGTATTTGCTTTCCGGGAGATGCTCTCCAAAACGATGGTAAACGCGATTGGAGACAGGGCATCTTCCTGTTTGAGGTCACTGGACATTTGAAAGTAAGTTGGCAGTTACTTTTCTTATGTATGCCTAGTTCTTCCATAGCATTTTAGTTACAATCTTATAATTATATCATATGTTTGTTGAAAATCTATAAATAACTAGCTTAATGTTTTTTTTATTCCCAACATTTTTCATTAAGTATATAATAGTGAATATTTGATCAACGGTTCATTGAATTTTCCTAATTTCACATTAATCTTTCCTAATTTCCCATTTGTGGTTGCTGGATGTCAAAGAAGACACCATTTTCCATAGCGGGTACTATGATTCCAATGGGGTAAAGTACAACCTACATATTTGTTGCCAAAATTACTTTGCTGCTGTATCGAGTACCGTTTACTGGTATATGAATTTTGTTACGAATTTATACTGTGTGCTGAACTTTATTAAATCTTTTACCGCGAATTGAAAAGCATGTTTTAACCTTTATTTGTAACATTTTTCGTTACCGTTTAGTGAAACATTATACGTTTATCTAAATAAGTATTTTTGCTTTACATTGATATTTATGTGGCAATTAGCTATAAAGTCATTAGTCTTTCCTGTCGTGTCATATTTTCTTGATTTTTTTGTAGACAAGTGGTTTAGTTTGTGTAATATAATATCCCCAATTCGTTTCATAATATATTGGTTTCAAAACAGCTGTTAGGCGAGTTCATTCACTTTTTAAAGCACTTTGATTTTTAATATTTTGACCACGCATATTTAGGTTTTCCAATATTTGCGATTTGATTTGATCTTTATGTATATAATTATCTGTTTATTCATTTTACTTTTTAAATAGAGTTTGGAATGGAATCTTCCTGTTTGAAATCAATGTACATTTGAAAATAAGTCGACAGTTTTCTTTTCTGTAATGGTATTTCATAGTTTTATTCTTATGATTATATCAGTGTTTGTTTAAAATCTATAAATAACTAGTTTAATGTTTTTTTTGTATTCCCAACATTTCTCATTGACTGCCTAATAGTGAATAATTGATCAACGATTTATTAAGTTTTTCTAATTCCACACTAATATTCACCTACTTTATAGTTTACCTATTTACTCAATCATTCCAGGTGTATTAGAAAAAATACTGTATATCCTAATTATTAATAGAGATATAGCTTATAGCGCTATAGTTTGTGCAGTACATTTTATTATTCCTTTTGTGTATGGGTATACTTTTCAGCAAGTTGGTACTTGCTTTTACTTCTAAATTGACATATCAGCTGTTTAACTGCCTGTAATGAACTTTCTTTTTCATTTTGCAAATATATATAAAAATTCATAAAAATCACTCTGACATACCGATGATTGAAATATTGGATACCCTATACTATTTAATCAACGGAAATACTAAGATCACACGGAAAGAATATTATGGGTTATTTCTGGTTTCGTCAAAATTTACACTGAAATTACTAACAAGAGAGTGCTCTCACTTCCACATGTTGAAATTGATATATTATAGTACCAACAGATGCTAGTCATATACCATCAACACTAATAAAATGGAAACTATCAAATTAATGTCAATTTTATTTAATCAAACGTACTAACCTTAAAAATGATCATTTAAGGAAACACACCTCAAAAATATTTACAATAAATTAAAAATAGCTTAAGCGTTATAAAAGTAACAGAGCAGCAAAGCTCACAGCATGAGAATAATAGTGCCTCGTACTTTTATATAGAAATTTGTTGAGAGACAAATATTTATTTTTTTATATACTAGGTTTTAAAAAAAATGTACTCAAAACAAATAAATATTATCTAACAAGTGTTTTATTCCAGTTTCATATGAAAGTACCAGATCTTAGATATTATAAATTTCGTCATAGGTGCAAATTTGAATTGAAAACTAACTCATAGAGCATATAGTGAAATATAAATATCTTAGCCCTCTATTGCCCGACTTTTTTGTAAACTTATTTGTTTATAAAATGTTTTAATTGGTATATGTGCTCAAATATCCATTTACAACAACTAGTAATTTTTTTAGATTTTTTAAATTTCGTTTGGGAAGAGTTTTGGGAGTGTTTAGCAAAAACTAACGAAACAAGTTGTATACTTATTTATTATGCCATTCAAAAAAAACAAATATTTGTAGTTGTAAAACATAAAGCAACTTTACATTTATCGCACATTACTTTAGAAGTATTACAGCATCCTGGTTTTTTGCATCTTCCCTTTTTTTCAGAAATTACTGGCCTTTGGTCGCCTAACTTCCTTTGGTAGTACAATAGCAGTAGATCCTCTCCTCTGTTTTTTTACAATTTCGTTCTCAATTTCACTGAGCCTGGGACGTCCTTTGTTTTTGATCTGGTCAGTTCTTACTAACAGTACGCTACATAAGTGGGACTTAAACTGTAACAAAGGCAACTGGTTTTTCTTTTTAATTTCAAAGTAATCGCAATCACGACGATGCAACAACCAGCTGTTAATAACAGCTAAATCCAGAAGGTGAAAAAATATTTTTAGATACCACTTTTTAGATCTTATGTCTGTTCGATAAAGAGCAATTAGTGAATCCATAAGATCGACACCTCCAATAAATGTATTATAAAATTGCACTGAATTTGGACAGCATACAATAATTCTTGATTTTTGTTTCTTATCCCACCTCTTGACTAACGAAGTAGGCTCAGAACCAACAAATGTACTAAGCAAATGAACCGGTTTATTATCGTACCACTTTAACGCTGTTTGTCTTATACCATCTACTGTAGCGTGCTTTTCTTCTACAGTACCTCTGCCCTGTTTCTTCATATTCTTGTCATTTGAAAAATGGCAATAAGGCAATATGTTTGGAAGAACAGTTCCCAAACATTGCAGTCCACGTTTTTCCATTTCAATCTGCAACTGAATGCTATTGAACCAGTTGTCAAAATATACTTTATAGTATTTGTTTGGTTTAACTATCTCACACATTCTTATTACTACATTACCGCTGGTGTCTACATTAGGTAAATGAAGAGGATGTTTAACAGTTCCTGTATATAATTCCCAGTTATAAACAATACCATTGCTATCACATAAAACAAATGCCTTGTATCCCTATTTTTTGGATTTGTTCTTCATATATTGTTTTAAAGAATGTGCCTCTTTGAATGGTATCATTTGTTCATCAATACACAATTTTTCACTAATTGGAATACTTTGAAAATTTTAAAATAAACCGTTGATGAACGGTCTAATTTTGTATAACTTATTATTATTGTTGACCATATTTTCGTTATTATTGAAATGCATTTTAGTTTTTATTTCTTCCCAGCGATACCTAGATATAGTATCGACTATTTGAGCAACACGTGTTTCCTTCTGCCAAAATGATCTTATCCTTGGCATGCCATATATTGACATCAGTAAAACAGATCCAATAAATTGGTTTAATTCTGCTAGTGTCATATTCAATGGTTTATTTATATTCTTTTGCAGTGCATACAAATTACTTTGTTCTATTATGTTTTCCAGCATATTGGTAGATATCATCTTTTTAAAATAATGTAGAGGGGATTCCGGTTCTAATAATTTGCATGTTGGTAAATTACCTTTCCATTCTGGAATTGGAAATACTGTTCGGGAACCACTCTTCCACTGAATGTTTTTTACGATCATTTTTGACCTTTTGAGCACATTTTGTTCAGTGTGTTTTTCTGTTTTATCGGTATCGCCCTCATCTTCATCTTGGTCTAAATTTAAATTGGTATCCTGGTTTAAAATTGCTTGGTACAAATCGTCTTCATTTTCCATTTTATTTGATCCTGGATCGATTGATATCTGAGTAATTGGAAAATTCATTATCACTTTCTTATTATCACTATCAAAGTCAGAGTCTTTGTATTCCTCGGATATTTACTGCTTTTCCCGTAGAACGTTTTTGTATCCATCTTAAAGAAATAATTTAGAATAATATGGTCCAGCGTGGATTCAAAGCTACCAAAGCTATCAAACATACCTGTTTTTTATCACAGTACTGAAACAACACAATAAAATAAACAAATGTCAACGGTAATCAATATCTAAATGCTGATATAATGCCCCTGTATGTATTTTTATATAAATTGTACACAATTTATAACAATAAATCACGATCGAAAATACAAACTAATAAGGCAGTCATGTCCATTTGACATATTGTTAAACATTTCCATATAGGTTTCATCATAGGTTTACAAAGTGTATTAAAATGTATAACCAAATGTTGCCTGAAATTAACAGAGGGCATACTAGAGTCGGAAATTGTTTTAAAAAAGTTTTCTGCATTAAAAACTCTTTTGTTGCCTTGAGTACACACGGGGCTATAGAGAATTAAAATAGCTGTATCGAGCGAGGATAAGGTTATTGATGAGGAAAAAAAGACCTATCGCTGAGGAAGTGAGAAAGTAATTGGCAAACGCAAAGAGCACTTTAATTACATTAAATGAAATATGCATTACAATCTATTATGACACACATATCTTGATACACATATAACAAGACAATTAATAAACACGTTAAGAGAATATTAAGCAATAATAACCAAAATTTAATTTTTAATACACAAAAGAAATAATGATATACAGAAGATACACAAATTAAAAAAACGTTATCCCCTTATTGTACGCAAGAGAGATACCTCTAGGAAAAATCAAAACGATCGAAAATATATACCAAAACAACACAATAAAAGTAAAAGTAGAAGAAGAACTAACCGACCCTATTGAAGGTGACAATGGAATAAAACAGGGATATTACCTGAGTCCTCTATTATTCAACCTGATTATGGATGAAATAATAAAAAATAAGAACTAAAAATAATCTGCTGTACAGATGACGCAATACTACTCTTTCAAAGTGAAAATGATTTACAACGTATGCTGCACCAATTACATATAACCGCCAGAAAATTTAACATGTTAATTTCCCCAAAAGAGACAAAATGCATGGTTACAACAGCAAATTTACTAAGATGTTAATTGGAGCTGGAAGGTCATTATAATAGAACAAGTGTTAGGACTTAAATATCTAGGCATCACATTATCTAGCTACGGAAAGCTCGAAACTAAAGTGCAAGACCCAGTGAATAGAGCAAACAGTGCCACAGGCTGCCTAAATGAAACATTATGAGGAACTAAAAATATCTGAAAAGAAACGAAAAGCAGAATTTACAAAACAGTCATCAGACGAATAATGACATACGCGGCAGAAACAAGATCTGACACAGAGAGGACAAAAAGGATATGACACAGCAGAGATGAAAACACTTGGAAAAATTGATGGTAAGACACTATGGGATAGAGCTAGAAGTACAGATATACGACGTAGATGCAAGGTGAAGAACATCAAGAACTGGTTAAGAAATAGAAGAGTAGAATGAAACGATCGTATATGCCGAATGACAACAAATAAAACAATAAAGACGGCAAGAGACGGTTAACCCATAGGAAGACGATCAGTAGGACGACCACGAAAACGATGGAAAGGCAACTTACTGGAGGCACATTGAAAAACAGACAGAGTTATGTCTATATAAAAAGAAAAAGTAGAAGAAGAAGAAGATACACAGGATAAACATTAAAATAGTTGCAAGAAAGATAAAATAAATTAGTCATATTAATGTAGAATAGCAGAGGACAGAGTGTTTAGAGAAAATAATGAATGTCATATTAATGTAAAATAGCAGAGGAGTATTTGTCATAGCTTTGGACAAGTGCCCAATTGAAAAAAGAACACAGGTCGTTCAAAAAAGACGGAACTCTAGAAAGAAAATAGAATAGATTAAAAAAAAATAAAAGCATAAACATGTATTTTTCTACTTTTTTAATATTGAAGATACGTAAATAGAACATTGAATTAAAATGTAACCTTTGATATCTGTGATAAACCCATCACCTGAACAGTGGCGACGATGTATGTAGTTAAGATTGTTTACACTTATTTTAACCATTTATTTTTTTAAAATCTATATATATATTAGTTGTGACAGATATCACAAACTTATTTATTTTCCACAAAGAGGCTCTTTAGAACCTAAAATTATTACTATACAAATCTGATTTGACATATCTTCAAAAAGTAATACACGGCATGTAAAATTTAAATTTTTAATAAAAAGTAAAAGATTACGCATTACTTATGGAGTTTAAAAAACGAGCCTTTAGGAAGATTGAAGTAGGTACTAATAAGACCACCGCAATCGGGCATACCCCGGGTAATGATTAATTAATTAATCGGCTATATTTTCAGTCACCCCTTTAATATGATTTTGTCAAATTGGTCCTCTTTAGGATCAACTATTCTAATAACATATGTCTATAACTGTTAAGGGTATATCTAAAAATCAAGAAACTTTACTTTACTTAAACTTATCAGACATATGAGCTAAACACGAATCTAACTAATTTCTAGTATAGGAAACACATATAGGGCCTAACCTAGGATATTTGGTATATAGCTGATCGCTGAAAACCACATTATAGATATAGACATACTATTTCTATCGGAAAAAGCTTTGAGCTTGGATCTACCATCTACATATTTATTGAAAAATAATACAAATACCGACATTGAGGATCTGAGCACAAAGCTTATTACGAAATCTGGACCAAAAACACTACAATGGCTTATCCAGATGATAAACAACTGTATTCAAATTAGGAGATACCCAAAGTCTAGAGACCAGCCAAAGTTGTTACCTTGCTTAAACCTGGCAAAAACTCCAACGACCACAAAAACTATCGGCCAATATCTTTATTTTGTCAGCTATTCAAAGTGATGTACATCACAAATACTAAATCAAAGATGGGTACGAAAAATATCGGGTATCAGTGGTGGTATTTTTCAATCTAAATGCCGCTTACGACACCTTTACTTACAGAATATTTTTTCAAAAACTATATGGTATCCCCTTAGATAACAAACTCACTTATATTGTCTGCGTATGCCTACACAAGAGAATATTTTTTGTATCACTCAATGGTAAGAATAGCAGATGAAGAACGGTCTCGCTTGGGGTAGCATATAGACACCTACACTGTATAACATTTACACAAATAAACGATCCATACCGGTAGATACTAGGACTTCTATTATATAGACGATACACCTATTACTGCACAATAAAAATAAACTATGAATCAATTTTCAGCCAAAACCCCTGAAAAGCTCGTGTGTGCTCCTTCAATTTCCCTAACATAGACGCTTTCACAAAACTGAACATCCAATAATGTCATGAAATTGTTGAACGTAGACTCCCTATAAATTCCTTGAAAATAGTTTGTATCGCACGGGGTCAGTCACAGATTATTGTTTAAAACTAAAAGGTAAATTGAGGACCAGAAATAATATTGTTCGCAAGCTTGTTAGCTAAAAATGAGGTGCACATCCTTCCGCCCTTAAAACATAGACGCTTGCACTATATGCATCTGCTGCCGAATATACCACTTTAGACAAATTAACTATTCTTTCTTTTTGTGCTACTACCAATTTCAACACAAAAATATCTATTGTAGCTCTTAACCATATTTATTTTGAGATAACCTTTTATCGAGATATCATATGTAGTACACATATAAGACCAGAACTAAAATAGGTAATAAAAAAGCTTTATACAAGATATCGCAGAAGACTGGATAAAATAAAATTACTTTTTATTAATCGGATGCTTACATAAAACGTACATAGACATACTCACGTAAACAAAATCTATTAGGAAATTTCTGTAATTAAAAAAAAAACATTGAGTTTGGCATTGAACTAATAAAATTATATTAAATAAAAGAACAACATTTTTAAAAATGCAGAAAAATAAAATTTCCTATGCAAGCGAATATTCCATTAAATAATAAGCCCAAATCCTTTTGTATCTATATACCTGTTTTTAAAGAACCAGTTATAAATACCTTTTAGTACGTAGTTATACCAGGTAAAAACATATCCTCTGTTACTCAGTGTAATGCGTATTAGATTGCACTGTCTACGAACAGTAGATAAAAATAAGGAGCCCATATGAACCGTTCAGGGTATGTGTTGAAAATATACGGTATAATCACACAGTTGCCAAACTCTCAGAGCTTACTTAAACCGATAAACGTATGGTTCAAATATACATTGAAGAAGATCTGTACGACCCCTATAATATATACACGTGAACTAAACGATATACATTTATGATACAGGGGTATTTACGGGCTCCAAAAAATTTTTATAAATTATTAAACTATGCATGTTGATGAATCGACAGAACCAATATTATGGAATGGTCAAGTGAGCTCCGTATATCGGTATCCACTTGACCACGGAGCTCAATTGAACCTGAATTTTAACATGGGCGGAGTCCACTTTATGCCGTAGATATATATATATATATATATATATAGAAAATATAATTACAGTAGTGGGGCTACGGTATGCGAGGACCAAAAAGCCACGACAAAATAAAATATCCCCACTACTGGGCCAAACGAAAAAGTGTATTAGTAAATATATAATCTAAGTCCATGGGAGAAGCGAAATCTTAACACTAAGGTTAGTTACTAAAGTTAAATCCTAGATAGATAAGGTAGGGAATATAAATACTAAAAAAAACCGTGACGGTTATACAAAAGAAACTACCTTACCTAACAAATATACGACTAATATGTGTCGAAGCAGCTAAACACCAGATCTATGTGTAAGTGTTAGGCTTACACATAGATGCTGGGAGATATCTAAAGTGATCAAGTGTGATGAGTATGGCCAACAGACTCGGCAAGATATATATATAATTTTAAAAAACCCTGATACATAAATTTCTTCCCTTCCCTTTTAAAAACCGCTATACAAAAATCATGAACCCCTTCCCTAACAATGAATCTAATTTAATTAATTAATAACCATTTACCTAACTTCTTATAGATGATACAAAAACTTTAATAAGTACTAACCTTGGTATATGCATATACAAAGTTGAAAGTTACAAGAAAAAAAACCTTAACCCTATGAAACTTGATGTTAATGTCTGTCACAACACTACAGCTGTCCTGGTTAAGTCCCCTTAAGACTCTGACGGTCCTTGGGGCTCCGAAAAAAGCGAATGAAGAAGAACGCTGTGGTTCTGGAGACA
Organism: Diabrotica undecimpunctata; assembly: GCF_040954645.1. Classification (NCBI taxonomy): domain Eukaryota; kingdom Metazoa; phylum Arthropoda; class Insecta; order Coleoptera; family Chrysomelidae; genus Diabrotica; species Diabrotica undecimpunctata. The sequence continues at coordinate 101,046,428 of NC_092806.1, forward strand.
ATCGGTTCCTGGTTACCAATGGGTTGAAGTAGGTGTTTGGTTAAACTAATCCTAATATTAAACGTTATCCTAATCGGGTGAAATCTACAAAAAATAACATTTAGAGAAACATCAAGGCACCCAAAGATGACTGTCAACATATACTCTTACATCGAATTACCACAATAAACAAACATTTTATTTCATCAGCTGACTGTCATCCTGTCTATTTATTGCGTCTGCGCATTTAAAGAATATCTAGTAAATTAGGCATAAAAGTTTTTATACCGAGTAGGTATACAAAAAAACAGAAAAAACCTAAATAGGTGTCCGATAAATTTACGATCTAAGCTCAAGGCCACATGATACATATGAGAAAACTCGGATTTTACACTGTTAATATTTCAAAAGACAATGAAAATATCAATAAAATGATAGGCCTATAAAACTAAATGATTTAATTGCTCACCTGGGTTTTAAATAATTATTTCGGTAGATTTGGAAGCCGGGTTTTTCAATCAAGATTCTTTATCATATTATGTTGTTGTTCGGGGAAAATATTAAATCCAATCCCAGATTTTCTACCCGATTTTAAGACAAAAAAATGCCGGTTAAGGCTTGGAGAAATACACCTCTCTGTGTGAGTTGTTGGCCAAAACTGACTTTAGCCGAGCACCTCTTGATAACTTTAGTTTGCGCATCGTATCGTCTATTGCCCATAAACGTTTCATAAACGGGATTCTGAGGGGTTTTAGGATTTTAATAATAAATTATATTAATTAATTATATGTTAGAAGTTGTGACTGCTACAATAGGCAAAAGGTTTTTACTAAAGTTTTTCCTATGAATAACACAATGCATAAGAGTCATTTCTAGATTCGCATTTTTTATAAATTTTGAGCAGCCGTTTTTCTTGCCAATGATATTAGATGCACCACCTGCAGTACAAGGTGTTCTGTTTTTTATTGGTTCATCACTGATATTTAAGTAGTTTTTTAGCTTATTATAATATACTGCACGGCATAACTTAATGATATTGCCAATATAATGGTAATGGTATTTATTCTGCATCAATTATTTGTAAGTAAACAATTAAAAAATATTTTAAAATACATGAAAAATGGAAAACTTATAAAGAGAATCAGACCGAAAAAAATATTCTAAGTATTGCGCCTGTACAGCCATTTGAAAAGGACCTTTGTTCTCTCAAATGGGGTAAACAAATATAATTGTTTAAAAACTAATTTACTGATTGTGTCTATTTTTCTAAATATAGTAACTACATTAAAACTCACATTATGAAATGTATTTTAAATGTTTTTATTAAGACAATTGAAAAACATGCTTCCTTTCGGGTTTAATTTGCAATAATTTTTTTGTTTAGAACCATTTTTTAACTTAGAACATCTAATTCAAAGTGCAAGTATTTTCAAGAAAGTCGTTTGTTAAACGTTTTTAACTAGAATGCGTAGTTTTTTTACAAAATTGAAATGGATTAAAAAAAATGCTTTTTTTGCTTTAATATTATGTTGTAGTAAAAGTATTAATAACCATGAGATAATGCTTTTTCTATTGACTTCTCTCCAATATTCCAGTTAGAAAATAGCGCCCAGAAATTGTTCGATTTTTCAAGGGATTTTTGGCTCTAAAGTATAAACTATACAACTTACGTATAACAACTAATGTTATTTGTTGATGTACTCAATATAGAAGTACTATCTGTTTTATTAGTATTTTTTTCCTCTTATTTTCATAAATTCATTAAAGCAACCATTACAGCAATTAAATATACTTTAAGAAGTAACCTTGATACTTTTCTGGCGCCCAGAATTTTATTTTTATTTCGTTCTTTGTTCCAGTACTCTTTTCTGCTTCAAATATTCTTAATTCTATCAGTTTTTCATATTTATTTCCAGGTATCTCTCCTTTAGAGACATGCAAATTGACCGAATTCTTTCTGAGTTTAATTGGTGATCCTCTGGCATAGCCAAGTCAAGCGTCATTAAGTCTCACAGTATTAAGTTCTTGGTCAGTACATCCACCAACCCGCTCACCACCAAAGCCCACCTATACAATTTTTGTTACACATTATAAAAGTATATGTATATTTATGTATCTCTTTATGTTTATAGAAACCATTCATATTCTTAACGAATATTGCTCACATAGACATTCAAGACATTTTCTCTACAGACAGAATATAAATTAGAAATCGAATATTACATTAAGCGTAAATTTGTATTATCTAAACGTTGCAAAACAAGCAGGCGACAAATGCACGATTTATAATTTGTATTCACATTATGTTAATTAGGCTAAATAATAAAAATAAAATAGATTAGAAGGTTTTATTTCCTTACAGCGTACCACCATTCGCTGATATTTCTGCCTCTTGGCTTCATCAAAGTGAATTCATGATAAGCATTAACGAAAGAAAATATTTTTCTACTATAAAAGGTAAAACTATCTCAAAAATATTTGAAAAATATTTACAAACAGATGCGACAGCAACATCTACTAAGAAGAATATATATGCTGTAACGAAATCAAATATTAACTCCTCACTCAGATATGAAAAAATGCATCAATGAGTATACAAAAAACTTATAGTTACGAAGATGGCAACTCTTACCAAATAATAAACTGCAGCAAGTAAACCCAGAACTATCAGCGAAAACACCAATTTTAGTAAAGTGAAGAGACCAGGTTTACCAAACTGACGCACGAACACCTACTAAGGAAGGAACCTCCTAGAATATGCTACGCCTGTGACACCAATATAACTGTAGGCCACATTGTTATACACTGTCCATTATATCAAATGGAAAGACGAGCTACTGGACTACCAAGTGATATAAAGTGCGCTTTAGACAGTGCGGATTGTGACAAAATCATTAGGTTTTTAAAGAAAACGAAATTGTATAATCAACTATAAATAATAATTCAAGAAAAATTCTACATTTTAATCAACTTTGTAAAAACTTTGTAGTTTATATTTTATATTAATCATTATAATATATTATAGTCTATAGTGTACCACCGCTAATATACTTTTATGGTTGATGCGGGTTATTTCCAATAAAAGAAAAATATTAACTGTCAATTTCATGTTTATTATTTTACTGTGGTATGGAGTATTAGGAAATAGTTTTTACGAAGGAATTTTTACCTAGATCAATTGGCATGACCTGGATACAAATTATAAATCACCGTGTATAAATCACATTTGTTGTCTTACTTGTCTTGCATCGTTTAGAAAACACAGACTTAGGCTAAATCCTAAATTCGATTTCCGATTTATATTTTTATTAGTACATGTCGCTGTAGCGTTCATTTGTTAAATATTTTCTTTTACAATCGGAATTTTTTTTTTATTTCATTAAAGCTTATTATGAGTTCAGCCTGTTGAAGTCAATAGGCAGAAATATGCATATCAGCGAATAGTGGATGAAATCAAACTTTAGCTATCTATTTTATTTTTATATAATCTATACTTTAACCCTTAACCCGAAACATTGGTCTAACGGACCACAGCGAAAGGATAGTCTGCTAATGGCGGCAACAGTGTAGACCGCATGTACTGTCCTTTTAAATACCTTCTTAATAGTGAAGAATAAGTATAGTTCTGCAGTATCGTAGTGATCGCTTTACTGTTTACGTCGTAGTAACAGTAGTTTTCAAAACGTGTAGGTCTAGTAAGCCAGGTGTTTCGAATTGCAGTGTTTTTATGATAGGTCTAGGAGGCTACTTGTTACGGATTGTGTACTGATAAACAATAAGGTATTTCGTATTTTTTGTATAATAAACATAATTTCTCTAAAATTTTTTAATTTTGTAGTAATAATGGATAGAGCAGGACCTAGCGGAACTGGCCGTAATATCAAGTAAATCTGGCTGACCCAGATTTTGAAAAGAATATACAAAGATTACTTGCCGACGATCAAGATTTTTACGATTCGACTTTTTACAAGTAGAAGGGGATGTGAACATATTCAAAGGAAAAAATGGTTTTCAGTGACAGGGAACGGAGCCTCCAAGAAATATAAGGACACGAACACATAACACTGTCAGAGAATTACGAGGCCTAACAGCGGTAGGCACGACTCTGGGAAATAGCCCTTTTAAATCAGAGATTTGGAAGTTGTTGATTACTGATGAAATGTTGGAACAAATTGTAACATGGACAAACCAAAAAATTATTATAATGAGAGAAAAGTTATCTGATTCAACTAATACATCAAACTACAGAAGCACAAATATAGTTGAGTTGAAGGCTTTACTTGGGCTTTTTATGCTATCTTCAATTATAAATTCTTCTCGTGAAGATATGCTTTAACTGTTTTCTAAAGATGTTTTGGGTCGGCCAATATTCAGAATTACGATGTCTTTGAAAAGATTTGAAATACTTTTGTCGTGTCTTAGATTTGACAATAGCGTGGATCGCGAAGAGCGGAAGAAAACTGATAAAACAGTAATTTTGTGACTAATTGCTAGAGGCTATACACGTTGTCAGATTGTGTAACTGTGGATGAGATGCTACTTCCATTTAGAGGTCACTGTGGTTTTCGAATTTACATGCCCAGTAAACCTGCGAAATACGCTATAAAAGTAATGTGCATGACAGATATTTTAGATAGTTGATATTTTAGACATGAAGTGTGCCAATTATAGTGCAAACCGCCGGACAAGACTTTGGCCCTTAATCGTATTTTATACACTTATAAATATAAGTTCAGTCAACAGTTACATCCTTTATCTTTGTTACTAAGATTATAAATTACTTCCACGTTTTAAATTTGTAAAAGATTTGTTCTTTGAATTAATTGAGCCTCATCTGTGGCAAAGACTTGAAACAAATCTTCCCCGAGACCTTAGAAAGCAGATATAGATCTTTTTGGGAATAAATCCCGAAGTGCCTGTCGAGAATATCGGTGACAATGTTCCAGATGAAAGCTTCCCAAAAGAAAATTGCGTAACATTTGTTCATCATCAAAAATGAGGAAGACAAATTATAAATGTGTGCGTTGCTCAAATGCTATTTGTTTGGAGTATAGTAGAAAGGTTTGCGTTACCTGTCTTCAAAATTAGTAGTAGCTGTAGTATATTTTTTGTTTTATCTAGAAACATATATGTTTGTTTACTTAATTACGCCTAATAATGTTATTTTCTATGTTACATATTATGTTTTATGTAAGTATTATGTATGAATAAGTTTTTTTTGCTCGTTTATACCTAATAAACCCTTTAATAGTTTGCTTTTCTTTTTAAATGCTACATTTGTTTTTGATTTATTTCAATTTTTACCTATACTGGTCCAAAAGATTATATGTTTCGCATTAGGAATAAAAGTACTATGTTTCGAGTTAAGGGTTAAAAGCATTTTAGATAAAAAACGTCAAACTAATCAATTGTCAAAAATGGCATAACTTTTCAATTAGACTAAAAAAGCGAGCCAAACATAATATTTTATTGGGATTTCCAGAAGTTATTGGACTATTCTAAAATATGAAAGGTATTTTAAGAATTTGGAATTACGTATTTACTGATACAATAATCGACATAATCGTAAATAATACAAATATGTGTATTCTTTCTTCCATACAATGCAAAAATTCTCGACTGAGAGATGCATAAGAATCAAATGCAACTGCGGTGATAGCTCTACTAGGGCTTTTCTATTTAGCCAAAGTTTGTCGAGCCAATTTTATCCATATTATTGATTACACATTTATAATGCCGTATGTTCATTTTATTGATGTAACAGGAGAAGAACGAAAACACATTGCTTGTCTCGCTCCGGTTAGGGAAATTTTTAAGAAACTAAACTCAAACTGTCACAAATGCTATTCGGTTTAGTTGTAACTTTTCAAAACAAGTAAGCTGTACTCAACATTCCACATATACGTACTTAACATGAATTCATAATAAAATTATTAAATGAGAAATTTAAATTAGTTGGAGTTCTTGAATATCTAACTATACAGTAAATTTTAAGGTTTTTTACTTCTTTAATGATTTGGTTTTTGCCCCAGTCATTTAGAATAATAACCACTTGTAGATTTCAATTATTATTATAAATATATTATTGTTAGATATGTTAATTATTTAATTTGAAATTTAACTTAATACGATTAGCTATTTTACTGTCAATAAACCACAATTTTACTACAAAATAATATTACTTTGATGTTTTATTTTCACTTGGGAAATCGTTCTTAAAATATAAAACATTAATGTTTTGCATTTTAAGTTAAAGGTCTTAAATAACTTTTAAAGATTTTTACTTTAACCCGTAACCGGTGACGTAGAGTTTGGGCGACTCTTGCGAAATTAAAAAGCGGTTTAAAAAATATTGAAGCGGACGACTCTGGATGGCCTGCAGCTAAGTACCTTTCTAAAAATAGTTCATAAACCAAGCGTTTAGCGTTTTTGTTTGATTAGTTTACGTTTAGCCGTTTGCGAGAACAGATGTTATTGGAGTCAGTGAGACTTTATTATCTCTCCACACTTATTTCTTCGTATAAACTATAATGGATCATCGACCAAGTATGTCCCGATCGCTTATTGTTACAGATCCGAAATTTGAAGAGAAAGTGTTACATTGGTTCAATGTTTTGGACTCTGAATATAGTGATATTGATGATATTAATGCGGTAATAAAAAGCAGTCATGGTTCGGCATCTGAGCAGTCTGATAGTGAATTTGATCCAAAAGACAATATTCCAGAAACTTTAAACCAAGACTCGTCCAGCGTCGATGAAAATAATGTATTAGCGTCAAAATCTGCAAACTACTTTTAAGATAAAAACAGATTTAAGTGGTCAGCTAGTGCACCAAAAAATATTCGTACTCAAAATAATATTATTGCAGATTTAACGGGGCAGCAAGGAAGGGCTCGGTCTCTTGGTCTTTAATGATGAAGACATATAATGTCTATTTGCTACAGATGGAACGGACAGAGAAATTTTTCAGTCCGTAATGAGTGTCGTAATAAGAGATTTGCAGTTTTATCAACTTGTTTACGTTTTGATGGGCTGGATTCCATAATTATGAAATTGGAATTAAATTTTAAAAACCTCCAAAAAGTAGTTTTATGACACTCGGGGATTATTTCTTTGTTTCTTAATTCACCTAAACATTTATTTAAAGTTGGTAAGTTATTCATTGAATACATAAAATATGATATATTATTACCCGTATAGCTGATAAATCAAAATTTGGTAATACTCGATGGGCACCAGAATCCTTTCTTTTTTTTTTTTTCGCAACACTGGACTGTCTTTTATAAGTTCATACACAGTGGATCGTGTCACTTGTATCAAAAAAAGTCTTGATTGCTTCTGATTTAACCATCGTCGAAAAAAGCCTAAGAAAAAATATGTCATTTTATTTTCTAAGGAATTTTGCTCGGAGTTCTGTATTTTTTACGAATTAATTAACGGTAATTTTGGTTAACCTTAACCGGTTAAAATGTATGTGAGGCGAGAATTCGCCCCACATGATATCAAGTATTTTCACGTTCTACAAATCTGATTTTATCAGTTTAGACGAAAGTTTTTGAAAATGGTTACTAATGACTGTACTAATTACATACCATGATGTGCAGCCGCATTCTTTACATATTAGTAGTTGATTGTAATGTGTTTCCTTTATCTTTGAAATTCCATCCTTGCTATTACACAGTGAGAACTTTTATAATTCCCCTATTAGCATATTTTTGTCTAGATTTTTCGAAGCATCACTTTCTAGTTGGGATTGTTTCTCTAAGAATTTGTAAAGTGCAATTAGCCCTAAGTACGACTGATATCTGATAACTGCTAAAATTACCTGTTTATTTGGTGATTTTCTAAATGTGACTATCTTCTGTCTTTGATATTTAATTTGTTGAATTGATACTAAGCAAAGTATATAGACAATAAAGAGTTAAACAATGATAAGATCAATGAAATATATAGAATTCTTGCGCTTAAAAGTAAACCCAGCCACTGGGGCGAGTCGCCCCACGTTGTATTGGTTGTTTTAAAATTAACCCGGTATTAGGAAGGTTAACTAAAGAGTATTTTTAACGAGTACTTACCGTTGTAAACGTTAAGCATAATTTGCTTTGCATAGTGTGTAAGATGAATATAACCAGAACGTTTTACAGGTTCAGAATTGTCTTCACTTCCTGAAATAGTGGCAGGAATGTACAGGACATCGTCAATAATCATTTCTGTCACTCATATTTATAGTTATAACAATGACTTCTGTTCTAAATAAACGACAAAAGAAAAATGAAGTCCTTTTCAAATAAACTTTCTTCTCACACAAGTCCATTTAGTGATAATTTGATACTAATTAAACATTATACTGTTTCCTGAATAATATTCCAAGAAACTTTCTAATCTCTAATAAACACTGGCTTTACTTACCTAGAAATTCGTAATTCTGAATTCCAAGTACAAATGCAATTAACTAATTAAATTTAAATAGTTACACAAAATTATGTTTAAAAATTTATTTACCAATGGTTAACAACTCAAAATTGAAATACGTACCTGGCTATACATACTTTGTATCATTTAGTAAAGTACCTTTAAACTTAAGATAGAATTTAAAATTGAACCTAATGTAACGAAAGACTAAGGGTGGCTATTCAGCATTAAGAGAGTACAGTCATTCTGGGCTTGATATTGGCCCAGTCTCTTACTTTTGGAAACTTCATCCGAATTATCTTGCAACGGATAGTACCATTTAATTTTTATTAAAAAAAAATCAAGAAGTTGATATTTTATCTCATATGCAATTGAAAGAGCTCATATTAGGTAATAGAGTCACGGAACATTAAAACGTTAAGGCGCGTAATAATTGGTCATAATATAAGAAATAATTTTTTTGGATCAAATAAATCAGAACAGGACAGCACGGTTAAAAAATAATTATTAGGCATTAAAGAAATGCGCTTTAATCAAAATGCCAATATTTACTTTAAAAATTTTAAATCTATTCGCTATAAGAAAGTTAATAAAATCTCTTTAAATATAAAATTATTTTCCCTTCTTGATATTTCTCGTAGTCTGAACTAAAACAAACTTTGGCAATTCGTACGTTGAATAAGAACAAATAGATCTTTAACTAGAATATTTCCAAAATCAAACATTGTACGTAAACCTAGTTTAAACCCAAATCAGAGAAGATAGCGGAAAACGAGTAAGTAATTTAACTTACACAGGGACGGAATACTAAAGGTTTCTTTTTTAGTGAAAAAGTGTGGATGGATTATGGTAGTTATATAGTAATATTGCGAAGTTTTTATTTACTTTGTCTAGTTTTTAACCATTTATTTGTAAAATGTACGTTTATCCAAATATTTTTGAGCTTTTTAAAAATAATTCAATTTAGCAAAACGGATTTTCGTAATATAAAATGCATATTACCTAACAATTACACTTTACTATTAATTAAAATAAAAATTATATTTATCTAACCATACAGTGCTAGTCAAAAGTCCGTTCCCCTCCTCGTATCTTTTGAACGGTTATTGTTATAATAGTGAAATTTGGAGGAAGGTAATAAACAGACGTAGGCTTCTCAACTAGTTATAACAGTTGACGTAATAGTGACAGATGACGTTACAGCGCCACTGTGACAGATAATTTTAAATGGGACCTTATGGCAATTGATACCTCATTGGAAAGGTATTGAAAATACCTATTCGGTCATAATAATTTTGTTTAAGTTTAAGCCCATTTTGACGAATAAATTAAATAAATACTAAAATTGTAGCTTCTCATTTAATTGATAAATATTTAACAACCAGTTCTTATAGTAAGTGTTCACAATGTGCTCCATCTACTTCCTGACAGTAATGCATCCTATTTCTAAACTCTTGCCGTACTCGTTCAAATGTGTCGGGGGAAATTGCCCTACATTCTTCAACAATTCGTTGTTTCAAAATGTCAATATTGTCGGTTGCTGTAGCGTAAACTTTAGATTTCAAGTATCCCCACAGAAAAATGGTGTGAGGTCCGGTGACCGAGATGGCCATTCTATCGTACTTCGTCGTCCAATCCATCTACCATGATATTCCTCAACTAAGTAACGTCTTACTGCGCCATAATGGTGTACAGGAGCACCATCTTGTTGAAACGTTATTTCCAAGTTGCCGAATTCATCTGGATTATCCTCCAGAATTTCAAGTATTAATGGTTCAATAGCATTTTGTAACATCTCCAGATACACTTCACCGGTTAAGTTAGTATTGAGAAAAACAGGCCCAACTATGTGGTTTCCCAAAATACCTGCCCAAACATTTATTTTTATTTTTTTTTTTGAAAAGGGTATGTGTTTCACGAAAGACATGAGGATTTGTGTAACTCCAATACCTCACATTGTGTGTGTTAACATTTCCATTGAGAGAAAAAATACTTTCGTCACTAAAACAAATTGTTTTTATGTAGTTGGGCTGTTGGTTAATTTTATTGGACATATTTTCACAGAATTCTAGTCTTCGGTCGGGGTCATCATCTGAAAGTTGGTGCACAATTTTTAATTTGTATGGATGAAATTTGTTTTCAGCCACACTCGGTGTATAGTCTTTTGACTGATTTCATAGATAGATGCAACTTGGGCTGTAGAAGAAGTAGGGTTCACTACCATTTCTGAAATAATGTTAATTTTTTTGTCGTCACTAATTGTTGGTCGACCAGATCGTTTGACATCTTGAACACTACCTGTTTGTTTAAACTTCTGAAGAAGCTTCCTCAAATAAGCTCTCGATGTAGGGCGATCGGGGTACCTCTAATTAAAAAGACGTTCCGCTGCATGGAAATTATTTCCACATTCACCAATTATTAACACAGCTGCTACTTTATGGGCGACAGTACGTACCATTCTGCCTTTGTAAAAATTTAAACGTCTCGTTAAACAATATTTAAACTAAATATTAACTAAGAACAACTAACTAAAAGCAACTTGACTAAACTTGAATTGACTAAACTAAGCAAAAACAGAAACTAAATATTGAGCTATAAACGCTTTTGCAAACTAAAAACAACTAGAGAATTGACAAACGTCAAATTTTTTGACAAATAACCAAAGGCGGACGTTAGAATTTTTATTAATTAAATGTCAAACCAGAATTTTAATGTTTATTTTCTTTATTTATTCGTCAAAATCATCTTAAATCCAAACAAAATTAGAATGATTGAATAGGTATATTAAAATAATTGTAGTTTCGCATTTAATTAATAAATATTCTAACGTTCGCCTCTAGTTAATTGTCAAAAAAGTTGATGTTGACGTACAAACAATTAGAGAATTGAAAAATGTCAACTTTTTGACAAGTAACCAGTGGCGGAGGTTTTAATATTTATTAATTAAATGCGAAACTACAATTTTAGTATTTATTTAATTTATTCATCAAAATGAGCTTAAACTTAAATAAAATTAGTATGGTTGAATAGGTATTTTCAATACCTTTTAAACGAGGTATCACTTGCCATAAGGTGCTCTTTAAAATTATCTGTCACAGTGGCGCTATAACGTCATCTGTCACTATTACGTCACTTGTTATGACTAGTTAAGAAGCCTACGTCTGTTTATTACCTCCCTCCAAATTTCACTATTATAAGTAAAACCGTTCAAAAGATACGGGGGGGGCGGACTTTTGACTAACACTGTATACTATAATAACATAATAAGTTTAAAATAAGCCAACGTCAAGTTTTTGTAATAACGCTAGTCTCCTTTTAGCCATAATTAGATTGATTTGCTTCACGTTTCACGGTCTAGTTATGTTGGATATATGTGTGAATTATTACATTTAATATTTGCTAACGTTCCGGAATGGGGATATGGATTTTTGTTGTCGATTGTAGTAAGTTGTGGAGTTTTTTAAGAAAGTTTTAACAAATATTTAAACTGCGGCTATGTGCGATTACTTTTCTTCACCATAACTTCTTATGCCAACTATACACAACTAGCAGTATGCCAATTATAATTCTTAAATTTGTACCGAGCCGCGCATCTACGTCACTAGGCAATTTGAAATTCTCAATTTTTATTTTAAATATATGCCTTTATTGAGCGTTGTGATTCAACGATAATAATTATTTTATGATATTTTATAAAGTTTAATTTTATTTTTGTGAACTTAGACATCCAGTATACTAGAAAAATAGTTCAGTACAAAAATCAAAATTACAGTAGCAGGCTCTGCTGTGACTACTCGTAAAAATTGTATTGATTTGTATTGTGTCCCCCTCGATCCCGTCAGTGCTCCATACACACGCATTCTCGCTACAAGTTCCTCTTTAATTAATGTGCGCTTGAGGAGATAGAAGGCCTTGTACCGTATAAAAGAGCATCCGCCCACGAGAAAGGAAAGTTTCGTCAGAGTATTGATCTCCACTGAACAACTCCACTGGTCCTATTAACTGAAGATCAACCGCTTCTGCTAGAGTTTTAATTGAATGACAGTTCCGTATCCGATCTTGAAGAGTTGATCTATGATAGACCTATTTTTTTCTGTGAATAAGTACTAATTACTTACCGTCGGTTCCTCGCCTAGCCAAGTAATAATTGGCTTGTTCGACTACCGTGACGAGTGATCTGTAGAAATCAAAAGCAAAACTAGTCAGCGGGTCGATATATCACAGACATTCAAACGTTAATTAGATAAGAAGGATATTTTAAAGATCAAGAACGAAACCAATTTATAGGAATATGCTGCCGAATATAAACTTTTCGCCGCCAAGACTTTGAAGATTTAACTGAATTACAAGACTTTACAATAACTAAATGAGAAATTAGCTATCGACTGCGAGATCGATAATTGACAGACCAGAGAAACAATTAATATAATGCCCGATTTACCAGAAGACACTATACCTACTCGGAGTCAAATTTTTTATGAATAATTATATGGCACTTAAATTTGATCGGGATATAAGTATACAATATACGTAGCTTTGAGAAACTTGTATCACTTTAAAGGACACTAGGTACTTAAAATACGGAGCTAGAAGAATTTAAAAGAAAAGAATTAAGGAAAATTGAGAAAGTAACACGATACACAAACACAAAATAAAGTGAAAGAAGATATGCGACCCCGCCAAGCAGTCGTATAGATGACACAACACCACAATGTTGCAAATCATCAATCAAGAAGTGGACAAGTTGTTAAAGGAAGGAATTATCGAACCCTCCACAAGTGGTTGGAGTTTACCGACTATAATAGTTATACAAAAGACAACTCGTACAGATTTTGTATCGACTTTCGAAAGGCCAACATGCTATCAGTTAAGGACGCAAAAAGGTCAATTTCATTTTAACTCATGATCTAAAACAACGTTACTTCCAAATATCCCTGAAAGAGTCAAGCCGTTTATTAACAGCATTAGGCTTACCTGAAAAAGGCCACTTTTAATTTAGGACTACTCTATTTGGGCTGCGCTCGGCTGGAGCAGCTGGATCAAGTTATATCTCCCGCTATAAAGTTCGCATTCGCCTACTTAGATGATATCGTGGTAATACCGAAGATACTCCAAGATCATTTAAATCACTTATAAGGAGTCTTTTGAAGACTGAGAGGTTAGATTATATCTAAACTTAAAAAAAATGCACCTTTTGCCAGCCGGAACTCAGATACTTGGAACACGTTCTTAAAAAAATAAAAGGAATAAAAATCTGTCCGGAGAAAACCAGCGCTATAACCGAACTTACGGCACCGAAATGTGCGTCAACTCTGCCGTTTTCTAGGAATAACTTTATGGTACCGCCGATTTATAGAAAACTATTCGACGATAAAAGGTCCACTAAATATGTTTCTGAAAACGAGAATAAAATGGAAATGAACCTATAAACAGAAACAAGTTTTGAAAGAGCTTCAATCGAAACTTACATCAGCTGTAGTGTGAGATTAGGTATGCCCAAATTTTTCAAAATTATTTTAGCTGCAAACAAATGCGTCAAACTATGAACTTAGTGTTGCATTAACGCAGAAGTATGACGAATAAGATAAAGTTATTGCATATGCCAGTCGAACTCTCACATCGGATGAGAAAAAATACCCCACAACCAAAATAGAATGCCTGTCGATCATATACGGAATAAAACAAATGAGGCCATATATAGAAAGATACAATTTTAAGGTTATTTTAGACCACCAGTCATTGAAATGGCTGAAGAACCTCAAAAATTCTTTGGGTCGATCAGCTAGGTAGAGCTTAGAACTATAACAGTACGATTTTGAAATAATCTACAAAAAATGAGTCATCCACAAGGTAGCAGATGCTTTCTACCGGCAACCACAAGAAACTCGTAGCGAAGAACCAGAGCTTGAGTAATTAGCATCAGCACTAAAACCATGCAAATGGTACGATAGTTTCTACAGAGAGATGCTCCGAAACCCAGAGAGATTTCCGGATTTACAAATATTAAAATAGACGGATATATTTACAACGGATATATTTAGACGGATATATTAAATATAGACGGATATATTTACAAATATTAGACAGTAGCCGAAATTTAGCAGACCCAGAATTTAACAATCCATGGAAATTATATGTACCAGGCTTTTAAAAGAAAATAACCTTAAGAGGAGAATCACGACACAACTACTGCAGGCCACTTAGGAATTGCAAAAACAATTTGCCGAGTAGCGCAAAAATTCTACTGGCCTAAAATGTTTAAATAAATTGCTAATTATGTTGGAGCCTGTAGGATGTGTTTTCAGTATAAACCGTCAAAGAAAGCAACCAGCAGAAAAAATGCAGCCATCCATTGTACAAAAGCCTTGGCATACTGTCTCAATCGATTTAACAGGACCATTTCCAAGATCTACAAAATAAACATTATGTTGATAGTCATCCAAGAGATGTTTACGAAATGGGTTATTGTCGAACCGATAAAGAAAGCGTCCATAAGCCCCATCATCGACACTTAGTGCTCAAAAGTATTTATGCAGTTTAGAATCCCAAAAAAAATCATCTAGCATAACGGTTCTCAATACACAAGTAGCAATTTTAAAACACTCCTAAAAACATACAACACAAATCACGTCGTCACACCACCTTACTCGCCACAATGCAATCCAACAGAAAGAACTAACAAGGTACTGAAAACAATGATAGCTACATACGAGACGGCGAAGGGACTGGCGTCCACACCTAGAAAATCAGGTCACGAAAAAGGAACACCATCTTTCCTCGGCAAGTGAAGCTTTGACCAACAAGTTGGTGCCAAAATATTAGGTCTGTACACA
This sequence comes from Diabrotica undecimpunctata, assembly GCF_040954645.1. Lineage (NCBI taxonomy): Eukaryota > Metazoa > Arthropoda > Insecta > Coleoptera > Chrysomelidae > Diabrotica > Diabrotica undecimpunctata. The sequence continues at coordinate 101,061,654 of NC_092806.1, forward strand.
GTAGCATCAGTTATATCACCAGTAAGGGTAAAACTAAAATTGTCGAATAGTAGCAATCGCAAACAGGTGACAGCGCATGTTAAATATTTAAAACCGTGTGACGGGGGAGGCACCTCAAAATTAATCCTGTCTTTACCTGAGACATATAATACTTAAGCAACGAATTCCGAAAACAGAACTCAGTTGAACCACCAATCAGCCATTGAAGACGTACTGGATATATCCGAAGATATGAGCCCACTAGAAACAGATAATTATAATCAACAGAGAGGCAGATAATTTTCTTGGTGTGTCCACAATGATAGAAAATACTTTAGTTTTATTGTATGATTAGTAGATGACTCCATTGTTAAAGGAAGTAATACAAGTTCATTGCATCAAGATGTAAATAAAAATAAGAATAATTGACCAGACCCTTCTTCTTTTTCCTATGCCGTCCCCATTAACGGAGGTTGGCGACCACATTTTTAAAAGCTTCTCTGTCTTTTACAACGTGGAATAATTCGTCTACAGTCATGTTTGTCCAGTCTCGAATATTTCGCAGCCATGACTTCCTCTTTCTACCTATTCCCTTTTTGCCATTGACTCTACCCTGCATGATGACCTGCAGAAGACTATATTTATTATTTCTTAGTATATGTCCAAGGTATGCAGTCTTGCGTACTTTTATCGTTTTCAACAATTTTTTGTCTCGACCTATCCTTCTCAGCACTTCCTCATTGGTGACCCTGGCAGTCCATGGAATTCTCAACATTCTCCGGTGTATCCAAAGTTCAAAGGCTTCAATCTTTTTAACTATTTGCGCTTTTAGTGTCCATGTTTCTACCCCGTACAATAGTTGCGACCAGACGTAACATTCAACAAACCTCAGTCTCAGCGCAGTATTCAGATTTTTGTCACAGAACAATTGTTTGAATTTTAAGAACGCTGCCCTTGCCATTTCTATTCGTACCCGGATCTCTTGGTCTGGATCTAATTCTGTGTTGATGTAAGCTCGCAGATATTTATATTTTGTCACTCTCTCTATTTGCTGTCCACCAAGAGTTAGTTGTTCATTATTTATTGGACTCCTTGATACTATCATAAATTTGGTCTTATCTGTGTTGATGTCAAGTCCCATTTGAATGCATTCACTATTTATTGCATCTAGTAAAGTTTGTAGTTCTTCTATACTCTCAGCCATAATTACCGTGTCATCTGCAAATCTCATGGTGTTTATGATTTCTCCACCAATTCTTAATCCCTCTTTTCTTTCCCATAAGGCTTTTCTAAATAGGACCTGCGAGTACACGTTGAAAAGCGTCGGAGACAAGACGCATCCTTGCTTAACCCCTCTCCCAATCGGTATATTATTTGTTTCTATATCGTTCACCTTTACTACTGCTTTCTGGTTCCAGTATATAGCCTTAATAAACTCAATGTCTTTTTTGTCTAAATTGATGTTTTTTAATTCATCTATTATATTCATATGCTGCACTCGGCCAAAGGCCTTCCTAAAGTCTATGAAGCATACATATGCACTCGTGTTATATTCCCGACATTTCTGCAAGAGTACCGTCAACGCAAATAATGCTTCTCTTGTACCCATGCCTCCTCTGAAGCCAAACTGAGTTTCATCTATCTGCTCCTCACATTTCTTATAAATTCGGTTTTGAACAATTTTTAAGAGAATCTTTAAAGGTTGGCACATTAGGCTTATCAATCTATAGTCATTACATGATTTGGGATTGTTTTTTTTTTTGGTAGAGGTAAAAATATCGATTTAAGCCATTCTTCCGGGATGTTGCCCTCTACATATATGTGGTTGAGAATTCGGGCGAGTCTTTTTATATTACCGTCATCTAAGGCTTTTAACAGTTCAACTGGAATTTGATCAGGACCCGGTGCTTTTCCTTGTTTTGCATTCTGTAGGGCATTCTTTACTTCTGAGGGTAAAATTTGTAGGTATTGTTTTTCTTCACCTATATCTTGTTCATTTTCCCTCTCGTCATGGAACAGACCCTAGTGACAGAAAATATGAAAGCTCATTAAAACTGATTTAATGTACAGAAAGTTCTCATAGTAATTGCGTGTTGCAGGGGCATTAAAATACAGTTAAAATAGAAGAAACAATTTTTAAGTAGATAAGTACCATTAAGTTTTACAACAAAATTTTAAATATAGGAGATGTGGATCTTCATACGTAGGTCGAGGTCTTAAGAAAGAAAAATGGACGTTTAATATCAAAGAAAAACAAAGAGCCATGAATTTAAGACACTTCTGTAAAAAAAGTAGTGGTCAAATAAAGTGCACATTAATTTCAGAAACAGTTTAAAGAAGTATTTTTAATCATTTTAACAATTTGGACTGGGGAACCAAAGGATTACTAATGGACAGCCTTTTCTCGTTTGTACCAATTAACAGATCAAGGAATGGAAAAAATCGTGACAGTTCAAAAACATCTCAGTCGATCCAATACCATTTACGAATTAATGAGAATAATTTAAGAGTATGCGCGACAATGTTCCTTCACGCATAGATTTGATTTACCTATTTCAAATTTACGGTTATTTAGAACTTTATATTAACGTTTATAAACTTTTATACGTTTTTCAGAGACAAACTCTAAAACAAACTTTTTTCTATATTTAGCAATCACAACTTACAATCCAGCTGCTTCACGCGCAAAAACATACTGCTAGGTCTATATCATCTTCTTAGCTAGATCATATTTCGAAGTTTTAAGCTTCAATTAAATTTTTAGTAGAATGATTTGTAGTTTGCAGTATGTTTTATAATTTTTAACCACTCGCGACTAATTTTGACAATATTCCAATAGGGTTCTAGAAGCAATTAATTATATAAAAATTAAGTAAGAGTTAACATGTTTTTATAGTATAATTGTTTACATTAGTCAGTGTATAAATGACATATATTGTCCCTACCCTTATCAACTATCTGAATGTTAAAACCTTGGGATAGCCAAATAAGTACCCGCGGATCAACTGAGGATATGGCATTAGGCAGCAGTAATGTCATTACTGGATTAAGGCTGTGAGAAATGAAAAAATAAATCCTGTATGCTTAATTCTAGATACTCACAGGCGCCACTCGCAATATGAGTCAAACGGCTGTGACACTGCGATGGGAAAGGCAACAGGAAACCATCCCATAAATAGTCCCTAGTTCATTCATTATGGTTAATATAAGCCAATGTGGAAAACGTACTGATCATGGACTTTGGATACTAAGATCCGGCAGGGAAGGAAGAACACGAAAATGTAGGGCTTCCCAGGTTCGTCAACCCACGAAATCCTTACCAATATTTAAACACTAATAGAAGAAAAGTGCACTCGGAACGTTCAAAAATATGTACTTGGAATGTTCAAAGTATGTTTGAAGGGGGAAAGATACACAACACCATTCAAGAAATGAAAAGACTAAATATCCACGTGATGGGACTCAGAGAGATGGGATGGCCAGGCTCGGGACAGTGCTGTGGAGATTAGCATATAGTATATTATAAGGGAAATGATAAACCACATCACTGGAATGATTTGAAGCAAAAAGACCGCTAAAGCTGTAATCAGCCTGCTACCTCTCTCTGATAGAGTCATTCTGATGAAGCTGCAAAGCACACCCGTTAATACGAACATCATTCAAATTTACGCTCCAACATCAGGAAAACCAGAAGAGGATACCAAGGAGTTCTACGCACTTGTACAAAAAGCACTAAAATATACACAGAATACGGAATACAGAATAGAAGACATCGTCGGACCACACGTCCTAGACGAGAAAAACGAAAGGGGAGACCGACTTATCCAATTTTGTCGGAAAGAAAATTTTACCATTGCTAACATCTAGTTAAGACTTCCCCCGATACGACTTTATACGTGGAAGTCACCTGCATACAAAGCCAACAATATTATCAGAAACCAGATAGACTTTATTCTCACTAACAAAAGATTCAAAAATAGCTTGACTTCGGTAAAGACCTTTCCAGGGGCAGGCGTCTCATCGGACCACAACCCATTAGTGGGCCAGATAAAACTCAAACTAAAGAAACTCATTAAAAGTAAACCTAAACAGAACCTGATTATGATACTCTAAAATATCCCGTAGTTCGTTAAAATGTAAAAGATGTAATGAGAGAAAAACTAGAAACCGCTAAACAACAAGAACAGAGTGTAGAACAAAAATGGAGTTATATTAAAGACGTCATGCTAAATGCGGGGAAAGAACATCTGGGAAAGAAAACAAGAGTAAAAAATAAAGAATGGATGACTGATGACATTCTAGAGATGATGGACCAAAGGGATTAACAAAAAACAATGACGCGAAGAAATACCAAGAAATCAACCAAACAATTAAAAAATAAATACGAAGGAAACATAGATGTAAGAAAAATGTAAACTAATCGAAGAGCTCCAAGTGAAACATGATTATATAAATATCCACCGAAAGATTCGAGAAGTTACTAGTCAATACAAAAGGAGAAACACATACCTCCTCATAAACAAAGACGGCAACCTGGCGACGACAGTTAAGGAGAAGTTGGTGACCTGGAAAATGTATATCGAAAAACTTTTCTGGGACTACCGAGGTAACTTTCCAGAGATAAACTGCATGACAGGGCCGTCAATACTAAAAAGCGAGGTGAAAGTAGCTTTAAACCAGTCGAAGAATGGTAAGGCCACAGGTCCGGATGAAATACCCGTTGAAATTATTAAGATGGTAAGTGCAGTGAGTACGAAGAAGTTAACTGAACTATTTAACGCCATATATACGATTAACTATCGATATAACTATCAACCTTATGAGTCATGTACTTAAGATTGTTTCTTAAAATCAGACATGCCAGAATTTACAAGAAATGCCAAGAAAATATCGGTGAAATGCAATTTGGATTCCGCAATTCCATGGGTACACGTGAAGCACTTTTTACCTTACAAGTCCCACTTCAGAGATGCCGCTGTGTCAGTGATATCTATATTTATTTTATTGACTACAAAGAGTAGGATTGGATGAGAAGGACATTCGGATCATCATGCATTTATACTGGAACCAGCGTGCTCAAGTCAAGGTCGAAGAACGTCTGACCGACCAAGTGACGATCATGCGAGGAGTAAGGCAAGGCTGTGTGCTCTCGCCGACTCTTTTTAATATATACCCTGAGGAAATTTTTACTAAAGCCCTCACAAACCTAAGGATCGGAATCCGAATGAATGGTAAATATATCAATAACAATCAATTCTTTACGCCGATGACACTGTGTTACTTACAACCAGCCGAAATGATCTACAAGTCTTACTAGACCAAATGAGAACCGTGAGCGTAACATAAGGACTAGACTTTACTATTAAGAAAACTAAATTGATGGTTATCAGCCATGCAAATTTAGATACCGAGGCACTAAAAGCAGGTAGCGAAGAGGTACAGAGAGTCGAAAGATTTGAAACGTGGTTTTACGATTCTCATTAGATCAATAAAATTTATTCCTTTTATTGAGCAGTCGTAGTGCATTTTTCATTATTAGAGCCTAATCTTTAAATCCAATCATATAAAATTTCGATTAAAAGTTTTGGCAACAAATATGAGACATTTGAAATACTCTGAAAAAATGCGCAATTAAAACTTTTACTTCACAAACAATCGCACGTAACGGGAAATACCTCCATGATAACGGTAATGTATGGAGTTTGTACCTGAAGTTGAGAAGATGCAATTGTAAAAAGGCAAATTTTATAAAAGAATCCAACCCACAATTTCCGTCAAGACATGGTTTAAACAAGTTTCCAACAGAGGCTTCATTAAAACTATTTGTAGAATAAGAAGCAATCATTGTATGACTTCAGTATACAAAAGAAAAATAGGACTGACAAATAATAATGAATGTATAGGTGAGGAGCTAGCTGATCTACAACATATGCTGTTAGAATGTCCTTTACATTTTATTGAAATATTAAATTTTTTTACCAAGCTAGTTCAAGTTAATGTTCAATTAACTTCTAATCTAACACATCAAAGTCAAAGAATCTAGATGTATATAAAATTTTATATGGTCATATTAATTGCTTAAAATTAAAGCTCTGACAAAAAAAACAATAAAAAATTAATAAAGAATAAAAAAAATGGAGAACAAAATACAAAAAATTAAATAAAAAAAAGTTACTAAGAAGATCCAAACCTCTGAGATGTCGAATCGGGTTTATATCTTAGCGTAGTAATAAAAAAAAAATAAATAAAACAAAATAAAAAAAAAGGTAAAAAAAAATAACACACACACACACACACACACACACACACACACACACACACACACATGCATCATATTTGTTGCTAAAACTTATAACTGAAATATCATGCTAAAGGTTTTGAAGATTAGACTCTAGCAATGGACATTTTATAGCGACTAGTTAATGAAAATAATAAATTTTATTAATCTTATGAGAATTATATAAAATGACAAACATTATTTAACATTTATTTATTGTGACAATAAAAATTTACTTTATTTTCGTCATAACACATAACTTTCATACGAAATTTTTAAATTTTGTCGATAAGACACTCTGTTAAAAAAATATCGAATTTTTACCGTCCAATTGATACAAATTTTATATGAATAGAGAACAATTCGTTCTACATAAAAATGATAATAAACAGTATTGTTTATAATTTTATCTAAGCTACATTTATTATTTAAAACTTTTTTTCTCCTTTCTTCTCCCCCTACGAGGGGGGTTTTATAGGAAAGCCGGGGTTAAGAGTGTTAAACTTTTATATTTATTTTTTACGGTTCCAAAATAAATATTGTCACCAAAATTCAGCTTGGTTGTATGATTTTAAAAGGTTCAGTGGCATTTTCGTCTCTGATGACTGGAGTATATCCTAAAATATTTTTTAGTATGTTAAAAATAAACTAACCAACCATGATTGGCTATTTCTATAATATAAAATTAGGACGTTATCTAGAACATACAACCCAATCATTTTTAATTTTCAATTTAATATAAAAAAACTTTATTGGATTAAAAAAACCTAAAACGTACACAGAAAATATGAAGAATAAATAAAAATACCAGATTATATCTCGTATCCAAATAATCAAAGCAGACATACACAAGGACATAAAAAAGCATAACCACGTGAACTGAAAACGGTTTGAAGGTAATAAATCGAATTTGTTTTTTATGGGGTACGTTAAACTTAACCTATTTATTTTTTCCGTAACAGATAAACTGAATAACAAGCATTTAAAGTGTTTTGGTTATTAGTCCGAAAGTAAAGGAAACAATTTTGTTGAAAATACTGAACGCCATTTACACTTCATTTGAAATTTAGTATTATAGTATGGTATAGTTGGACCCAAATACTGACATTTTAAAGTAAAAGTTATTTTCCAACACAAATTGTTTTATATTTATCTCATATAGTTCAGTAAAAAGTTACACTGTCTCGAGCGTCGGTTTGGCGGAGAGTGGGGGGAGAAGTCGGTAAAGTAGTAGTTTTTTTACGTTTTTTGCAAATATTTTGAAAACTATGCGATTTAGCGTAAAGAAGATACAAAAATTTAATTGAAAACAAGAAAGGTCATAATTGTTCTAAAATCAATGGTTCCGGAGTTACGGAGGGTGTAAAAATGGAGGTTTTCCATATTATTTATTTTTTTGGGCAAATTGTAATATTATTACTGAGAAAATTAAATTTTTTTAACAGGATTGTGTTTTGTAAATGTAATTTACTATTTAAGTGGCCGGTAGTTTGTTAGTGCTAAGCCCTAGGAAGGAGCGAATAAAGGAACGTCAACCTCACCACCTTCTCAAGGGGCGATAATTTTAAAGAGTAAAGAGGCTTTGATAGGATGAGAAACTTACTATGAACTTTTTATGGACAACGTCCCATGAATAACTACTTTCCAACAGTAAATTTCAACAAAATAGTTTTAAATAATCAAGATATTTCTTGCATAGTAATGAGTAATGATCATAGTGCAATGAGTTTTAAGTAAACTTATTCATCAGTTTTAGTTCTCTTCGAATACAACATCCATCTCTTCTACATCTTCGTCTATGATGGTTGTGTCCCTTTATCACATTCTAGGTATGAGCAATTACTGCATATGCTTGAACAGTATAGACCACTCTTCTACACTCACAGTTACAGATGCATTCGTCATTGCAAGTACACACTATGATGGAAACTAATTTCTCCAGAGCTGCAGCACGTACTGTTGTAATTGGTATCAGGTGTTTGTCACTCTTCTTTTAACCCCATTCGAGTGAATTTTTCTTCTCAATTAGCCACTGCTGTACCTGATGGTAGGTTCTAGATGGATTCTGGGTGGAAGCTCCCGAAGTGGTGGGTAGTGCAGATAACTTGACCAAAGAATGTATAGGCTGCTTTGAACTAACTTTGAAGTAAGAATTATAGCTAAAACAATCCAGTCCATGTTTCTAGCACCAAAAATCGCAAGAAGACTAAAAGTTTTCTACAAAAGCGTAGTTGGCTTGCACTTTCATAGACAGTGTAACTTTTCCGTTCTTGTAGATAGCTGATACCATGTCACACAGGATATATTATAAGGAGTACATATACCTTCATATTCCCAATGTCTAACTGAATATCAGCAATAGTGTAGACTTTTTACTGCGGATTGAATTTCTTTGGTACCATTATTTTCAATTTCTGCTCTGATGATGCGTGGGCAGTCAATAAAACTAATGAATCCGTTTTATCACCCATAACACAAGATTGAGCGTCTTTCTTAGCTTCAGTAATATCTAATAAGACTATTAATGTCAACGTCACCCGATGCTTGATGAACTGTGTAAGCATATATTTGTAAGTGTATTGTAAGAAGTAAAATAAGACCGTTTTGAGGTAACCATTAGCTAAAAACTCACTTTGGTTTATATTTACATGAATTGAGCCTTAAAATTTTACTTCAAAGAGGGAACGTGCTCTGCGAGTTGCTTTTTTGTATTTCCTTGCTGGTATCCATTAACAGCCCCAGTTCCATAATGAGTAATTAAGTAGTCTCTGTATTGCTCGCGAATCAGTTTAAAGGTAGCTGGGCGTTGCCAGACAAAAAATGAAGAAGGTGACGGACGTCAATGATGTATACCATTTTTCTGAATCTAGAGTACATGATGATTGTTTTGTATCTGGAATCAAAACAGTAGCCGTTGAAAATTTGCTTTCTTTTCTGGTTAAACCAGATTCGTCGAACAACGATCTAGGAAACGCACACAGTTCATATTGAAATATTTCTCCAAGTCTCTCTTCACTTCTTACTGTGCACACCATCCGATGTAAGAGAGTGTTTGGGTTAACACGTACTGTGGTGGTGTTAATTGTCATTGACCTAATTAAAGAGGTTAAAGACTTAACAGCTAACTTTCTTTTCAAGTGTATTTCATTGAATGATTTGTTTTCAATGTCTTTCAAAGCCAGGGTTCCGACTAAAAGCGCTTTGTCATAGTTTACGTTTTCATCCTCTCTAGTCCCTGTTGACAAGGAAGAGAGGTGTTATAACATTTTAATTCTTCGTACTTATTTAATTTTTTACGATTTGTAAATTCTATCATTTTTATTTTCACTTTACTTTTACAATTTTGAAAACTAATTTAATCTATTAATTTCTCGTAATCTTCTGAAGCATGGTCTACATGTAAACCCTCCGTAACTTTGGAACCGTTTGTTTTAGGAGGATTATGCATAGGAACTTTTTTGTTTCAAATTTAATGTAGAAAATCTTTGTGTAGCATATTGTTCTTGCTAAGCCACATAGTATAAAAATATTGACCAAAAACGTAAATAACTACCAATTTATCGACATACTCCCCGCTTCCCCAATGGACCATTCGAAACAATTTTGTGTTCGAGGAAAACTTTTATTTTGGATAACGAGATTAAATCTTTTTTTGACCCATTGTACCATATTTTTAGTTTATATCGATAAATACATAATATCGAATTTCATTGACTTTGAGAGTGCCTATGATAGCATCCATCGAGAATTTCTGATCCATGCACTGAAAGAGTTTAATATTCCAACTCAACTCATTGATATCATAAATAAAACACTTAAAGTACAAAGCAAAATTCGAATTCAAAACGAACTAACAGATACAATTCATGTGAGAACGGGCCTACGACAGGGAGATGCCCTATCCTGTATTCTATTCAACATCGTAGTAGAGAAAATAATTAGGTAGTCAAAAGTCATCACCAGAGGAACAATAATAACAAAAAGTGTACAAATATTGGCATTTGCAGATGATATTGATATCATAGCTAGAAGCGAAAGAGAGATGATAGAAGCATTTAATGCGATAGAAAGAGCGGCACAAAACAGTGGCCTAAACATTAATGAAATAAAAACCAAATACATGAAAGCCAGTAAATCGACAGGCCAAAGAAACCTACAATATCTGACAATAGGAGACTAATTTTACATACCTAGGTTCACTAGTTACCGCAGATAACAATGTCAGCGAAGAAGTTAAGAGAAGAATACATATCGCTAATAAAACATATAATGGACTAATTAAACATCTAAGATCTAACAACATCACAAGAAAAACCAAATCCAAAATATACAAGACAATGATAAAACCGGTCCTTGTATATGGATCAGAGACATGGACACTGTCGAGAAGCGATGAAAACCTATTAGGCACATTTGAACGAAAAATTATTAGACACATATATAAGGGGGTAAAGGAAAATGACATATGGCGCAGAAGATATAATTTTGAACTATACACAGCATACAATGAACCCGAGATCATAACATCCATAAAGATTGGATGTCTGCGCTGGATGGGCCATGTTGAACGAATGTTGGAGACTGAAACACCAAAACATATTATGAGGCAAACACCAGTAGGAAGAAGGTCAAAGGGAAGACCCAAACTTTGATACATGGAATAACTGGAACAAGATCTGAAAACACTTAAGATTACCAACTAGAAAAACAAAGCAAGGAACAGAACAGAATGGCAAAAAATCCTAGAACAAGCCAGGACCCAGACAGGGTTGTCGAGCTACTGATGATGATGACGACATAATATCGATATTTAGATAAATCTAAATATGGATCTTTAGATATTTATTTTAATCTAAAACGATGTAATCTGTTTTATTTAATTGTAAATATTGTGAATGTTTACCATTTAAATCAAATATTTTTGCCTAGATAATATAATATGGTGTCGATGTAGTGAGGTAGCACAGCGATTCTTGACCTGTGATGCATATAGTTGTTGCTGGTACATAATATTATTATATGCAGTGGTATGCAAAACGCAAAAGCACAGCCAAAATCAGCACTGCATGTAATAACACAAAAAAAAATTAAAATAATATTTTACGCTACAAGGTCGGTCGGTGACTAAAAAACTAAAATATGGGAGCATTGTTGAAATGTAAGTCACGCAAGCAACACTAATTATAAAATCGCTGAGTAGTCGCCAATGGCCATTGGTGAAAAAATTAGTAGGTATTTGATTTGATAAGTAAGTAGCAGCCCAAAGAAGTGAGTTTAAGTTGGCCGCGTACCTTGTTATTTTAACCCTTAAGCAGTCAGGTGGGGCCTGTGAGACCCGCGACAATTTATTTCTAATGTCAGAATAATCACTGCTTATTTTATGTCAGAGTGTGCTGCGTTTGTGCATTTTTCGTGAAGTATAACCTACATAAAGTAAGTATTTTAATTTTTATGGTTATATAAAAATACAGTAATGTTCCAGCCTTTAATTTTTCCTCTTGTATTTTAGACTTCGGTGATGGATCCTTATCTGATAGAAATTCAAAGATTACAACAGATCTATGATGAAGTAGAAGAAGAAAATATTGATTTGGAAAGCAAGCCAAAATCAGACAGGTGTGAAGAAAGTTACCACAACACAAATACGGAAAACTGGCGGCTCTTTTATTATGCAAAAGATAGGGTATCCTAAAGAAAACATGCACCTCCAAAAAATGTTTGGACAGGAAGTTCTAATTTGATTTTATACTTACCAGATTGAAAAGAAAATGCTCGTCAAGCAGTTGATCCTTTAGAGTGTTGGAAATGTTTTATTGATGATAATATTCTCGAAACCATTATACAGAACACAAAAGTATTTATTTTGACTATGAAAATAAAGGCGTAAATTGGTATATCATACCTAGCTGAGGTTTTCCAAGCAAGCCACCGAAGTTTGGGTTACTGGTGCAACAGGCGAAGAGGTGTTCCGAGCTACTATGACTCATAGGCGATTTTTATTCTTACTACGTTAACGTATGTACTTCACATTAGATGAAATGCTTTCTGCATTTCGTGTACGTTGCGGATTCCGCATGTACATTCCGAATAAGCCAGGCAAATACGGCATAAAATTATTTTTCTTAGTGGACGCCATATGTTTTTACTCGGTAAATATAGAAGTATACGTTTTAGCTTAGCTTTCAGGGCCATATCGCGTTAGTATTAAAACCACCGATTTAGTGGAAAGAATAGGTAAGCCTGTGTTTGGATCGTCTAGAAATATAACCATGGATAATTGGTTTAAAAGTTACGAAATTGTAAAACGCATGCTGGAGCAGCACAAAATTACAATTGTTGGAACAATTCGAAAAAATAAAAGGGAGATTCTAAAGGAACTTCTTGATCCAAGCATATCACAGTTCTCGTCAATATTTGCATTTTCCAAATCCACTACTTTGGTGTCGCATATCCCAAAGAAAAAAAAGTCGTGACGCTGTTATTATCTATTCACTATGATGACTCGATTGATGAAGATTCTGAAGATGCCTGTAAGCCCAATATTATTACTTTTTACGTTCTTCTTCTGCTTCTTCGTCCTGTTTATAAGCAATTCTGGTTATTTATTGGCGGATTAATACCTGTTTGGAAGGTTGTCACGCCATCTTTTGCGCGGTGGTCTGATACTTCTTCTGACGATTGGTGACTTATCTCTTGCTATTTTGAGACACAGGTCTCCTTCATTCTGCTTATGTAGTTATTGCATTCTGTTTTTCTATTTTGTGTCCATTCATTTATATAGTGTACGTTTCATTTTCTTCTGTCTTCATTTCGTTTTCGATCTCTTAGCGTATTTCCTGTAATTCTTGTCAGTACTATCATCTCTGCCATTTCCAGTAGCCTTTACGTTGTGGCTGTGTCGAATCTGGTTTGTGAGGTATTATGTCATTATTGGTCTTATACTGGCTTTATAAGTTCTTAAGTTTATCTCATTGTTAATGTGTATATTTCGTCATATATTGTTATTAAGGCATCCTGCCAGTCTATTTGCTTTTTGTACTTGATCTCTCACTTCTTTGTTTGTTCAAGTCTTCATAGCTAGACAGTGTTATTCTCAGGTATTTTATTTCCATAACTTGTTCAGTACTGATGCCATCAATTTTTATTTTATATCTGGTTGGTTCTTTGCTGACTACTATTGTTTTAGTTTTCTGAGATGTAACTCTCATATTAAATTCTTTTGCTTTTATTTTAAATCTATAGACCAGTCTTTGCAGATTATCTTCGTTTTGGGCTATCAATATTGCGTCGTCTGCGTAACAGAGTATTTTTATTTCTTTGTTTCCCATTCTGTATCCTCTTCCTTTGTTAACAGTTTTGATGATTTCATCCATGATCAAATTGAAAAACATGGGGCTCAATGAATCCCCTTGTCTTATTACGCTGCATATTTGTATAGTTTCTGTAAGTTATCCATTTATTCTGACGTCCATTTTGTTGTTTTGATAGATGTTAGGGGAGCTTTTCTACTATACAGATTACATCTTTTCTTTAGGTCAATCAGATACAGAAATGCTGGTCTATTATACACTAGTGATTTCTCAGTAATTTGCTTTACAACAAATATTGCATCTGTACACAATCTTCAACTACGAAAACCCTGTTGTCCATCCGATGACTTATCCTTTGATTTATTAGCACTTGTAAAATTTTAGTTGTAAGTTTAAACGTAGTATTTAACAAGTTTATACCTCTGTAGTTTTCTGGCTATTTTTATCTCCTTCTTTGAATCGTCGAATTAGTTCGCTCGTTCTCCATTCTTCCGGTATTTTATTGTGACTTATGATTTTATTAATTAATGTTAATTATTTTGTCATTGCTGCTCCACATTACTATGGTATCCCGTCTTTACCTGCTGCTTTTCTGTTCATCAGGTTTTCAACTTCCTGTACACTTATATTAAGTTCTTCATTTGTGGTAATTTCTGGTGTTTCCATTTCTAATGTCGTTTGTTCTTTCTCTGCATCTAGCTGTTTTAGGTAGTCAATCCACGTATTCTTTTCTATATGTTTTGGTTCTATTAGTTCCTTTACCTCCGTTCATTGACCTCTTATGAGGTCATATTACTTTTTATAACATTACAAAAGCAGACGTTGACTCAGTTGATCAAAAATGTGCGAATTATAACGTAAGCAGAAACACCCGAAGATGGCCAATGGTCATTTTTTATGATTTACTAAACATTGTAGGCATAAACTCTCACGTCATACATAAATGTAATGCAAATGAAAACGACCTAATTTCGGAACGAAGATTGTTTCTGAAATCGATTGGTTTAGCTTTGACAAAAGAGAATATGCTAACCAAAACAAGAGATCTTTATTTACAAAAGGATATCAGAAATATCGCCCAAAAATTAAGCGTGGTACATACAGAATTGCAGATCCAGCGCCTCCGCGTTCAAATACACGAGGTTATTTGGCCTATTGTCCAAATCATAAAACATTATATTTTTATGTCAAATATCAAAAATGGCTATGGTTAAAGTATGTTTAACCGATTTGCGAAGACTGCAATAAAAATGGAAAAAAGGATTAGAATTTTGTTTATTAAATGCAAGAGAAGTACAATTGTGTAAATGTTTTTTTGCATTTTTTTAGAGCAAGATGATGTCAATTTCATAGGTTTTAAAATGGATAAGATGTATTAAAAATAAAATAAAACAGATTGTACATGTATCAAATAGTTTTATTTTAATCTTTTCTAATGTATTGTGTAAAATTAAAAATGGGCCTCACAGACCCCACCCAACTGTTCACGTGATTTGCATGTACCCGATTACTCAAGGGTTAATTATAAAGTAATGGACAATGTGTCGAAGATATTTATAAAAGCTGTAGAACAATTATCTGTTTAAGAAACAAGTGATTTACCATGTACTTTAAGCAAGGTAACAAACGCTGATTTAAACTTAAATCGTAAAAAACAAAAGCAGTTACCAGTTGATTTAAATTATTTATAAATTGAATTTACTTTTGTAGATGTTAATAAAGAGCCACTACCGCAATGTGTAATATGTTTTTAGGTCCTTTGAAATTATTCAATGGAGCTGTCTTGACTGCAGATCCATTTTAATTTGAAGCACAAGAACCTATTAGAAAAACTTTTAGATTGATTTTTAAATGAAAGAAGCTAAACATAAAGGTGGACTTCTTCAAGCAATGAAAAGGCTGTTAAAGCTTATTCGTTGTCCAGTTTAACCCGGCATTATGGGCATTAAAATTCAGTAAGGCTGCGGGAAGATGGTATGTAAATGCTACATATAGTAATGTTATTTGAACACCAAAGAGTAACAGCAATAGCTTCTATTGTGGTAGTTAAGTGTACTTCTTTACAATAGTAGTCTTTAGAAGTATATATAGATGTGCCTTCACTAGCTCTGATATAATTTGTGCTTAAAAAGTGATGTGTTTGAAAACCATTGAGATATTTCTTGTCCGTTTGCTTAAAGTTTGTTTCTTGTAGGCAAATGATGTCAACATTCGTGTTCATAATTAGTTGTTGAATGCGTTCAAGACAAGGGTAAAACTCGTCGCAGTTTCACTGGATTAAATTCAAAATGTTGTTTCTGAAGTGGTTGCACCTTCAGAGAGATGGTCTTTTTCGAAATTGTCTTGTAAGGATACCGAGATTATGCTTTCTGTGTCAGAATTATTAGAGCCTAGTTTCGTTTTACTTTATTTACTAATTCTAGTTAGTCGATTTTTGAGAGATCTCTCAGTTAATGATGTGTAAATCTTGGAAATGTCAGAGAGAAGATTTTCTATATTTTTTGTTAACGGGAGTGCTTTGCTCAGTGGGCTGGTTTTACCGTAGAAATTCTCTTAGAAAGCTATGAAGTTATCGACCGGTAACGTAAAGGAGTCTTTTTGGTAGTGTTCTCTGATTATATTCTTAGATTCGAGCAATATTCTGCTGCCATCTTGAATAGAAGAGTCCCTTTTGAGTTTGTTTTTGGCTTGATTTTCTTTTTTTGTAGCTTGCTCTGGTACGATAAACTCTGAATTAGTTGGGTGTTCTATTTCTGATGAGTCAGTTGACTTTGGTCTCTTTACACCTTTTAAAGTTATATTAATTTTGTGTCATTAGGTGTTTCAGAATTATCGTCTTGTGGAACTACCGGTAGTGTATTTAGACTTACAACTTGGGAAATATCAGAGGGAATGGGAGATGTTTTGTTCAAATTTTCTGATTTATTGGATTCAGGGGTTGGGCAATTTAATGCTATGTGACCAGGATTTTTACAGTAGAAACAAATTATTTTATCTGTGGATAAAAATATTATATGACCATTATTGTTACATGGACTAATCAGGGATGTTTGAATCTCAGAATTATCATGGGATGGCAAAAAATATACTTGCCTGCAGAAGGACAAGATATGATTGTATTCATCTCCTAAGATGCCAGCTCGTAGAAATGATATTGGAGAGAGTAGCTGAAGTTCTATGTTTTTCAGGGAGGCCTCTATTATTTCATTAAGTATTAAAGGACATATATTAGACATGATCAGCTGTTTCGCTGGTGTGATTAATCTATTGACTGAAAGGATATGGTTTCCGATGGTAATAGTTGGATTTGTGGAAATAAGCTGCTCAATCAGATGTTTTGGTTAAATAAATACATATTCTGCTGTTTGAGATCTTTGAGGCGAAGCATATATTCTTTGGTTCGATAATATCTCCTATGGATTTAACGTAGTCATATAACTTTAAGTCTTCTTCTTAATGGATCACTATGGCTTGCTTCTTCTTCTTTCGGCGCTGATTTAACTGCTACTGTGTAAGAAATGAAAGGCTGTGAGATGTTTGTTAAAGTAGATTGCTGTGACATGTTTGACGTTGTGAAATCATTTTCAGTCGGTGAACTAATATTATTATTTTGAGTGCCCTCGTAGTCAAAAGCAACCCTGGAAATTTTTTTAGTTTTGTCTTATATTGGTGAATATTACGTTTAGCAAGCAGTAATTACTCATCGTAATTCTGGCTGATTATTGGACAGGTAGTTGTTCCAATAATAGTTTTATGTTTATTGTACCGTACTACTTATTGATAAGAGGAGCAAAAAGTCGTTTACTAAATGAAGTATTGTGAATGTTTTTATCGCAGTAAAGGCAAGTAAAATTAAATTTGACGCACCGAAATATTAACGGCAGGTGCACAACACAATAACTTTACTCCAATGTGATTCTTATCAATTAATATCAAATATTTCGCTATTTAGACAACAAAATATTAAAGAGGTTGTCCGATTCGAACATACACGTTCTAGCTCGATTAGGCCAGTGTTAATAATTTTTAATTCTCATTTAATGTCTGTATTTTATTAGTTATTTTTTTAGCAGTTTTTAATTTAAACACACTTAAAATAACTATCTTAAGACTAGAAACGAATTGATCGAGACTAGTAAATCGATGTGAGGAACCGCTATTTTGTGACACTACCCGTGACGCCTTCTCGTTGCGCTAGTTCCGTGTATAGAGAAAAAAAGTAATTCAACATCATTATAGAAGCTTCGCTTTAGAAACTCTCATTTATACATACCTTACGGTAAGAAAAAATACAATTAGACGACTAAAAAAAAACTAGCTTTAAAAAAATTCTTAGTTGACAAGACGCTTGCGGAATTTAGGATTTTCTCTGATTTAGTACTGAGGCTCTACGTATCGAGTAACTAAGTTAGTAAGGGCCGTGGTTGTCAAATGTAATTTTTTGCCAAAATATTAGTAATTTGTAATACGCGCAGTTTTGTTGACCGCGTAGAGACTTGATAATGCATTATATTAACTTTCCGATAAGCGCGCCCGCCATACTAAGTAGAATGGTCGCACGTATCTCCGACATAGTTAGACACATTTAGTTATAATATTTTAAGCAATAATTGAAAATAACATTAATATATAATATTTATTTAAATTTACAGACAGCTATTATACAACACAAGAAATCATCACAGAAGTAAAATTATCGATATTTCTATTGTATTAAGGTATTCAAGAAATCCAACTGAGTTAAATTTCAAATTTAATAATTTTAACATAAATTCAATTTCGGTGTTTATTGAGTTTAATGCCATTCCTCTAATCCAAGAAAAAAATTGCTTTACCTTTTCTTTCTCTTAAATGCTTCATAAAGCCAAAATTGTAAGTTTTTAGTGTCATCTTTATCACCAGATTCTATCGCATTTTATTCTGACTCAGAATCCCCTTCACATCACTGGATAGCCTTAACTTTATCGATGTCACTGTCGTCTATAAAATTTTCTTTATCACTCGAATCATTACCTATAACAAAAAAATTAATGGGAAAACCCCAGTAGTTGGCTGTATACCATCGTTTAAAAAACTTATACAGAAGTAAAACACTTCACATTTGTATTTAGGTATAAAACATTTAATTTAAAACTTTTTAAAAAGTGTCGTCAAAATTTACACAGGTGTATAACGTGACGTTTTCGATCTCGTTCAGATCATCCTTAGTGCCCTCTTTTGTAATTGAGGCTAACACTAAAAAAGTAGCTGTGACATCAATATATGGTTTTATATGTTTCATGACATGGATACATTGGATAAAGATCTAATACTTAAAGAGCAACATGTATCTTTGCTCGACTTGGACACGTGGTTCTTGTCAGTTAAAACGACACAGACCAACTGGCTGAGGTGACAGGAAATATAATTCAAGAAGATAGCATTAATATGACGAGGTATGGGTATGTTCACAGACTAATGTAATTTTTTATAGATATAATATTTTTGTACTAATACCTAATATCTTATTAGTGGAAGCCTTTAGTTAAAATTAAATTTATTTAAATGATAGTAATTATTATCTTAAATCTGCAAATCTCTATTATTAAAAAAAACAAGGAAGGTAATAAATTAGTGAAAATATTGTTTGAGGTTGAATCTATGACATCATAAGTAGTATGAAAATCGATTAAGGTAGAAAGTGAAAAGAGGTGATGTGGTACTGTACACATATTAGTGTAAGAAATGATGTAGAAAGTAGTATATACTAAAGGTCTAAACAGAAATTCAATGAAATTAAAGTTAAAAATTGATTGGGTAGTGGTGGTTGCCTAATGACGAAAAGAGACCTGGTGTGTAATCTATAAGTTTAGAAAGTTAAATAGTAAAATGAAGAAGTATATTAAGAAAATGTATGTGATGCTATGATAACAGAATATTATATTTTAACTAATATTATATTGTAGTTTTTGTTAGTATTAATATAGTATTACCCTGTAGTGGAGTATGTAAAATTAATTTAAATGGGAAACCTGGGAAAAAAGAAAGAAAAATATCAATATAGGAAAGCGGAAATGTAAAATGTTTGTTGAATAACATAAGATAGTCAGAAGGAATTAAATACTATGTTGTTCTTAATCGCATGAACAAGGATAGATAATTAAATTATGTAAATGGACAAACAGACAGAATGATATGTGTGTGAATGTGTATTAGAGAAATAATGAAATAATAGAGACTATGTGTTGAGTTATCTGTGAGGAGATTATCTGAGTTGGTTAAGTGAAATGTATAGTATAGTATAGGTGGTAATGGAGTCAACAGACTTCATTTTGATGAGACTTTTTAAAAAAAATTTAAATTAAATGTTTTATACCTACATACAAATTAATGTAAAGTGTTTTACTTCTGTATAAGTTTTTTTTTTATTACCTATAATATTTCTATTTTATTCTTTTATTCGTTATCTTCTGGATTACCACATTTCAAATGTTTTTTTTTTTCGTAGCCCTAGCCAAAAAAAAGTAGATTTTTGTAATAATTGCATTAAAAATGTGAAATAAGTTAAATTTACAATATTCTTGCAATAGTATACATATACAAGGATGGAACTCTAGGTGACCGTATATAACACATATGGGCGCCTATCAGAAAGTTAATATGCTTTTGTCTGTTTTTTTATTTTTTTAATTCATTACCGACCATTAGCCTTTTGTTGTGAAATTTTCTATTCCTAGTTCCTATCTTTTGTAGACATGAAAAAGATCTTTTGTAGAAAGAGTCATTTGCAGCGTTTAGAATATTAGAAAACATACTAGTACTGCAAACTTTTCTCTAAGCGAGTACCATACCAATTTGAAAAATATTGCGCATCCGCATGAACTTTTATTTTCAGATTCTTGTAACAAAGCCCACAGTTTTCTTCACCTTGATAAAAGTTTCATTAAGTCAAATATAAAATTTAATATTCACGAAGGGAGCTCGAATAAGAGGTTTTCTATATACACCAGCGTTACTTACAAAGACGAGAAATTCGAACTCGTACAAAAATAAATCATTGGTTATGGGAATTCACGTTATAAAATGAGTCGTTGATTGGAGTTTTGAAACGAGGAAGTTCCAATGAACGCTGTATGAATTTTGATTGGAAATACCGAGATTAGGTTATTAGTTTTAATATGAAAAAAGTAATGTAAGACGATTTCATATCAATGAGTTTTTTATGTAAATACAAACTTTAAATATATATTATATGCTTAGTTTTATTTAAATTACAAGTTATTCTGGTAAACATTTTTTAACTGTATATATATATATATATATATATATATATATATATATATATATATATATATATAAGAGTAAGAAAAAAGAAGTACTTGTGACTCGTTTGGAAAAAATATATAAATGTTTTTGATGGGTTGGAGTCAATAAAAGGGGCTATTGGTTAACTATTTAATATCTCGAGCTTTCAATTGTGTTTACAATTCTTATCAAGAGCTGCTAAAAAAGACAAAATATCTTACAAAGTTGAACTAGAAAGAAAACATTTTTTGTTAACTCACCAAATAAAATTAGTTTCGTTAATAAAAATTGCTGCAAATACATTTCGAAAAGAATTAATACTAAAATGCCCTTATCTAATAAATTCTTCCCTGAAATTTTAATAATTTTGAAAACATTTTCTTAACAAAAAAATAATTGAATTTATAAATAGCTTAAAGTAGCAACCAATTGCAAATATGCCTCAATGTCATAATGCCAACTTAAAATTTTTACCTTTGACAGTTATATTGTCAAAAATAAAATTTTGTTTAAAAATTATTTTTTGTTTATTAAAAAAGAATATGGTGAATAAATATTTTTCTTTTTTACTAAACAAAAAAGAATTTTTAAACAAAATTTTATTTTTGACAATATAACTGTCAAAGGTAAAAATTTTAAGTTGGCATTTATGACATTGAGACTTATTTGTAATTGGTTGCTACTTTAAACTATTTATAAATTCAATTATTTTTTTGTTAATAAAATGTTTTCAAAATTATTAAAATTTCAGGGAAAAATTTATTAGATAAGGGCATTTTAGTATTAATTCTTTTTGAAATGTATTTGCAGCAATTTTTATTAACGAAACTAATTTTATTTGGTGAGTTAACAATTCTTTCTAGTTCAACTTTGTAAGATATTTAGTCTTTTTTAGCAGCTCTTGATAAGAATTGTAAACACAATTGAAAGCTCGAGATATTAAATAGTTAACCAATAGCCCCTTTTATTGACTCCAACCCATCAAATATATATATATATATATATATATATATATATATATATATATATATATATATATATATATATATAAATAAAATAAAGTTTTATTTTGAGGTTGCAGTCATTAATAGGGAGGAAAGTGAAACTCTTTGTTCTTTATAAAGCTTTCGCAAAATTTATTTGCTTCTTCAGGATATGCTAAAATATGGTATCAGTAAATACAATGAAATTAAAATTAAGTAGCATTGTATAAAACTAGTATAAAAACTTACAAAATGAGGTTAATCCATTAAATTTTCAAATTTACAAAACATTGAAACTTAACTTATTAAAATTATCTAGTTATGTAAGTACAATATTTTAATTTTATTTGTACAAATTCATTATGAATTCCCTGAACCACGGTCAAAAGGTTCTTTCTGACCATCTCAAAAACACTTCATCACAAGAAAACGAACGAAACGCATTCGGTTTTATCGGTTCTCGTCCTATCGAGACTCAGCGTTCCTGGGCGTCGCTACGTGGTACCAACGATATTTTACTGGCTACAAATGCATCAGTATGCCAAAAGGTAAGTTTATGTTCTTTGTAAAGTTAACAGTATTGAGTTAAAGCTAGTTAATTCTCGTAATTTATTCACAATTATAGTTGCTATTTTTTGCTACTTTTAGTTATAGTCAAAATATTACATTTTTTCTCCATTATTATTTCTAAATTCATTTAACTAGTGACGTCTAAGTTTTACACAAAACGTTTTTTATGCACTTATAATTATCACTTTCACTTTTCTTATTTCTGTATGAATATATTCTATTTTTATGTAAAATGTTTCCTTTATTTCGTCGCGCAAGTCATGAACTGGATTTACAATTACATCTAGATTAATTACCTTACTTTACTTCAGTGATCTCAATTTGACTTTTACGATTCATAAGTTACTTTATTAATAGGTATAGTTTACGGTCTTTCAAAGTTTTATATAACTAAAAAACTGTGACTAATGTGATAACTTTATTGATTATTACTTCTTTTACTTCATACTCTTTATTTGACTTTTACGACAATTCCAATGTATATTCTTACATTTCTTTATATTTTTTCACCTAAATTTGCTTCCGCTTTTCCTCATCCGTCATTATCTTGAGAACTGCATATAATTATTTTATTCTTCAGTACTTTCTTCTACAGTTTACTTTTAGTCATAATTCATAGACATATTTCTTTATCATTTCTCATTTTTATATCATATAATATTATATATAATATAAATGGTATATGATGAAGATATAAATATTTTCATCATATACCATGTATATTCATATTTAATTTATTTGATATAATTTCATTATGTATCATTTCCATCTACCATATTTCATATTTTTATACTATATTTCTTTTAACGCAACTAATAATCTGCTTTGATCCATATGTATATTCCGTATGATATGGGTAGCTCAAAAGATCAAGACGAAAGAATATTTATGCATTGTTCTTCTACAAACTTCTACAAATGACATATAATCCTTAATCCCCTTTTGATTTATATGCTTGTCCTTAGTCAAAATACAGTTAATTGTTTTATTATCTAATTCCTCCATATATATTTCTTCTTAAAATTCATTACAATTCATTTGGTTGATGTAATCACTATTATATTTAGATTGAAAAATTCATTTAGATCTCATTAAAAACTAATGTAATTCTGTAATTCTACGATATACTCTGCTTCGATACCTAGTAAATCGACAGTAAAGTAAATAAGGAGAAAAGCCGATATGTGTGCTACCCCTACAAATAGGTAACTTAACCATAGTCAAGAAAAACAGAGGTTGTTCCATTAACCAGGACACCCAAAATGACGTTCAGATCGTAAGGCTCCTCACGTTAGTCACTCGTTGAGGAGGGGTGGAGGAAAAGCCTGAGTGTCAGATAGGTACCACTTCAATCTTCAATAGCGAAGTGAGACCGGTTTGGACACGTGAACGCCACTAAACAATATTATACATATGTTTGTAAGAGTAGGCTTGATCACTGTGTGTATGTACTTTATGAAATATTTAAGAAAATCTTTTACAATAAACTATGAGGAGAATAGCAAAAAAAGATAAACTAATGTTCAAAATGATTACCACTAACTATCTAACAGGAGCCA